>NC_041386.1:455989259-455989876 GCF_002162155.2 Triticum dicoccoides | reverse complement strand
CGCACCCCCCGCACCCTCCCCCGCTCCATCGCCGCCGCCGATGATATTTACAAGTAACAAATTTGAACATATTTTTAAAAAATTATTACTGTTTTATAAAAAAATATTACTGTTATGATTTAAACAAGTTTGAACATATTTAAACACAAATAAATATCAAACAACATTTAAAAATGCAAAAAATATTGCGAAGCCTGGGAATCAAACCCAGGACCTCCTGGTGTGTGTGCTGCGTGCTGACCAGTCGGGCTAGTGGGCGGGTTCTGATGTGGATTGGGTTAGGTGCAATATAACCTGTGCTCCAACTGTAATAAAACTAATGGCGCACCAGAGGTGGGTGCGCCATTGCTATAAGAAAAAAAACTACTAATGGCGCACCACGAGGTGGTGCGCCATTGCTATAGGATACCCCTTCGCCCCGATCCCCCCTTTCCCTCTCCCCCTCGCCAGTTCCCTCTACCTCGATCCACCGCGCCGCTCCTTCCCTCGTCCCTCCCTCCACCGCGCCGCCGCCGCCGCTGCCCCGACCACTGCGCCGCAGCCGCCCACGCGCCCCCGCCGCCTCCCTCTCCCCTTCCTCTCCCTCGAGCCCGCGACCTCCTCGGACGGACGGCAGC
>NC_041386.1:455873555-455988916 GCF_002162155.2 Triticum dicoccoides | reverse complement strand
CACACCCGCTCCAGCTCCCCCGCGCCCGCTCCGACGACCCCCACGCCCGCTCCACACCTCCGCACCTCCCCACTTCCCCTCCCCTCGCGCTGCTTCACCCGACTAGGTCGTCCCCGTCGACACCGCATCGTCCCCGCGACCACCGTCGTCCCCGCGACCACCGGCCCTCCTCCGCCGCGACGACCAGGCGCCGCCGTCCACGGACCGCCTCAAGCTCTATCCCCGTCCGCGTGAAGATCCCCTCCACTCCGCGGGCAGGGGCTCTTCTCCTACCGCTGCAGATACAAGAGGAGAGGAGCACCGGCCAGCCACCACCGACAGACGCCTTAGTTTGGTACGACCTCGACCCCCTCACTGTTTTCTGCTTCAAAAGTAAGTTTGTAGAGCCAACAGGCATAGTATCCATTAACTGGAATTGAGCTAATTTTAATGGTATATTCGAAGTTAATATTTCGTTTAATCTAGTCTACGTGTTTGGTTTTTCTAACTGATATGAATGCCATGATTTCCAAGAACAAGATAGGATTGATGGGCCCCTGAAGCGGTTGCCATTAACCTTGTAGTGCCTATTTGCAACAAGGTATTTTAGCATTTAGACATTTAGTATAATTTTAGCATTGTTTCTCAGTTTGGCACACTACACATTATAGCAAAGATTCTCTATCTGGCACACTACACATTTTAGCATACTACACATTTTAGCATTGTTTTGGCAATGCATTGATTTGTAGTGATATCATTGGCTCATTGCTGCCTTTGTGCAATGCAGAACTGTTAAGAGTGATCTTGAGCAGGAGGGCGACGCCGAGCTTGGTTGGGGCCTCCTCGGCGACCGCTGCGGCGAGGTTTGTGCACTCAGTCTCTGAGTCCCCGCCGCGGAGAGTTGTACATACGCCAAGACCTTCTACGGTGAGCCCCTCACTCACTCAGCACCGAGTACTCTGCAATCTGGTCCTCTATCAGTAGCTTTTGTAGTAGTTCTTGCAGCGAATATGTCTTCCTGTTCAAATACAGAAGCAACACCCGGCGAGTACACAAACAAAGACAATCTGTATTCACAAACTGCAGTATTTCTTCCTGTTCCACAACTGGGCGTTGTAGCCTGACATAAAGAGAATCATTAAGCACTTTTCTTTTAATTAAACACCTGTAGTAGTATACTTGACTGAATTTAAACACTTGCAGTAGTACTTTGACGAGTCTGCTTGATCAACTGAATTTAAACACTTACAGTCTTTCTACTGCTGCTCGATCAACTGGAGTACTCTGGTACTTGATCAGTAGCTGTTTTGGTGTAGCAAGTGCAGCAGCTGTAGTACTCCATTTGGTACTCCATCTGGAGACTTTAACTGGATCAGATTAGGTACTCCATTTGCTGTAGTACTCTAGTTAACTGAAACTAGTGACATCACTTGAAGCAACTTAAGTCTGAATAATCAAATTCATCATACACTATTACTTGAATAAAGATTATGTGCTTGCAGTGGAGTGCATGCGTTTTGGAGTAGCATCAGTAGCTACTGTTACTTTTCCACATGAAGTACAGTACTGGAGTAGCAAGTGTACCAGTATTATTGGAGTAGAAAATTCAGTTAAGTTGTGCAGTAGTGTGCTCCTACTTGCTCTTCTCTGAATCTTTTAAGTTAAATGAAACCTTTTTACTCCAGTAGAATTAGATGAATTTTGTCAGTACTGCGTATTTAAATGAATCTTTTGCTGTGTATTTAAATGAAAGGGGAGTATAAATACTGTTTGGTTAAAACCAAGATTCAGTATCTTGAACTACTCCAGTTGTTTAAATTTGACTTGGTGTAGTAATCCAATACTCCAAACTGTTGATGGACAGATGGCCATTAGTTGGTGTAGTACTGCTTGGAGTAGCTTGCTGTAGAGATTTGTGTATTCTGTAGTTGAGTGCCAAAATAAACCTTGCTAGGTGAATCTTGTTTGCATTAGGAGTAATCGCTGGAAATTTACTGAATTTTGTTTCCAGTAGATGCACTATTGGAGTATTGGATTACTGCCTCTGTTTTTAATTAACAGTAATCCATGATCAGCAACAGTTTATTTCACTAATTTTCAGTTAACAACAATCCATGATTTTTTTAGCTAAAACTATTGATGATTTTTTGTTGGGTGACCTATTAGATCTGGAATGGAGGCTCACATAAGTTGAGCTGATTTTTGTCCATATGAAAGCAGAGGACCATATGGTCTGTGGCCTTTTCATCCATATGAAAGTAGAGGCACATTGTGGTGCTAGTTTGCTGGCTTTTGTCTCCGACCGTCGTGTCGTGATGATTTTGCAGGTACCCCAAGAGGCCCTTGAGTTTGCCGGAATGTCGATTAACTTCCGTTCCGGCAAATTCGGGTACTCCATATGTCCTATTTTCAGCAAAGGTCATGCTGAAATTTTCCGTGAATTTTAGCATGACTTTGCTAAAAAATCGGACATATGAGGTACTTGCTACTAATGCATGGGCCGGGGTATCTTAGTACTTAATTAAGTAGGATCAACTGCCCCTTTATTCTTGCTGTATTAAACCATAGGTGGCAATAGAGCCAAGTGATTAGTGCCAAGTGATTAGGCCCAACCTAGGGTGCCTCGGCATCGATAAACCCTAAATGATGAAATTTTAACTTAGCATTTAGGGTGCCTCGGCATCGATAAACCCTAAATGATGAAAACTTAACTTGGCTGCCCCGGATGCCTCGGTGTCGATGAGAACCTAAATGATGTACGCTTAGGCTTTTAGGGTGCCTCGGCGTCGACAAACCCTAAATGGTGAAAGCTTAGGCTTTTAGGGTGCCTCGGTGTCGACAAACCCTAAATGATGAGACCATGATCTTGTTCCTTGACAATAACCAACTTTTTGACCAAACTTTTTTCCTATTTAGAGCGAAACATGGCCCATAACGATGAGGCCGGTGGTTCGGGCGGCAAGCCATTCTGGGAGCTGTCCCAGGAGATGGAGGAACAACCTCACCGCTATGAGGACGCCGCGGAAGACACCGATCCTGATTACACAACCCCTAGTGGCGTCGGGGATGACACCACTGATGGTGCCACCGAGGATGGCACCACTGATGATGGCGGCGCACACACAGATGGCAGCCAACCGAAGAAGCAAAGGAAGGACCGGCACCCAAATGCGCTCCGCACCCTCAAGGAGGAATTCACTCAAGTGGACTCCGACGGGAATCCAACAAAGCCTAAACATATAGTCAAGGGGTACTCGCTTCAGCTCGGGTGCATTCTCCGGAGCACCATCTCGATCAACACCGAGAACCTTAGGCATAAGGACCGAGGGAATTTGCGCAACCTCCTCTTCACGAAGCTGCACGAACGATACAAGTTCCCCGCCGAATTTGAAAACACACGCCTCTTAGGGAATAAAGTGAACAGTGCCGCCCTCACGAAGATGAGCACGGCCCTGTCTACTTGGAGAAGCGCGGTGAAGAGAATGATTGATAAAGGTGATAGTTATGACAAGATCAAGGCGAAATATCCTTAGATGAGCGAAGATGACTACAACGAGTTCAAGATCAAGTGCGAGAGCCCCGCAACCTCCGAATCAAGTCAGTGGGGGAAAGAAATGCGGGAGTTGAACTTAGGGGAACACAAACTCGGTCCCGGCGGTTACAGAGTGGCGGAGCCTATATGGGACAAGGAGGACGCGGAGCGTGCCGAGCAAGGTCTACCGCCCCGCTTCGAGAAATACAGCGGTGACAAGCAGACCAAGAACTATGTCAGGGCCCGGTACAAGGAGGACCCAATAACAAAGGAGCTTACCACGGATCCGAAGACCAGGGCGCTTGAGCTTCTTCTGGTAAGGAACACACCCCCGCGTAATTAGCTCCATATGGTGGCACTCTAATTAATCCCCAATATTTCTAAATGGTTCACGTTCCTTTCGCATGACAATGAAAGCAGTAGCGCGGGATCGTCTCAGAGCACCCCCTTTCGACACCCCTTTAAATAGGGCGTTGAACGTAATGAAAAACAAGGATAAGCTCACTAAGCCGACGTCAGCTGGTCATGTGGCCGGCAAAGGCTTGTCCACAAAATGGGGGTCATACTATACCGCTGGTGTGCGGAAGGAGAAAAAGACCAGCTCGGAAAGCCAGACGCGTGAGGTTGAAGAACTCAAGGCACAAGTGGCGCGGATTCCGGAGCTTGTCCAAGAGCAAGTGCAACAACAACTTGGAACGACGCTCAACGCCATGGTGCCTACATTGATTCATGGGCTGACGACGTGGATTGCGGGTGGCCAACAGGGGCCTCCCCCGGTTCCTAGCTTCACGGCCAGCAACTCGCACAGCGCGCAGGCGGCGCCATTGGTGTCTCCGGCGGCGGCGCCATTGGTGTCTCCGGCGGAGGCGGTATTCGTGTCTCTGGCGCTGGCACAGGCATTGGAGCTTAATTCACCCGGGTGTACGCCGGCCGGCACCTCGCCAGCAAGCGCCCCCTCCGTCAGTTGCACGCCCGCCGTTGGCGGTGCCTCGACATTAGCCGAGCTCGACGGCATCACGGTAACTAAGCCTCTCGGCCGATGACTTCATCTCCTTGCCTTTGACTGGGCATCCCTGACGCCCTGTACATGTTTTCGCAGGGCACCGCCGACGTTCCTTGCACTCTTCTGCACTTCGTGGGCACCGAGTTGGTCGATGTCGCCAAGGGCAGAATCGTTCAACCGGGCAACCCCATGTTCCACGGTAATCCAATGCCAACCACAATGTATAGGGTTGAAGTGGTCCGGGTGCTGCTAGGCTGCGACGAGCTGTTACCTCCGATTCGACCCGCTGGGGCCGACGAAGAAGATGAGATGACCCTCGGCACCTGCGTAAACTGGCCCCTGCTTTGGCCGAAGAGCCAGATTCATTTGGGGGCGGGGGACACCACCCCACAGACAAGACCGCCAGTCGTGCCAGCGCCAAGCCATGGCAAGAACGCCGCAACGCTACCGGACCTGCCGGACATCCCTATGGCACAGGATCCGGACAGCCCTATGGCACAGGATCCGGACGTTGACGACAACGACGACGGTACATTTACCAAAGTTGATAAGTACTTTGCCGAACATGGGTACGCTGACGAGTCCTGTGGGCCTCTTTCTCAAGAACCCAGCCAAGACGACCGCGATCTAGCTGGTACGGCGGAGAAATCCAATTGCAACAGGCGTCGTCTGGCGTTCAGTTGTCAGGACACGCCTCCAGCTCCCGCCTTCACCGAGCCTCAGATAGCTGAGGTGCGAAATATTATCAGCCCCAACACGCTGAAGAAGGCGGACTGTGAGCAGAACTCGGTCCCATTACAGGAGATCAAGAAGAAGGGACGGAACGAAAGACTAACAACGACGCCGGTGCGAGCCAGCCGGCACCGAGTTCGATCCGTGCTCAGGACGGGCCACCTTCACCTAAGGATATCTCGAGGAGGGTGCATGTGGCGGGTAGGGCGATGCTACCGCCAAATATGCTGAATGCTGCAACCGGTGCTATGCGGAGTCTGCACGACAGTGTTCTTTCTTTAGAGAAGCGGCATCTTAGAGAGAAGGATGTGGCATACCCGGTTTTCGTGGCCAAGGTGCTAGAGAGCAAGGGCTTTGTGGACGGCGACATCGGGGGTACGATCGTCCTGCGGTTTGATGACATCTTTGCTATGTTTAACCTTCATCCGCTGCACTACACCTTCGTTCGGCTGTTTTCGCTGAGCATGCAGATGCGGATCATTAGAGACAAGACCCCGGACATCGTGATAGTCGACCCCTTCTACATGCGTGCCAAGCACTTTAGCAGCGCTGGGGACCGCCAAGTTGCGAGTTCACACCTCGAAGGCGTCATTCTGGCAAACGCAGATAAGGATAACTTCCTTGTGGCTTACTTTCCCGAGTAAGTCATCCCTTAACCGCCCCGTAACATATGATTTCTTAGATTTCGATCGTTCTTTTTTCTAACATTCCGTGTTCTGTGCAGTGACACACATTGCACACTCATCCTCTTAAGCCCGAAATATTCCATGGCCACGTATTCCGACCCGAACCGTAACTCCAAGATAGACTACACAAATGTCAAGAAAGTTCTTGATGATGTTCTCCCCGGCTACGCCAAATCTGGAGGCACCTTCACCAAGCCAGTTCGTAAGTACGGCAAGCACATGTTCTCACACAATACGAAGTTCTGCTGCGTCAAGCAGCCGCCTGGCGGTCAGAAGGATGCCTACTATGCCCTCCATCACATGCGGGCGATCGTAAGGGACCATCATCACCTTCTGCTACCAGATAATCTCAAAGATTGGGCCGCGAGCTTGTCGGTAGTCCAGGACGCGGACCTCAAACAAGAATTCTTTCGCATCCAGTCGGAGTTTGCAGACATCACCATCAAGATGTCCTTCATACCGCGGGGCAGTTCTTCCTCAGATATCAACCGTCCAACAATTAGATAGATGAAACGCTACAAATGCAGGGTGACAACGACCGTGATTTCATGACCATCACGACAGACGGCGGCTTCACCCACGCTCCTGTCCGATGAGTCGAGTCGAAAGTAGTGATGTGTAGTTCTGAAACATTGATTGGCTCATGTTGTAATTAAACTTTAATGAATTCGTATGTCTCTTTGGTTTGGACAGTTGTTCAACTTAGATGTAATCGATGCTATTTATTAGTAGGACTATGAATCGTGCTATTAATGTCTTTCTTTTCTCTTCCGATCCTTTTGTTGCATACTTACATATTGCTTATGTATTGTCTGTTGTTTGGCTTGTGCATAGAGATGTCGTCGTATGTCGTGTACAAGGGTAAGGTTCCCGGAGTCTACGATGACTGGGAGGAGTGTCGGAGACAGGTTCACCGTTTTAGCAGTAACAGTTACAAAGGGTACACCACTAGGGCGGAGGCCGAATCTAGATACGCACGCTATCTAGTGGGAGAGAGGAGGGAGCGTTGGAGGAACCGGATGAAGACTAGTTTGATCGCGATGATGCTCATCGTGATGACCACAACTCTCTTCTATGTGATGGTAGTTTGGATGATCGATATCGACTTGTAATGTGAAGACAAACTCGATACTCGTGGTCTTGAGACTTGTAATGTTTTATCTTTGTTCGGTCTTTTGAATTCGGAGACTAATATGATGAATTGTATTCGGAGACTAATCTTCTATTGTATTCGATGAATCTGATGTTGCTGTGTGCTGCTGTCTATATTCTGTCTAATAATATATTTTATATTCTGTCTAATAATATATTTTGTAACCTGCACAAAAATCAGAAAAGGAAAAAAACCAAATATTCATACTAATGGCGCATCACCACCTGGTGCGCCATTAGTATGCCAAAGGATACTAATGGCGCATCAAAGGAAAATGCGCCATTAGTATGACAAAGCCATGATTACGTATGGCCCCCCCGGGAGGCACACTAATGGCGCATGCTGTTACATACTAATGGCGCACTAGCAGGTGCGCCATTAGTATACCAGATACTAATGGCGCACCTTTGGTGCGCCATTAGTAAGATATACTAGTGGCGTGCTACTAATGGCGCACTGGTAATGCACCATTAGTAGGCAAAACCAGTGCACCATTAGTAGGCTTTTTTCTAGTAGTGTTTTATTGTACCCGGCGTGACGGTTATCGTCTCGTGTCATGGGGTGCCCACGCGATCCGTAGATCGATCTTGTTTGTCTTTCTTTGTCCTCCAACATATCTCGTAGGTCTAGCACATTTCCCCGTGCCTTGGTATATTTTAAGCGATGCCGGGGTGCGTCTTGAGTTGTGGGCCGAGAGGCCTCTCTGTCATGGCCACGAGGTGGCTGGTCAGCCGTGTCATGCATTGGAGATGTAGGTTTAGGTGCTTCCTCCTCTAATCGGGGTAGCAACCTGCGCTTTGGGTAGCTCTTGGAGGGACGTTCAAGTTCGTATTCCTCGGCCGCAAGGACTTCAGTCCATCTGTCGGCTAGCAAGTCTTGATCAGCTCTAAGCTGCTGCTGTTTTTTCTTAAGGCTACTTGCCGTTGCCATAAGCCTGCGCTTGAAGCGCTCTTGCTCGACGGGATCCTTAGGCACGACAAATTCGTCATCGCCTTGGCTTGCCTTGTCTTTGGAGGGAGGCATGTAATTATCATCCTCTTCCTCTCTGTCTGCCGCTCTCTCAGGGGGGCTGGCTTCTCCATCCTCCTGCACTGAATCTTGCTGGAGGGAGTTGTCTTCGGCACTGTCCGGGGTCTTATTATCTCCCGTGCCGGTATCACCGTTTTTGCTTTGGCGGGACTTAGAGCAGCGCCGCTGACGCCGGCGTTTAGGTTGCTTCTTGGAGGGGTCATCCCCTGCTGTTCCGTCGCCATTACCTTCTTTGGGTGTATCCACCATGTATATGTCATATGACGAGGTGGCTTTCCAGTGCCCTATAGGCGCTGGTTCCTGTTCGTCTCCTACATCGTCATCCATACCATTGATGTCTTCGGAGTCGAAGTCTAGCATGTCGGTTAAATCATCGACAGTGGCTATGAAGTGGGTGGTGGGTGGGCATCGAATTTCTTCGTCGTCCGCATCCCAATCCTGCCGGTCATAATCCGGCCAGGACTATCCTGACAAAGAGAGAGACCTTAGTGAATTCAGAATGTCGTCGAAGGGCGAGTGCTGAAAGATATCTGCGATGGTGAACTCCATGATCGGCGCCCAATCGGATTCGATTGGCAGGGGCGCGGAGGGTTCAGAGTCCGGAGAAGAGTCCGAAGAAGAGTCCGGCACTGCGGAGTCACGGGCCTTGCGAAGGATAAGGCTGGTGTTCGGCTCGATCGCCGTTGAGACTGCAGCCCCCACGGCGGGGTCTAGCCACCCGTCCTCGGTCGGCGCAGTTGGCTCCAAGCTAAAGGTCGGAGCGGATGCGGGTGCGGCCTCCAGGGCACTATTCGGCGGCAGAGCTAAATCATGCCCATCGTGACAGTGCGGCGTGCTCGGTTGTGGCTCGAATCCGTCGAAGATCAAGTCTCCGCGGATGTTGGCCGTGTAGTTCAAACTTCCAAATCTGACCTGATGGCCAGGGGCGTAGCTTTCAATCTGCTCCAGATGGCCAAGCGAATTAGCCCGCAGTGCGAAGCCGCCGAACACGAAGATCTGATCGGGGAGAAAAGTCTCACCCTGGACTGCATCGCTAACGATGATCGGAGGAGCCATCGGGCCTAAAGATGACGGCACGGAGGAACTCTCAATGAAAGCACCAATGTCGGTGTCAAAACCGGCGGATCTCGGGTAGGGGGTCCTGAACTGTGCGTCTAGGCGGATGGTAACAGGAGACAAGGGACACGATGTTTTTACCCAGGTTCGGGCCGTCTCGATGGAGGTAAAACCCTACTCCTGCTTGATTAATATTGATGATATGGGTAGTACAAGAGTAGATCTACCACGAGATCAGAGAGGCTAAACCCTAGAAGCTAGCCTATGGTATGATTGTTGTTGTCCTATGGACTAAACCCTCTGGTTTATATAGACACCGGAGGGGGCTAGGGTTACACAGAGTCGGTTACAATGGGAGGAGATCTACATATCCGTATCGCCAAGCTTGCCTTCCACGCCAAGGAAAGTCCCATCCGAACACGGGATGAAGTCTTCAATCTTGTATCTTCATAGTCCAGGAGTCTGGCCAAAGGTTATAGTCCAGCTGTCCGGACACCCCCTAATCCAGGACTCCCTCACCCACCTTCTTCTCCAACAAAGAAAATGTGTAAGCCCATAGTGGAAGATTTAACTCAAAATTCTCACTATGAGTATGAGATACCTGAGGAGAACTTGACAAGCCAAGAGAGATCTAAAGAGGGCTATGAAGGAGAGGATCATGTAGGAATAGATGAGGAGAACGAGCACCTTGATGGCAACGAGCAGGATAATGGAGGCAAGCAAGCCAAAGATGCTGATCAAGAGGCAACTGAAGATATTTTCCAAGATGTTGAAGAAGATAACGATGAGCAGGAAGAGGATAATGATGAGCATGAAGAGGATAGTGATGAGGAGGAAGAGGATGAAGAAGGGGTTGTTAGTGATGAGGATAGTGACGGGGGAATGGTGCTTGATATTTCGGTAATTTGCTACGACAAGGATAAACCACCTATGATAAAAGGGGCATTATTCCACTCTATTGAAGATTTTAGAGTTGCACTTGCTCAGCATGCCATTGTCAATGAGTTCAGTTACAACTAATAAAAGTGATCAAAAAAGTGTGAGAGTGTCTTGTTCCTACAACCCACCGGAAGGGAAATAACCATGCAAGTGGAGGGTTAATGGTTCTATCTTATATGATGGCAAAACAATTCAGGTGAAGAATGAACCCAAGATGCACACATGTCCTAGCACACAAAGAGATGGCAAAGTAAAGGTTGCTAAGAGAAAATGGATTGCTGCCAAGGTGACTGATTGGTTGAAAGGTGATCCAAGTATGACTAGCATCGCCTTGTAGAAAAGGTTGTTTGAGAAATACCATGTCGATATCGATTATCAAAGAGTGTTTGCAAGTAGGCGCATAGCCTTAGAGACGATATTTGGGAAGTGGGAAGACAATTTTGAGTGCATGCACAACTGGCAAGCCAAGTTGCTTAGGAAGTGTCCAACACGTGTTGTAGTGATAGATCGCAAAGAGAGCAAAGGGAAGCAACTTTTCACAAGAGCATTTGTGTGTTTTAGAGCTTGCATTGATGGATTTGTCTCAGGATGTAGACCTTACTTGAGCGTTGATGCCACGGCCTTGAATGGGAAATGGAAAGGATAGCTTGCGGTTGCTTGTGGTGTTGATGGACACAACTGGTTGTATCCAGTAGCTTATTTTGTCTTCGATTCAGAAACTAAAGAAAACTGGGACTGGTTCATGGAGAATCTCAAATCAGCTATTGGCACACCTGAAGGCTTAGTCATATGCATAGATGCGTGCAAAGGGTTGGAAACAACAGTGCATACAGTATTCCCAACTGCTGAACATAGGGAGTGCTTTAGACATATGATAATGAACTTCAAAAATAAATTCCATGGCAAGATTTTTGAAGAAAATCTATGGCCAGCCGCATACACATATTCTCCTACCAAGCACAATCACCATATGAAGAAAATTATGGAAGCCAACCAAGCAGCCATCGCATACCTTGATGAATGGCATCCTAATTTGTGGAGCAGAAGTAAGTTCTCTACAGCATGCAAATGCGACTATGTCATGAACAACATAGCTGAGTCATTCAACTCCATGATTAAGAAATTGAAGGGGTTCCCTATTCTTGAACTATTGGACACTGTGAGAATGGCTGTTGGTCCGATTTGGAATAAGAGCTAGAATAGCAAAGACATTTGTACGTAGACTTCTAAAAATTCTGCCAAGGATCACCAACATGATGAACAACAGATCAAGGGGAATAGTTTTAGATGGGATCTCTAGAAGTGATGACTACAAAGCTGAGGTCACTATAAAGATCCATGGTTATAATTGGAAGCATTGGGTAGATTTGGAGAAGTGGGAATGCTCTTGTAGACGTTGGCAAGTAACTGGACAGCCTTGCCTACATGCCATTGCATTCATCACAAGTATCAGAGGAGGTCGACAGATAGATGACTATGTGCATGAGTACTACTCTTTGAAATCATTTAGCAATGCATATGCAAAAACTGTGCCCACCATGACCGATAAGAAACAATAGCCAGTGGTCGATGTGGGCTTCAAATTGCACCCTCATGTGTTAAAGAAAGCTATTGGTAGACCTAGGACACAAAGGATAAAGTTAGCCCTTGTGAGTGTATCCAAGTGAAAACACAAGTGCAAAGAATGCAAAGAACTTGGGCATATGATGAAGACATGTCCTCTACTTTATCCTAAAGGCAAGCCAAGAAACAAGTAATTGCTAGAAAAGAATTGTATATTCTGAATTTAAATGCAATGAATTGTATATTCTAACTTAATTTCTCTATCTCAGTTCTGTTAGGAAAAGAAAAAATGTTGAGCTGCAAGACATAGAAGACATAGAAGCCAATGCCATGGACGCTGAAACTACTAGGTATTGTTGTTTTTCTCCAAGCAATCCATAATGGTTTAAATTTTTCCTATTTTGAATCCGCATTTCAAGGCAGTTCAACACTGATATTTTTGTGTATTCTTTGCTCTAAAAAATAGTTCTCCAAAGAAGAAAATAGGAGGTGGTAAAAGGGCAAAGTCTAGCTCAAAAAGTGTGCTACAAACCACCGTTGCAAGCTGTCCACATCCTGAAGCATCTAAGAAGACATGTGCTACATGTGATAGCCCCACAAAGAACACAAGAAGCAAAAGACGTCCTCCGTCGAAGAACACAAGAAGCAAACAGAAGCTTGTTGTTTAGTTGATGCAGCTACATGTTGATGTGAACCTCATAAAGGCCTTGCTTTTGGGTAGTCCATATGCATATGTGAACCTTGTTGTTTAGTTGATGCAGCTACATGTTGCATTGTACTATGTTGACCTGTATAGGCCTTGCTTTTGGGTGGTCAGTATGCATATGTGAACATTATGTGTAGTTGATGCAACTACATGTGAACCTTGCTGTTAAGTTTAGATGATGGATTTGTACTCCTGTGAATTAGTTTGCTGATATTAGGAACTATGTTGCTGGTAATGATGTCATTATTGTCAAGACTTGTGTGAACATATTGTGTAATTATCTATGATGTCAGACTTCCAAATAGGTCATGCCAAAAAATTTAACCGCATTGGCCAATAATATATTTCACAAAAACAATATTGTTTAACATAAGATGTGTGATGTCTGATTTTCAAATAGGTCATTCTAAGATACTGTGTAACATCAGATGTTACTCTAGTGGCAAAAGCAATATTCGGCAAAAACTGGAGTGTCAAAAGCAAAACAAAAAATAGAGGGCAATATGGTCTTTTCCCTGGTCCGCTTGGTCAAAAAGTCCATTGACCTAACATAATGGAAATTGTGATAACTGTCAAAATCTGAGAGTGGAAAAATTGAGATGTTGAAATCTAGAGTGGCATAAGCAAAATTGACATAATCTAGAGTGGCAAAAACAAAAAATTTCCATTATTCTAATGGTGAGGTTACCAGCATATACATTAGTCCTATACATGATGTTGAAGTACCTGCCTCCTAGGGGCCTCGCGATGCGAGAGTGCCAACCACGTCGTTTGTTGCACCGGGACTTGCACGATTGGTTGCAATTGGTGTGTTTCGCGCGTTTCGATCTCAAATGCTGCATCACACATGGAAAATTTTCCTCGGGGTCCATAACACGTGGCCCACGGATGCACGGCCAGAGCCACCCTCCCGTGGTGTTTTTGATCGCACTTGTGTGCACCCTCTCACGCATTGCTTCACACGCGACGGTTGAGCCGGGGTTGGCTGTCAGAATTTGCATGCGTCAGGTGGACCCGATTGGCGTGCGGCCAACCGGGGGATGGTGTTGCTTAAGGAAATATGCCCTAGAGGCAATAATAAAGTTATTATTTATTTCCTTATTTCATGATAAATGTTTATTATTCAGGCTAGAATTGTATTAACCGGAAACATGATACATGTGTGAATAAATAGACAAACAGAGTGTTACTAGTATGCCTCTACTTGACTAGCTCGTTAATCAAAGATGGTTATGTTTCCTAGCCATGGACAAAGAGTTGTTATTTGATTAATGGGATCACATCATTAGGAGAATGACGTGATTGACTTGACCCATTCCGTTAGCTTAGCACCCGATCGTTTAGTATGTTGTTATTGCTTTCTTCATGACTTATGCATGTTCCTATGACTATGATATTACGCAACTCCCGTTTACCAGAGGAACACTTTGTGTGCTACCAAACGTCACAACGTAACTGGGTGATTATAAAGGTGCTCTACAGGTGTCTCCAAAGGTACATGTTGGGTTGGCGTATTTCGAGATTAGGATTTGTCACTCCGATTGTCGGAGAGGTATCTCTGGGCCCTCTCGGCAATGCACATCACTTAAGCCTTGCAAGCATTGCAACTAATAAGTTATTTGCAGGATGATGTATTATGGAACGAGTAAAGAGACTTGCCGGTAACGAGATTGAACTAGGTATTGAGATGCCGACGATCGAATCTCGGGCAAGTAACATACCGATGACAAAGGGAACAACGTATGTTGTTATGCGGTCTGACCGATAAAGATCTTCATAGAATATGTGGGAGCCAATATGAGCATCCAGGTTCCGCTATTGGTTATTGACCGGAGACATGTCTCGGTCATGGCTACATTGTTCTCGAACCCGTAGGGTCCGCACGCTTAACGTTACGATGACAGTTTCATTATGAGTTTATATGTTTTGATGTACCGAAGGTTGTTCGGAGTCCCGGATGTGATCACGGACATGACGAGGAGTCTCGAAATGGTCGAGACATAAAAATTGATATATTGGAAGCCTATATTTGGATATCGGAATCGTTCCGGGTGAAATCGGGATTTTACCGGAGTACCGAGGGGTTACCGGAACCCCCCCGGGGGTTAATGGGCCTACATGGGCCCTAAGGGAGAAGAGGAGGGCCGGCCAGGGCCGGCCACGCGTGCCCTCCCCTAGTCTGAATAGGACAAGGAAGGGGGGGGTGACGCCCCCCTTTCCTCTTTCCCCCTTCCCCTTTCCTTCTCCAACAAGGCAAGAGGGGGGAGTCCTACTCCCGGTGGGAGTAGGACTCCTATAGGCGCACCCCTAGGGGGCCGACCACACCTCCCCCTCCCTCCTTTATATACGGGGGCGAGGGGGCACCCCAAGACATAAGTTGATCTTTGTGATTGTTCCTTAGCCGTGTGCGGTGCCCCCTTCCACCATATTCCACCTCGGTCATATCGTAGCGGTGCTTAGGCGAAGCCCTGCAACGGTAGAACATCAAGATCGTCACCACGCCGTCGTGCTGACGGAACTCTTCCCCGACACTTTGCTGGATCAGAGTCCGGGGATCGTCATCGAGCTGAACGTGTGCAAGAACTCGGAGGTGCCGTAGTTTCGGTGCTTGATCGGTCGGGCCATGAAGACGTACGACTACATCAACCACGTTGTTATAACTCTTCCGATGTCGGTCTACGAGGGTACATGGACAACACTCTCCCCTCTCGTTGCTATGCATCACCATGATCTTGCGTGTGCGTAGGAAAATTTTGAAATTACTACGTTCCTCAATAGTGGCATCCGAGCCAGGTTTTATGCGTTGATGTTATATGCACAAGTAGAACACAAGTGAGTTGTGGGCGATATAAGTCATACTGCTTACCAGCATGTCATACTTTGGTTCGGCGGTATTGTTGGATGAAGCGGCCCAGACCGATATTACGCGTACGCTTACGCGAGACTGGTTTTACCGCCGTGCTTTGCACACATGTGACTAGAGGGTGTCAGTTTCTCCAACTTTAGTTGAACTGAGTGTGGCTACGCCCGGTCCTTGCGAAGGTTAAAACAGCACCAACTTGACAAACTATCGTTGTGGTTTTGATGCGTAGGTAAGAACGGTTCTTGTTCAGCCCATAGCAGCCACATAAAACTTGCAACAACAAAGTAGAGGACGTCTAACTTGTTTTTGCACGGCATGTTGTGATGTGATATGGTCAAAATGTGATGAGATATAAGTTGTTGTATAACATGATCATGTTTTGTTGAAGTTATTGGCAACTGGCAGAAGCCTTATTGTCGTGGTTTTATCACGGCAGATGTCCTCATGAAAGGACTTAGTCGTGGAGCCATCGCGACGGGTTAGCTTGAAGGGGTTAAAGCGGACACAGGGACGCAAGAGAGTTTATACTAGTTCGGCCCCTTCGATGAAGGTAAAAGCCTACGTCTAGTTGTGATGGAATTGATGGGGTTTCGAGGACTAGGGAGCAAACAAGCTTCGCCTAAGTCTTGAGTTGTTGTCTGTTGTCCTTGAACCGCCGCCGGGTCGTCCCCTTATATACATGGGTGACGCCCGTCGATTCACAGAGTCCCAACACCGGTTCATATTCGTCCCCTTATATCCTTATTCCTAACTTACAGTGCAAGTTTATATACCGATGCCGGTTTACGGCTACAAGTCTTGAACCGACTATGGGCCTTAAGCCCTCATCTTCCTACTTGGGCTTTAACATGCTTTAACTACTGACAAAGTTAACCCGGCCCAGATAGGCCGGTTTACGCCCAGTAGTAATATCCCCAACATTAGGCCCCAGATTGATTTGAACAGGTTCATGTCAATCCTTAACAAAAAATCTTCCTCTTCAACCTCTTCTTGTAGTTTGTTGAACCGCCGTGATGTCATCTTCTCTGGTCGTTGTAAACCGGAGTGATGTCATCTGTCATCCGCCATGATACCCTTTTTGTTAATAAATCTGCGATAATCGAGGCGACAGCTCCGTTTCGTGGCCCCTTGATTCTTGCGCCTGACACATATCCCTTTCCTTATAAATAGGACCGAGGGGTCATTTCCTTTTCCCCCTTCGTGCTCTTCTGCTTCGTCTTCGTTGCATCGCCCAGCCTCGGAGCTCCGCCGCCACCGTCAACCTCTGCATCAGCCTTGGCCGCTGCGTCAACCTGAACGCACCAGAGCACCTCGGCGACCTTCCGCGTCTTCCTTAACTCCGGTAAGTCTTCTGTTCTTTCCAACATAGATCCGTTTCTAGGGTTTCATATTCTTCTAGTGTTCATCGCCTGGTTCATGATCATATGACAGCTCCTAGATGCATCTGTGAATCATTGCTCTGTGTAGCGGTAGCTTTTAAACATCCGCCTTCAGTTTTCATACTTGAAAACCATAGATCTATATGCATCTCTGCTCATTGATTCAGCTCTGTTCTGTTTTAAACCTTTGAATATTTGTCTTCTTTTCTGAACATGCTTCAGATCCAATGCCATAGAAGTATTTTGTGAAATCTGTTTCTGCATCCGCAATCTCAACGGTTTCAATGTTTAGATCAGGCGGTTTAACTTTGTGTAGAAAAATTACCAATCCGGTATGTACCATTAGTCCCCTTGTTGAACCGCCAGAATTCCTTAGCCAGGCACTGCCGCTTCATGAAACTCCGGTTTAGAAATAACTGTCTCCGGGTTAACAATGTATGCACCAATATATTTTTGTTCAACATACTCTTGAACCGGAATCACTGCTTTGTAGATTGCACCATGGCCAAACAAGTGTACGAGTGTAACTGGGTTCCTTCTTGCGTGACAGAGACTCAGCTGAACAATTTAGTCTTAACGGGTGCTTTAAGCAGCAAAGAAACTATCCATTGGAGGGTCCCCGGTACAGAGTGCCCTCCCATACCTCAAGTGGGAGAGGTCGTCGTTTTCGCGGATCATCTAGCCCGGGGCTTTAATCCTCCCGGTTCAAAATTTTACCGGGATGTCTTAGCCAATTTCCAACTCCGTCCGCAAGACACCGGCCCCAACTCTGTTACAAACATATGTCACTTCCAAGTGCTCTGTGAGGTATTCTTTCAAGAGGAACCCACAGTTGAATTGTTCAGAGACTGCTTCCATCTAAACCGCCACCCAGAGTTTACAGACGGTTCCTCTCGGTGTCAAAACCGGTGGATCTCGGGTAGGGGGTCCCGAACTGTGCGTCAAGGCCGGATGGTAACAGGAGACAAGGGACACGATGTTTTTACCCAGGTTCGGGCCCTCTCGATGGAGGTAATACCCTACTCCTGCTTGATTAATATTGATGATATGGGTAGTACAAGAGTAGATCTACCACGAGATCAAGGAGGCTAAACCCTAGAAGCTAGCTTATGGTATGATTGTGTATGAAGATGGTTGTCCTACGGACTACAACCCTCCGGTCTATATAGACACCGGATAGGGTTAGGGTTACACAGAGTCGGTTACAATGGTAGGAGATCTTGAATATCCGCATCGCCTAGCTTGCCTTCCACGCCAAGGAAAGTCCCATCCGGACACAGGACGAAGTCTTCAGTCTTGTATCTTCATAGTCCAGGAGTCCGGCGAAGGTATAGTCCGGCTATCCGAACACCCCCTAATCCAGGACTCCCTCAGTAGCCCCCGAACCAGGCTTCAATGACGACGAGTCCGGTGCGCAGATTGTCTTCGGCATTGCAAGGCGGGTTCTTCTCCAAATTCTGTGTACCTGTATGAATAATGTACGATTTTTGTAATGCAGCGCTCCTCGGCTTCCACGCCCAATAATGGTTGTCTTCCACGTGTCGAACGAATGCGAAAAGCCGGGACGTTTTTACACTCACACCCCTAGCCGTACAAACGAGCTGCCTATTTAACGGGTTGGGATTCAGATCCAAACCACATCTTCCCCTCTCAGCGAGTCATCATCAGAGCGCTCCTAGCAAAGGTCCATCCCAACATGGCCAGCCGTCGCAGCTCCTCCCCTCGCCCTTCTGGTCCTAAACCCGGGGACTGGGAGAGTTGCACCATCCCACATAGCGAGTTAGTGTCGCTTCAAGCCAAGGCATTTCTCCCTCTGGCATGCATGGTCCCGGTCTGAGCTGGTCTCGCCACCTACAATGGCGGTAAACAAGCGGAGAGCACTCCCAATCCTTCTAAAGGAGAGCGGGTGTGCCTCGTCCCCTATCTAATAAGGGGACTAGGATTTCCAATTCATCCATTTCTCCGCGGGCTCCTGGAGTTCTACGGCCTCCAGCTGCACAATCTCACGCCCGCCTTCGTATTACATATTGCGGGTTTCGTCGCCCTTTGTGAGCTATTTTTAGGCGTTGAGGCTCACTTCGCGCTGTGGAAGAGGATATTCTGCTTGGTGTCCCGTTCTCAAGAGGGGTCTATATACCAAGTGGGCGGAGCTGAAGTATGGCGCATCGCGGGGACCGGATACCTATCCGGAACCCCGAAGAAGGCGTCCGAGGACCGGCCTTCGGAATGGTTTTACATAGATGACGTCCCGCTGCCGGACCCTATCCGGGTCGGTCTCCCCGAGTTCAACAGTGCTCCATTGAAGAAACGCCTGAGCTGGCGTCCGCGGAGCTCTCAGAGGGAAAGCGACAGAGATGTCCTTTACTTGATGGGCCGGATAAGACTGTTGGCTCATTCCGGACTAACCATGATCGGAGTCATGGCCGCATGCATTATGCGGGGGGTGCAACCGCTTCAATACAGAGGCCACCCTATGTGGGATTTCAACGGGGAGGATGATGCCACGAGTTATGGTCGTAAGGGGCCGGCCTCAGCCACCGCCCTAGTGCAGATCTTGTCCTTTTTGTACAAAGGAGAGAAGGAAGAGTTCCTCCGCGTCAACCTGCGGGCCGGATTCACTATGTACGAACCTCCAAGTTGGGTAAGTGAACAATCGCACTTGCCCGTTTGTTTCATACTCCCACGGTTAGATATGTAGTCTGACGACTTCAATGCAGGAACTGCGGCAGGAAGTGAAGGATATAAACAGCCGCCCTCCACAGCCCGAGGACCCAGAACGGTCCCTCGATCCGGACTCCGAAGAGGATCCGGACATATCGGTGGAGCTTATCGACGGGGTGTTCCATCAGCTAAGCAAGGATGACACCTTGGTAGCCATTACGGCTGATTACCCCGGGTTAATCCCGACCTCCCAGGTGACAAAAACCGGAGTTTTTATTCCCTTGAGAGAGATTCCATTCTCACGTATTTCGGCGTTTCTAACGACAACCGTATTTTGCAGGGGAGGTTTCTGCGGCAGGAGGCCGTACCTGCGGCGGCTAGCCAACGAGGGGCCGCAGGGCCCCGTGGGGCAAAAAGGAATGTAGTCCGGACTGAGATGTCGGCGCAAAGGTATAGCGCACCCTCTATTTCCCTAGTGTCATGCTGTCAGGGCATTTTAACGTTCGTGCTATCTTCAGGACGAAGAGACCTTGCCGGACTATATCCGGAGAGGTTGCCAATCGCGCCTCCACCAGCCAGGCTCCAACGTCTGGCCAGGAAGCGGAGGCGAGCACCAGGCGCGCACCAGACGCTCCTCCGACAGAGGATACGGACAGGCTGTCTGCCACAAATTCTGAAGTGGAGAGTGCCATGAACCACAGGCGTCGCCGGACTGTTCTACGCGACGCTTGTTTCTCCCAAGAGGCTTTAGATGCCTTTAATTCGGGAGATGCGTACCTCCGTGCCGCTCAAAATGGTTTAGCCAGAGCCACGGAGCAGTATGTGAAGGACATACGGGTAAGAAAATTTTGGTTAGATATATGTATATACCAGTAGCCCCCGAGACTTGAAACAGTTAAAGTAACTGATTTAAGGATCATTCAATATGCAGGTTCTTACAAAGAAGAATACCGTACTGTCCCAGGAGCTTGAAAAGTGCAAGGCCCAACTAGAGGCCGCACTAGCCGCAGCAGGGGAGCCCAAAGGGACCCCCTCAGGTAAAATATATTTCGAAAGATTAGTATTCTGCGGCTTGGGTGCAAATCTGACAAATCATATTGCAGATGGCGCCGGACTCGATCCGGAAAAGCAACAACTCTTACGCCGGCTAAAGGCCGGTGAGAGTATGTTGACAAAGGTGAGGTGAGAGAAGAATGATGTTCAGGATGCCAACACCAAGCTGGACGTCGAACTTAAAGACGTTCGAGGCCAGCTGTCGGACTCTACGAAGGAGAATCAGCGACTTCGACGCGACATATTTAGTAAGTGCTTGAACGAACCTTGAAAAAAGAGTTCGGCGAGGAAGTCGACTAACAGAATAATGTCTATAGGTATGCTCATAGGTCGTCCTGCAGAGGAGATGCCCGGTTCTACGGGTGACCTTCTTCCCGAACTCCTGCAACTGCACGAGCGAATTCGGCAGGCGATGCGAGGCATTGCCCAAGCCTTATGGCCTGCCCACTCCATGCCTGAGGGCCTTGGAGAGCTTGCGGAGAAGCTGAAGGGAGCTCGGCGGCGCTTCCGGTTGTGGAAGATATCGGCCTGCCGACAAGGCGCTAGGGAGGCCTGGGCCATGGCGAAGACCCGTTTTACGAAGTCTGACCCAAACCACATGGCCGAGGTCGGACCGGTGGGGCCTGACGGGAAGGAGATCCCTGTAAGCTTAGTATACGGCCAAGTAGAATTGGCCGCAAAGTATTCCCAGCAGGACTGTAAATTAGACAGCCTGTTAGATGGTATAGAGGAGGAATACAATCAGTCAAGATGACTATTGAATTTTGAATTGACATATGTAATGCCTTCTAGCCGGATTGTAGATCGTTTGTCGTTGCCGACCTTTTCGCTTCAACCTCGGGACCTGACGGTCCGGAGTGTGTCCGAATACCATAGCGGTTATACAAGAACCGGGGTATGCATGGAGACCAGGCGTAGGGGTCATTAGTGCTTTATCATACAAGTGCCCAACTAGTTATGTTATATTACATGGTTAGTAAGAAACATCTTCCAGAGAGAATAGTTCCGTTAGGGGTTCCTTTCGCTGGGGAGGCATGCCCTAAAGTGCATGTCCGAACTGCGTAAAAAGACGCAGAAAAAGCATCTGGGGGCGCATGTAAATTAATAAAAAGATCATCTTTTATTTCACCGACCGAATATTCCCTTAAGAACGCTAGCAGTCGGAGGTACACATCCGGCTGACCCGGCAGTAACAATCGCAGAGGTACTCCCTTTACCGCCTAGCCGAACAATCGGGAACGTAGGGGTAAGCACAGGAGCCAGGCAACCCAACTTGGCCAAAACTTAAGTCATATCGATGCATATAATGGTGAAGAAAAAGGTACATGCGGAAGTTTGACGCATGTGCTGGGCGTGAAGCCCGTATAAATAAGCTTCTGTTAAAGAAGCCCCCAGGTTAAATGAGCGCGAGTGGCGCGTCACGTAGTGAGACTTTAAGGGCTATGAAGGAAAAAGAGGGGAAGGAGAGAAATATAAGACAGAAAAATGTAAAAAGATGGACAGGAGAAGGAGACGAACACAGAGTCCGGCGCTAGGCGTAGAATCTTCGGAGACGGGTGGCGTTCCATGGGTTCGGCTCGAGTCGGTTATCCGACTCATCTCGCAGGCGGTACGCTCCACCGGTCAGGACTTGATCAATTATGAATGGACCCTCCCACTTGGGCTTGAGTTTGTCCTTTTTCTTATACAGCAGGCGTAGAACTAGTTCGCCAACATTGTAATTTTTGGCCCGTACTTCTCTGCTTTGATATCTTCGGGCCTGTTGTTGATAAAATGCGGAACGAGCTTTTGCCACATCACACTCCTCCTCCAAGGCGTCCAAGCTGTCCTGTCGATCGAGCTCGGCTTCTCTTTCTTCGTAGATGTGCACTCTAGGTGAGTCATGAATTATGTCGCAGGGCAGAACTGCCTCTGCGCCGTACACCATAAAGAATGGTGTGTATCCGGTGGTGCGATTCGGCGTGGTCCGCAGCCCCCAGAGTACGGAGTCGAGCTCCTCTACCCAGTGCGTGTTAGACTCTTTGAGGGACCGCACTAATCTGGGTTTAATGCCGCTCATGATAAGACCGTTTGCACGTTCGACCTGGCCGTTGGTTTGTGGGTGATAGACGGAAGCATAATCGAGCTTGATGCCCATGATTTTGCACCAGAGTTTTACCTCGCCGGCTGTAAAGTTTGTACCGTTATCGGTTATGATGTTGTGGGGGACGCCACCCCAGATATGAAGTCTATCACAGGTCCGGATTCGGCCGTTTTAACAGGCTTGGCTTCTATCCATTTGGTGAACTTATCCACCATGACCAGTAAGTATTTTTTCTTATGGGCTCCACCTTTAAGGGGTCCGACCATGTCAAGACCCCAGACCGCAAAAGGCCAGGTGATGGGTATAGTTTGGAGTGCGGGTGGTGGCATATGGCTTTGGTTGGCAAAAAGTTGGCAACCAACGCATCGTTGGACTAGGTCCTGAGCATCTGCTCGGGCCGTCGGCCAATAAAAGCCTGTACGGAAAGCCTTGATAACAAGGGACCGAGCAGCGGCGTGGTGACCACCGAGTCCGGCATGAATTTCAGCCAGGAGGTTCCGCCCTTCCTCTTCAGAGATGCACCTTTGAAGGACTCCAGTAGTGCTTTTCTTATAAAGCTCTCCCTCATGGACTCTATAGGCTTTGGATCGCCGCACTATGCAGCGGGCCTCGTTTTGGTCCTCCGGGAGTTCCTGCCTAGTAAGGTAGGCCAGGAATGGTTCGGTCCACGGAGCGATAACCACCATTATTACATGGGCTGAAGGTGTGATTTCATTGGCCGGGCCTCCAATTATGTCAGATTGTTCGGCGTCGAGTGGTGCGGCTTGGTACGAGCTGTTATATGCTGGTTCCCCCTCCCATGCTACGGATGGCTTGAACAATCTTTCCAAAAAGATGTTGGGGGGGACTGCATCGCGTTTTGCTCCGATGCGTGCCAGGATGTACGCTACTTGATTATTTTCGCGGGCTATATGGTGAAATTCCAACCCTTCGAACCGAGTTGATATTTTTAGGACGGCATTGCGGTAAGCTGCCATTTTTGGATCCTTGGCGTCGAAGTCGCCATTTATTTGGGATATCGCAAGGTTCGAATCCCCGCGTACCTCTAGGCGTTGAATGCCCATGGATACTGCCATCCGGAGACCATGTAAAAGGGCCTCATATTCGGCTGCATTACTGGAGTCCGTGTACATAATTTGGAGTACATATTGGACAGTGTCTCCTGTGGTGGACGTCAGAATGACGCCAGCCCCTAGTCCGGCCAACATTTTGGAGCCGTCAAAATGCATGATCCAGTTTGAGTATGTGCCGTACTCTTTAGGGAGTTCGGCCTCTGTCCATTCTACGACGAAGTCGGCCAGGACTTGCGATTTGATAGCTCGCCGTGGCTTAAAGGTTATATCGAATGGGAGGAGCTCAATGGCCCATTTTGCGATCCGGCCTGTTGCATCGCGGTTGTTGATAATGTCATTGGGTGGTACTTCCGAGGCTACTGTAATCAAACACTCTTGAAAGTAGTGTCATAGCTTCCGGGATGCCATGAATACCGCGAATGCAATTTTCTGATAATGCGGGTACCGTGACTTGCATGGAGTAAGGACAATGGACACATAGTAGACCGGCCTTTGAAGGGGGAATTTGTGTCCGTCTGTTTCCCGCTCGACGACAAGCACTGCGCTGACAACTTGATGGGTTGCCGTGATGTATAATAGCATTGGCTCGCCGGTGTTTGGCGCGGCCAGGACTGGGTTTGTTGCCAATATGGCTTTTATTTCATCGAGTCCGGCCGTAGCGGCATCTGTCCACTCAAAGTGTTCGGTGCGCCGAAGGAGGCGATAAAGGGGCAGTGCCTTTTCTCCCAAGCGGGAGATGAAGCGGCTTAGAGCCACCACGCATCTGGTTAATTTCTGTATTTGTTTGAGGTCCTTTGGGACATCCAATTGTGATAAAGCTCGGATCTTGGCTAGATTTGCTTCAATTCCTCTACCGGATACGATGAAGCCCAAGAGCTTTCCGGCTCGAACGCCGAAGACGCATTTCTCCGTATTAAGCTTGATGTCGTATTTTCGGAGGTTATCGCATGTAAGCCTCAAGTCGTCCACTAGAGAGTCGACATGTTTTGATTTGACGACCACGTCATCCACATACGCTTCCACTGTTTTGCCGATCTGATTTGCCAGACATGTCTGGATCATGTGCTGATATGTTACGCCGGCGTTCTTCAGCCCGAAGGGCATTGTGTTGAAGCAGAATGGGTTGTATGGTGTGATGAATGCTGTTGCGGCTTGATCTGATTCTGCCATCTTAATTTGATGGTAACCGGAGTATGCGTCGAGGAAACACAATGAATCATGTCCTGCGGTGGCATCGATAATTTGATCGATACGGGGGAGGGGGAAGGGATCCTTTGGGCAAGCCTTGTTAAGGTCTTTAAAATCGACACATAGGCGCCAGGATTTGTCCTTCTTTGGTACCATCACCAGGTTTGCTAGCTAGTCCGGATGTTTTATGTCTCTGATGAATCCGGCTTCCAATAACTTGGCTAGCTCCTCTCCCATAGCCTGTCTCTTCGGTTCGGAAAAACGCCGAAGTGCTTGTTTGACAGGTTTGAATCCTTTCTGGATATTTAAGCTGTGTTCGGTCAGCCTGCGTGGGATTCTTGGCATGTCTGAAGGGTGCCAGGCGAAAATGTCCCAGTTCTCTTGTAGGAACTCTCGTAGTGCGGCGTCTACATCAGGGTTCAGTCGTGCCCCGATGGAAGCTGTTTTATTGGGGTCCGTTGGATGGACCTGGAATTTTACTATTTCATCCGCTGGCTTGAAGGATGTGGTTTCAGTCCTCTGTACTGCGAATTCTACAGGGTCCATCAAGCCACCTTTCTAGTACAGTTCCATGCCCTGTAGAGGGTTTTGGCTTTTTGATATTTAACCCGGGTGTCTTGCTATGATGCACCCTCTTAGTTCCGACGAGATTGCTATTCAAGGCCGGATTATCCCAAAATTTTATTTCGGTTTTCCAGGCGCTTTCCATCGCATAGTACTTTTGTACTATGGACGCCAAGTCAGCGAAGCGTGTAATATCACGACGACTTATGGCGTTAAGTATTCCCTCGTCCGTGCAATTACTGCAAAAGATTGAAATTGCGTCTCCCTCGCGGCAGTCCTTTATCCTGTTCATAACCAGGAGAAATCTGGCCCAGTAGTGATGTACTGTTTCCTCGGGCTTTTGCCTGATTTGGGAAAGATTGCTTATGTTCGGGCGGGCGGGTGTTGTTGAATCTGAGACCTCACCCCATTTAAGATTTGGAGGCCGAAGAGCTTCCGAACTCTGAAGTTCGGAGTCTTGGATGTTGTCCAATGAATCTAGCCCGTTGCCTGATTCTAAGCTCAGGTCTTGAGTTATATCCTCCCCTCTGCGGGTATCCGGCTTGGAGGGTTCGGGAATTCAGACGTAGCTAGTCCTTAGAATAGATGAAGGGTCGCCGCACTGTGCCTCTACCACGGCAATGTGATGGGTGACTTGGGGAGAGTTGATTTCTCTTAGATCGGGTTTAAGCCCAACCTGGTCATAATTTGTAGCGACCCCCAGGGCGGCGATGCGATCCAAGAGCTCGTTCACGGAAGAGAGCTCCATCGGATCTAGCTGCTCGACAAATTCTGAGCTGACGTGAAGGTTGCTTTCGATGACCCGAGAGGTCACCATCGGTGCAACGGCCGAACAAGCGGTCATGAGAAAACCACCTAGCCGGAGGGTTTGGCCGACAGCCAAGGCTCCCTTAGTAACGGCGCCGTCTTTAAAGACGGGAAGAGGCATCCTTCCTGATTGCGACGGCACAGAGGAACTCTCAATGAAAGCACCAATGTCAGTGTCAAAACCGGCGGATCTCGGGTAGGGGGTCCCGAACTGTGCGTCAAGGACGGATGGTAACAGGAGACAAGGGACACAATGTTTTTACCCAGGTTCGGGCCCTCTCGATGGAGGTAATACCCTACTCCTGCTTGATTAATATTGATGATATGGTTAGTACAAGAGTAGATCTACCACGAGATCAAGGAGGCTAAACCCTAGAAGCTAGCCTATGGTATGATTGTGTATGAAGATGGTTGTCCTATGGATACAACCCTCCAGTCTATATAGACACCGGATAGGGTTAGGGTTACACAGAGTTGGTTACAATTGTAGGAGATCTTGAATATCCGCATCGCCTAGCTTGCCTTCCACACCAAGGAAAGTCCCATCCGGACACAGGACGAAGTCTTCAATCTTGTATCTTCATAGTCCAGGAGTCCGGCGAAGGTATAGTCCGGCTATCCGAACACCCACTAATCCAGGACTCCCTTAGTTCCAATATGGAATTAGGTGGAGTGGCGATTCATAAAAGCAAAGAGGTCACCTACCCTCACGCCAAACTGCACATCCATCCCAAAGAGTGGAATCAGACATGGTTTTATTGCAAAGATACCTCCCCTGCTAAAGAAAATCCTTTGCCTGGTTTTCGTCCGGAGCGACTTAGCAATACGCATCCCTTTCCACAAAGGTTGACTGACAAGGAGAGAAGCAACTATGCTCCTCAACTGTCCAAGCTCAGGGCCTTCATGGCTAACGGTTTAACAGGAGTGGATCTTGCTCGCTGTTGGATATCTTGGAGCATATTGCCCTTAAGCCAGCGCTCCGGTTTGATGTGTGAATATACTGGCAATGTCAATGACCCACTGCGACACATCAACATCCAGCTCACAGACGATGAAGTCACAGAAGCTGTGAAGAAGATATTGAACGAACCGGAAGCGGTCTGTGCTCGAACCGGCTTGCTTCCCTTTTGTGCCACCAACAAACCGCCAGCTGTAAGATTTATACTTTACCTTTTATTGAGTCTGCCCTTGCTTTATTTACCCATTTTTAACATCAACATCTTTCAAACAGGGCGATGATCCATTCTGGAGCAAGAAACTTCCTCAGGAGAAACCGGAGAAGCCAGAGAAACCGGAAAGGCCAATCCGGCCCAAGACCAGAGTTGTCAAAAGGCTAGCTAACAGGAAGAAAACCACCGCGCCTTCTGATCCGGTAGCTGATGATGATGTGGGTAATCCGGACCTAGAAGTGGAACTTGATTCACTTGGATTATTTTTCACACGTCTTATTGATAACGACCATTATCAGGATGATGCGGAAGGTAGCCAGGCCGATGCTGTAGAGGTAACCATTCTGTCCTCTGATTCAAGCCCTTTACCTTCACTAAAAATATGTCGGGTAAACCGGAAAGTTAAATTTTCTCATCCTCTTGCTTATTTGGATCCGAACTTTCTTATGAAGACACAACTGCATGAAGCCCGTCGCACAACCCGGCACAGTGGCCAGGTAGTCACCTCCGCCGGTTTACCGAACAGTCCGGTTCGGAAACGCCGTTCAGAGGTCTCTAACTCTCTTGTCAATGCTTGTTCTAAAGCGGGCTGTTTTCGTCAACCTCTTAATCTGTCTGACTCCGATTATCAGGGCACTTCCCATTCCTCATCTGGCGAGTCACCAGCCTCCCAACTGCCACCGCTCAAAACGGTGCTTGGGTGAGCCATATTTCTTACGACGCTTCTGATGCATTATACTATAACATATACTGTATTGATCCCTTTATTTCTTTCAGGGCCAAGCCTAGGCCAAGCAAGAAGGCCCTGCCTGGACAAAGCGGCTGAAGAAGATGCTATTCCTGAACCGGATAGAATACCCGGTCCTGAAGCGGCTATCCGTGAGGATGTGCCAAACGACCCACCACCGCAAGATGATGACTTTATTGCTGAAGAGAGACATGTTGACGCCTCCGGTCCTGTTGACCAGCCCAAAAGCCCCATCCGGATTGAGAAATCCACCAGTCCATCCAAGCCTACTGGTAAGCCAACGGCCCCAGTGCAATCCGGCGATGCCAAGGATGATGAGGTTGTTATTACTGGCATTGGTCGCACAGAGCCAAGCAATCCCGTTGCTTTATCCAAACACACTGCCAAGGAAGAATTTTTTGCCATTGGCAAAGGAAAATGGAATGCCGATCTGACAACTTATGCCGCTCTGAACGCCCAAGATCTCCATTCCGGCTATCTGAACCGGCTGTACACCAGCCGTGACTATGAAGCCGGTCTGGTTAATATGATGAAAGAGAAATATGAGGTAACTTCCATATACTTATCTGCGTATGTACTTCAATCTGTCAACTCTCCTAGCCCCCAAGGTCCGGTTTAGAATCTCCATTCAAACCGGGACTTGTCAATGCAGACTTCAATGTTTTCTGAATTTGCTGATGTAGCCCCCAAGGGTCGGTTCAACTTAATGTAGTTAAACCGGGACTTTAGGTAGTCAAGATTGTAGCAGCAGTATTAACTGAACAAATAGCCATTAGCCCCCAAGTGCCAAGTTGAATACTTGTATTGAGCTTGGGACTTTTCTAAATAATTTTAGAATGAAGAGCAAATATGCATTAGCCTCCAAGTACCAAGGGCATAACTTGTTATGTGGTTGGTACTTCAATTCTTGTACCGTTATCTGAATCGTATGACTGTCTATATGCAGACTGAGCTGAACAAAAGAGAAAGCGAAATCGCTGATCTGCAAGAAAATCTGAAGTGCCAACAAACTGAAACCTCCAAAGCAAAATAGGAATTAACCTGCGCTTTAAGCGCCATGGAACATCTTAAGGAGGGCTTCAAGAAGGAGCGGGCGGATTGGGCCACTGAAAAATCCGCTTTAACCAAACGAGCAGAAGATGCCGAGGCTGCACTGAAACCGGTGGTGGACGAACTGACCAGCATAAAGCGGCAAGTGCATGCCATGACCGCTGCTATCTTTGGTAAGCTAGCTTGATTTCTGGATTGATTCGGCCGTCTTATAGAGCTGCCGGTTTGTTAACCCTTTGTGATATTTCAGGGACACGCATTGGTCACTTGGGGTCAGATGTGCGGAAGAAATTGAAAGCCGCGTACACATTGATCGAACAATTGTATACTGGTGCACAGCGGATCATCTCTACTGCATCCCACAACAATCCGGCACCCACCTTGATTCAGGACACTCTTAAGAGATTGTCGATGCTTCCTACCCGGGTTGAAGAGCTGAAGAAATCTGCTGCTCGAACCGGTGCTATTAATGCTTTAATCCGGGCAAAAGCATGGGTGCCGGATTTTGATCCCGTTGAAGCGGCTCAAGGCTATCCCCACTTGAAAGAAGATGGCTTAGAGTTCAATGAGGAGGACCTGAGAGCGATAAACCAGGAGGTGCGCCCTCCACCGTCGAAGGGCCGGCACCTCCTCTCACCATGGCAGATGGAAGAGAGGAGCAGAGGTAGAAGGAAATGGATGATGGAAGAATGTGGGATGCCGTCCCCCTCCCCTTCTTATAAAGGGGCGGAGTCGGGGCTCGGCCGCCCCACTCGACCAATCCAGTCATCGAGGGCGCAGGGAATCAGGACCAGCCCGCTGCCCCAATCAGCGACGGCCCGGTTTTTCGCCTCCACCGCCTGCCACCTACATGAAGGACACATGGCGGGCAAGCAAGAATCGAGAAGACGGGTGAGGTGACCGTTCCCCACCCCGTGATCGTGGGGCGCAAACGCCTTGAAGACCGCGACCCGAGTCCACCCAGTAAAATGGGCCGTGCCTCTGCACCTTCCTCTTTTCATGGGGAAGGCACGAGCCGTCTCCTTTCCCATTAACTGCGATGTGACGCATGCGTGCGGAGACCGCCCCACGCATGACCCCCATGTTGCACATGACCCTCCACGTCGCGCGTTCAACGCGGGTCGTGGGGAAGCGCAGCGGACGAACAGTTACCGCAGTAAAATCCGCCCCACCTGCCAGCGCACCATTCTGGGCCTAGCCCAACAACGCGTCGCGCTTATGTGTGGCCCAGGCCTAGGGCTCTTGTCGGTGTACAAAATTAGGGGCTCTCCTTTTGACCCCTTTACTTGTGCACGGGCTGTCAGAGCCGCGTGCCACGGCCACACTTAGCATGGTCGAGGAGGGAAGCCGGAGAGAAGCCGAAGCACGAGACAACCAAGGGAACGCCAAGACCAGAGATACAAAGAGCAAAGGGGCGAGGTGGACTCCCCCGGCAAGACCCTTGCCGGGGCGGCCTCCGCAGCCCCGGGAAGAGCCTTGCCGGGGCAACTTTCCTGACGCCAACGGAGCGAGCCACCCTTGAGCCCAAGGGTTCCGAACGCCGCCAACAACTACATTGGGACCAGGGCTCGGGAGGCACCTCCGTAGTGGCATGCAGATCTTTGTCAAGATCATAAACATATGAGATTAGGTCAGGACCAGAAGACTTCGACCCTCGGCGGGATCCTAGCCGAGGAAATCCACAAGACCCCCGGCAAGACCCTTGCCGGGGACGACTGCAGCGCCACGGCAAGACCCTTGCCGGGCCCCCGATAAGACCCTTGCCGAGGGCATCAGCAGGGCCACTGCCAGGCCTGCGCCAGCCAAGATTCCACCACCGTCCCCAAGCAGCTGCTAGCACGATCAGCTGGGCAGGCACCTACGTGGCGACGGGTGATACGTCTCCAACGTATCTATAACTTTTTATGGTTCCCTGCTATTATATTATCTATTTTGGATATTTATGGGCTTTATTAAACACTTTTATATTATTTTTGGGACTAAGCTATTAACCCAGAGCCCAGTGCAAGTTCCTATTTTTTCCCTTGTTTCAGTGTTTTGAAGAAAAGGAATATCAAACAGAGTCCAAACGGAATGAAACCTTCGGGAGAGTTTTTTTTGGAAAGAAAGAAATCCGGGAGACTTGGAGTGCACGTCAGGAAAGCAACAAGGGAGGTACGAGGAAGGGGGCGCGCCCACCCCCCCTGGGCGCGCCCTCCACCCTCGTGGGCTCCTCGTGGCTCCTTGACCGACTTCTTTCGCATATATATATATATACCCTAAAACCATCGAGGAACATAATAGATCGGGAGTTCCGCCGCTGCAAGCCTTTGTAGCCACCAAAAACCAATCGGGACCCTGTTCCGGCACCCTGCCGGAGGGGGAAACCCTCACCGGTGGCCATCTTCATCATCCCGGCGCTCTCCATGACGAGGAGGGAGTAGTTCACCCTCGGGGCTGAGGGTATGTACCAGTAGCTATGTGTTTGATCTCTCTCTCTCTCTCTCTCTCTCTCTCTCTCTCGTGTTCTTGAGGTGATACGATCTTGATGTATCGCGAGCTTTGCTATTGTAGTTGGATCTTATGTTGCTTCTCCCCCTCTACTCTCTTGTAATGGATTGAGTTTTCCCTTTGAAGTAATCTTATCGGATTGAGTCTATAATGATTTGAGAACACTTGATGTATGCCTTGCCGTGCGTATCTGTGGTGACAATCGGATATCACGTGATTCACTTGATGTATGTTTTGGTGATCAACTTGCGGGTTCCGCCCATGAACCTATGCATAGGGGTTGGCACATGTTTTCGTCTTGACTCTCCGGTAGAAACTTTGGGGCACTCATTGAAGTACTTTGTGTTGGATTGAATAGATGAATATGAGATTGTGTGATGCATATCGTATAATCATACCCACAGATACTTGAGGTGACATTGGAGTATCTAGGTGACATTAGGGTTTTGGTTGATTTGTGCCTTAAGGTGTTATTCTAGTACGAACTCTTGAATAGATCGATCCGAAAGAATAACTTTGAGGTGGTTTCGTACCCTACCATAATCTCCTCGTTTGTTCTCTGCTATTAGTGTCTTTGGAGTGACTCTTTGTTGCATGTTTAGGGATAGTTATATGATCCAATTATGTTATTATTGTTGAGAGAACTTGCACTAGTGAAAGTATGAACCCTAGGCCTTGTTTCCTAGCATTGCAATACCGTTTACGCTCACTTTTATCGCTTGCTACCTTGCTGTTTTTATATTTCCAGATTACAAAAACCTATATCTACCATCCATATTGCACTTGTATCACCATCTCTTCGCTGAACTAGTACACCTATACAACTTACCATTGTATTGGGTATATGAGACTCTTTGTTATTTGGTTGCAGGGTTGTTTGAGAGAGACCATCTTCATCCTACGCCTCCCACGGATTGATAAACCTTAGGTCATCCACTTGAGGGAAATTTGCTACTGTCCTACAAACCTCTGCAGTTGGAGGCCCAACAATGTCTACAAGAAGAAGGTTGCGTAGTAGACATCAAGCTCTTTTCTGCCGCCATTGCCGGGGAGGTGAGTGCTTGAAGGTATATCTTTAGATCTTGCAATCAAATCTTTTAGTTTCTTGTTTTAGCACTAGTTTAGTTTATAAAAGAAAACTACAAGAAAAATGGAATTGAGTTTGCCTCATACGCTTTATCTTTTTAATATCTTTCGTGAGTTTGATGGAAAGGAAAATTGTGCCAAAGTGTTAGAAGAAGAATGCATTAAAATGTTTGGCACTAAATCTTTGAATGATGAGCATGATTGCAATGTTGTTAGTATGAACTCCTTGAATATCCATAGTACTAATGATGATTGCACTAGTTATGATAAAAATATCTCTTATAAGCATGTTGATTTTTGTGGAGTGCATTGGGTTTGCAAGTACACACCAAATAGGGAAGATATATATTGCAAGAGGCATAAGAATTTAGAAACTAAATGGTTGCAAGAAATGCTAGATGTTTATGCTAAAAATTTAAATTTTCTTAGCCGTACTTGTGAACTTTGCAATGAACATGATCATTTCAGTACCCAATGCAAATTGTTTCATGATCGTATCGTGTCCAAAAAATGTGATGACTTGATTTCCCTTGCACATCATAATGAACTTAGTTTGCTCTTGGGTTATGAAGAACTGAAACGTATAACTAAGGTTATTCCAGAATTTGCCCTTGATAGAGTTCTTCATTTTGATCTAGAAGAAATTTATATGTATTATGCGGTGAATTGCATTGAAAATCCTTATATTGCCAATTACATAAAGAAAAGAAAACAAATAGAAGATGAAGAGAATACTAACGAAAGGGAAGAGACTTCCCAATATTCTCCTATTATTTCTTATGATGAATCAGGTAACGAGGAGGAGCCTTCTATTCAACCAATCTCATTAATAAGGACCTCCAAAAAGAGGATTGAACCCACACATGATGTGGTGAATAAGAAGAAAATAAAAAGGAAGAGAGGTAAAAATATATCTCTCCCAAATAATGTTGCTCCTATTATTGTTGTGCCTCATGAAAATGAATCAAAAATAATTGTGGAAGATGATGCACTTGATGATGATCTCGTTATGCCTATTGCTTGTTGTGATGATTATGATTGGTAAGATAATGATACTTCTTATGATCTTGAAAATCTTTTTGGCACTTGCTTGGAAGAATATGATAATTGTTATACTATTGGTGCTATCCATACTATTAATAATGAGAGTGATTATGCTTATGATATGAAAAGGCCCAAGCTTGGGGATGCTATGTTTGAAGAAGATGATGTTTTTGAGAATATATTTGCTGCAATTAATGTTTGTCCCAAGCTTGGGGATGCTACGTTTAATGAAGATGATATTTTTAGCCTCCCAAGTTTTGATATGCAAATTTTTATGATGATAGCATGCCTCTTACTTATGATGATTATATTGATGAAAGTGGGTTTGGAAGAGTGTCAACTTTAGGAAGTAATGATCCCATTATTTTGGAGGATGTTGAATCTTATTATGATAATTATGAAAGTGGATTTGGAGAGGTCATGACTTTATTTAGTAATGATTCCACTATCTTGGAAGAGGTTTCAATTGATTATGATGTGAACAAAGTTGCTACTTATGATGATTATTGTGATGAAACTTATGCTATAAAAAGTAGTGATGATTATATTTATAAAACTTGTCATGATTATGATTCCCCTTTTTCTAAACATTACTCTTTTAATGTGGAAACAATTTATAGTATTCAAGTCTCTTTTGATACTCCCACTATCCCGAATGAGAAGAATTTTGCTTATGTGGAGAGTAGTAAATTTTCTATGCTTGTAGATCATGAAAATAATGTTTTATGTGATGGTTATATTGTTGAATTCATTCATGATTCTACTGAAAATTATTATGAGGGAGGAATATATGCTTGTTGGAATTGCAATAATATCAAGTTTCCTCTCTATGTGCTTAAAGTTTTGAAGTTATGCTTGTTTTGCCTTCCTATGCTAGTTGATTATTGTTCCCATAAGTTATTTTCTCACAAAATCCCTATGCATAGGAAGTTGGTTAGACTTAAATGTGCTAGTCATATTCTTCATGATGCTCTCTTTATGTTTCAATTCTTATCTTTTATGTGAGCATCATTGAAATCATCATGCCTAGCTAGGGGCGTTAAACGTTAGCACTTGTTGGGTGGCAACCCAATTTTATTTTAGTTTCTTGCTTTTTGGTTCTGTTTAGTAATAAATAATCTATATAGCCTCTGGTTAGATGTGGTTTTATGTTTTAATTAGTGTTTGTGCCAAGTAGAACCTTTGGGAAGACTTGGGTGAAGTCTTTATGATCATGCTGTAAAAAACAGAAACTTTAGCGCTCACGAGATTAGCTAAAAAAATTTACTGGAGAGTGATATTTAGTTGATTATTTTTGAAGATTATTACTAGAAAAATTACTCAGGTCCACCAATTTATTTCAGAATTTTTGGAGTTCCAGAAGTATACGTTTGATACATATTACTACAGACTGTTCTGTTTTTTGACAGATTCTGTTTTCATTGTGTTGTTTGCTTATTTCGATGAATCTATGAGTAGTACCGGAGGGTATGAACCATAGAGAAGTTGGAATACAGTAGGTTTAACACCAATATAAATAAATAATGAGTTCATTACAGTACCTTTAAGTGGTGGTTTCATTTTCTTTCGCTAACGGAATTACGAGTTTTCTGTTGAGTTTTGTGTTGTGAAGTTTTCAAGTTTTGGGTAAAGATTCGATGGACTATGGAATAAGGATTGGCAAGAGCCTAAGCTTGGGGATGCCCAAGGCACCCAAAGGTAATATTCAAGGACAACCAAGAGCCTAAGCTTGGGGATGCCCCAGATGGCATCACCTCTTTAGTCTTCATTCATCGGTAACTTTACTTGGGGCTATATTTTTATTCACCACATGATATGTGTTTTGCTTGGAGCGTCATGTCATTTTACTTTGCTTTGCTTGCTGTTTGAATAAAGTACCAAGGTCTGAAATTCTTAAATGTTAGAGAGTCTTCATATAGTTGCATAATTATTTGACTACTCATTGGTCTTCACTTATATCTTTCAGAGTAGTTTGTTGTTACTCTAGTGATTCACTTATATCTTTTAGAGGACGGCGGTGGTTTTATTTTATAGAAATAGATGAACTCTCATGCTTAACTTATATTATTTTGAGAGTCCTAAACAGCATGGTAATTTGCTTTGGTTATGAATTTAGTCCTAATATTATGGGCATCCAAGAGGGATATAATAAAAACTTCCATATAAAGTGCATCGAATACTGAGAGAAGTTTTGATACTGGATGATTGTTTTGAGATATGGAGATAGTGATATTAAAGTTGTGCTAGTTGAGTAGTTGTGAATTTGAGAAATACTTGTGTTGAAGTTTGCAAGTCCCGTAGCATGCACGTATGGTAAACGTTATGTAACAAATTTGAAACATGAGGTGTTCTTTGATTGTCATCCTTATGAGTGGCGGTCGGGGACGAGCGATGGTCTTTTCCTACCAATCTATCCCTCTAGGAGCATGCGCGTAGTGCTTTGTTTTTGATGACTTGTAGATTTTTGCAATAAGTATGTGAGTTCTTTATGACTAATGTTGAGTCCATGGATTATACGCACTCTCACCTTCCATCATTGCTAGCCTCTTCGGTACCGTGCATTGCCCTTTCTCACATTGAGAGTTGGTGCAAACTTCGCCGGTGCATCCAAACCCCGTGATATGATACGCTCTTTCACACATAAACCTCCTTATATCTTCCTCAAAACAGCCACCATACCTACCTATTATGGCATTTCCATAGCCATTCTGAGATATATTACCATGCAACATTCCACCGTAACGTTTATTATGACACACATCATCATTGTCATATTGCCTTGCATGATCATGTAGTTGACATCGCATTTGTGGCAAAGCCACCATTGATAATTCTTTCATACATGTCACTCATGAGTCATTGCCCATCCCGGTACACCGTCGGAGGCACTCATATAGAGTCATATTTTGTCCTAGTATCGAGTTGTAATCATTGAGTTGTAAATAAATAGAAGTGTGATGATCATCATTAATAGAGCATTGTCCCCCCAAAAAAGGGAAAGGCCAAAAAAGGAAAGGCCAAAAATAAAAAAATAAAAAGAAGAAAGGCAAAAAAAGGAAGGCCCAAAAAAAGAAATAAAAAGGGACAATGCTACTATCCTTTTTCCACACTTGTGCTTCAAAGTAGCACCTTGATCTTCATGATAGAGAGTCTCTTGTTTTGTCACTTTCATATACTAGTGGGAAGTTTTCATTATAGAACTTGGCTTGTATATTCCAACGATGGGCTTCCTCAAATGCCCTAGGTCTTCGTGAGCAAGCAAGTTGGATGCACAGCCATCACTACAAAAAAAATACACTTCCGTGATGATACGTGTTTGTCACGGTAGGTCGCTTTTTTTGTCATGCATGTACATCCATGACAAATTTATGACAAAATCAAGATAGTCATACCTGTGCTGTCGTAGAAGTGTTCCATGACATTACCAAAATTATCATCACGGAAGTGTCCACTTCCATGACGATAAATCGCGCGTCACAGAAGTGCTTTCGTCAAGGGTGACCGACATGTGGCATCCACCGTAACGGAACATCGTTAAGCTATCGGGTCGGGTTTTGGATCCGATAACCCGTTAACAGCCCCGACCAATGGGGATTTTCCACTTGTAAAATCATCATTGGCTGGAGGAGACACGTGTCAACTCATCCAATGGGCGAGACGCGCCTATTATATGTTGACACGTGGACCGGCCCGTCAAGTTTAAATGGGCCGGCCCAACTGAAGGCCCACAAGATTTTGCGGACCATAATGGGCCGGCCCAGCTAAAGGCCCACGAGATTTTGCGGATCATAATGGGCTAGCCCAACTAAAGGCCCACAAAATTTTGCGGGCCATAATGGGCCGGCCCAGGTAAAGGCCCACAAGATTTTTTTGTGCCATAATGGGCCGGCCCAGGTAAAGCCCACAAGATTCTTGTGGGTCATAATGGGCCGGCCCAACTAAAGGCCCACGAGATTTCGCCGATATTAATGGGCCGGCCCAGCTGTAGGCCCACAAGATTTTGTGGACCCTAGTAGGCCGGCCCATTAACTGCCTGCCATGTTTTGGGCCAAATGCCGGCCCATATTTGATCCGGTCCATTAATTGCCTGCCACGCTCCGGGCTAATAGTGGCCCATATGAGATCCGGCCCATTAAAGGCCTACCATGTTCTGGGCCAAATTACGGCCCAGATCAGGTCCGACCCTTTAAGAGGCTTTGGGCTCAATTATGGCCCATATCAGATTCGGCCCGTCAACTGGACACTATGCTTTTGGGCCGACTTGCTAAAGGCCCACTTAGTAATTCGGCCTGATATTAGTTTTGCCCTGTTAAGGGCCCGTTTAACATTTCGGCCCTATATTAATTTCAGCCTGTTAAAAGCCCGTCATATAGTTGGGCCTAACTATGGCCCGGTTTGCATCCGGCCTGCTCGCAGCCGATATCTGATTGGGCCAAACAAGGACCGAGACAATTTTTCGGCCTGTTAAAAGCCCGTGATTTGATTCGCACAATCATGGGCCGGGGTTCATTTCGGGCTGCTGCCGGCCCGTGAGCTGATCGGCACGTTTTCAGGCCCAACCTACATCATGATTACACGACGGCCCGATTATGTACCATAATTTTACGGTTTGGCCGGTTTACTGCGAAGACAAGATATATATACAGTAAAATAACTGCAGCATCGTGAATAAGAAAAACCTAGACTATACAATAAATAAATTACGGCATATTACATCCACTGGGCATCAAAGTTCGCCACTATGATAATAAAGCACAAGCAGACAGCAGATTACATACAATGGGCATCAAAGATCACCACCAGTGCAAATAAACACGTTGACAAAATAATATACAAAACCGACAACACTTCAATAGAGTTCAAGAAAGGTTAGCCCTGCTGGGGAGCTGCAGCGCAAGCAGCTGAGCAAGATGATGAGACCGCGCTTGTTCAACACTTATATCTTCCTCACTCTAAAAGATAAACAAGCAAACAGATGACATGTTTTGTACATAAAAGTATCAGTGCTGACAATTCATCACATTTCTTACTGACGAATAAAGTGACACAGTTTAAATTTGCATTAACACAATATGGTATTGTTCAAGTCAAGACATGGCAGGAAATGACATTGTGAAGGAGTTGGCAGCTTCACGACACTACTGGATTACAGATCAAGAACTCATAAGTATAAATGGTTAGTGTGCTTTCAATTTATACCATTTCAGATTGGCAAATAAAGAGACGGTTTAAATAATAGTAGAATGATATGACATTTTTCATAGTTAAGACATTGCAGAATATGACATTGTGATGTAGTGAGTAGGTTCACCACACCACTGGATTACAGATGAAGAACAGAAGCATACATGCAGTGCAAAAGAAGATCACTTGCTCTGTATAGTTTAATTTACATGGTATGAAGAAGGAACTTGGTTGTACAACTGAAAACTTAAATTGAGAAAGGACAAAACTTTTGTTTATGAACTACATATAATAAACTTTAAACAAGCAATTTGATGCAAACACCAAAAATAAACAGATGTTGTAGTCATGCCTAACCATATAGATACAACAAAGTTTGAAGGCTTGAGATGGACAAACTTACATTATTGGTGAAGACAGGCTCTATAAAGGCCTTGTCCATGCTGATGGGGGGGGGGGGCAATTCAAGTAGTTTACCACAGAATCTTCTTCAAAAGCATTGCCTTTATTCTACATTTTGTTAAGAGTAAATATAGATGTGATAATATACGAAAAAATGGAGAATATTTAAGATAAGATGAAGAGTGATGCTACATAACCAAGTAGCTATAAATGTAAGTGCAACGATACAGGGAAAAGGTACAGCCAAGAGCAATGCACAGCTAAACTTCTTTAGTAACAACCTTATGGTAAGAGTAAATATAGATCTGATGTGTAGAAAATGGAGGGTAAAGGAAAATAAGCTGCAGAGTGATGGTACATGAACACCTACCTGTCATTATAAGTACACTGATAAAGGACAGCATGTACTCACAAGAACAATGCAGAGCTAAAAAACATTGGCATTGGATATATTCTACACTAATGTAACCATTCATACAGATCAGATAATTTGGAGCAAACAATTGATAAGCAAGCTATCATGCATACTGCTTTCACATAATGAACCAGGTATGTATGCAAGTACAGTGATACAGGACAACAGGTACTAACAAGAGCAAAGCAGCGGGCAGCATATTTGTGATATCCTGTCGTTCTTGTCAGACCGGAATTCTTCTTCGAGCAGATTTCCTGCAAAAAAGATCCGTAAGGCACATGCGGAAAAGTAGAAGTTCAAATTGTCATGTGATTTCATAGACAGTACCTCATCCTGGGAATGAGACTAGTGCATAACAAGGTTTTTCCATTCAATGTCTTCTAAATTTAGCACAGGAGACTTCACCGGAAATTCGTTTATAGACTTGCCATCAAAGTGTGATTTCCTCAGGTAACACCGATACTGCTGCAATGATTCCTTGAAAAGCACAAGCAAGATTTGCTCGTCATGACTATCCAGATTGACCCTCGCCTAGTTACAACAATGTAATGTAAATCATTGATGTGTTCAATCAGCAGAAAATAGGAAAATAATAACCATGAATAATAGCACTTACACATAAGTTGGATAGGAAGATGTGAAAATGGTGTTTGTCTTCACAATAATCTTCCCATGATTGGAATATATGCACGTAGTCCCTAACAACATTGAAAGCATTATCTTTTAAAATGGGAATAAATGGAATGGGGTTCCAATCTGCAGGAATTGGCCGTCTCTGCAGTTGGGATAGGTCTTCGGCCGGTGGACTTGTTGTACTTTTTGCCGGAGTGGGATTTTTCTGTGGTACAGCTGGTGCTATGGCAAATGAAATCAGTATACCTTTTGGTGGAGTGCAGGTCCTGTGTGGTGGGGCTAGCGGTATGGCCAGTGAAGTATGGGTACAGTCTGCTGGAGTCGGTCCTACGTTTTGTGTCACTGGTTGTACAACTAATATAAGTGGGGTGCTGTATGATTTCTCCGGCACCACCACGTTTTTCAAGGACTTTGCTGGTGCTCCTTCAGGTTCGGCAATCACCCTCTTCCTTTTTGATGCCTGATGCACCAGAACGACATTTGAGTGGAAAACATGGTACGATGACAGATGGAATATGTATTGATAATGGATGGGCATGGCATCTTGACATATATGATGAGTAAACTAAGAAGATGGCGGTGCAACAAAGTAGAAGAAATGCAAGACAACATATGCAAGATACGCGCAATCAATAAAACCTTGCCAAATTAGAACAGGCACCTTGATGGGTGAACAGGACATGCCATCTCCCTTTGACTCCTCGAGGTTAGAATAGTCATTAGGATGATATTCTGAACAAGAATCAACAGGTGGGGAGCGTACGAGTTTCATTGCTTCCAGAATGGCACTCAATGCCTTGGTGCCAATTTTGTAAGTCATTGCAGTGTTCCACAATATTCTTCTGATGCGCGGATTCTGATATTCACTGTAATTGCGTATGATATCTAAGAACCATGAAAACATAAATAGTTGTGAGATTATCTTTGTAATGCAGATGATATTCTAATATAGGGGCACCCCTGTAAACACTTGTGTGCTATCACTGGATTCTGATGAGAGAGCTCATGTGTGCTGTAATATGGTGCGTGCATTTATATAATATGGCACAAGTACACAAAAAAATAGGCTCCAGAAGAAAGGATAGCTGGCAGATGATAGGTTCATAATATACTGTATAGAGAGTTTATTGCCAACCATGATAACAAGAGCACACAACAACTAGGCAGATCATAGTGTACATAACAAGGGTACACCGTAACCAGGATATATAAATCGGAAAAGTGGAACTGGCTGGAAATTACGGTGTTGTATTGCTGCTAGTATTGAAAGCCTATCGATCACGTACAGGCCAGCTCTATTAGCTGTTAGACTGCAGATGTCCCTGCTCCCCTTCCTGACAAGGAACATACTGTGCTTCCCATACAGAATACCGCACGGGCCACCGGCCGAACCACCGACCCCACCGCCTGTGTTCCTCCACCACCCCCACCCCCACCCCTGCCCCACCCGCATCGAGTTTTCTTCGTTCGACGAGGCCCCACCATCGCCCCCACAACCACCGTCCCCACCCGAGCCCCTTCGATCGCACTGGCGAACTCCGGCGAGCTCTGAAAAATCGACTGACCCAATTTTGAAATTTAGTCTACTGTGATTTAACTAGTGTGGAATATAAAAGGGGAAAACCATGAGCATTGCGAGTATGGTGTTGAGCGTGCCATGGCGGATCTGAAGGTGCAAACCGGACAAAGGCAACTTCGCAACCAAGACAAGAAATCAGAGTAAAGCAGTGGCGATCTATTCTCTTGCTGCGATAAATAAGTTGAGCAGATACGAAAGAGTACCACCTCTGGTGCGGTGCCGTGTACTCATCTGCTGAGAATTTGACGGTGCTGCGGTAGCGATGGCTGTCAGTGGCGTGGAAGCAGATTTAGGAGGGTAGACGGTGGCGGCAGGGCGCGGTAGACGATAGGATTGTAGAAGCGGCACCGGCAAGGTGGACGACGGCGGGGATGAAGCGAGAGGACGGGATGCAAGGATCCCGGTCCGAAGCCGTGGATGAGAGTGGTCGATCTCTTGTAATGGACGGCGGCGTCGGGGTATCAACTCCGGCATGGTGGAGGAGGACGGCGGTGGATGGGGTGGCGGACGGTGGCGGCGGACGGAGGAGGGTGGGGTGGAGAGGGTGTTTTGGCGCCCACGGAGTATGAATGGGGAAAAGGGAGGTAGAGAGGAAGGGGGGAACCATGTATTCAGGGCGCGCTTGTCTCAAAGCGAGGAAATTTACAAACTTAGCCCCCATTTCAAATTTCTACTACATCACACAACACTAGCCGGTTGGGGATAGGACGGTAATCTCGCATACACCGAATATGTGCCGACGAGAGTTTGTTTTTGGCGCCCACCGTGTATGAATATGAATGAGGGAGGGAGTCGATTTCGGCCAAGGACACACTATGTTTTTGCGACCACCGTGTATGAATCCGGGTGAGAGGCGGTTACGTCACGTTTGGGTGAAATTACAAACCTACCCCTGTCGAAACCTATAGAAATACAACATATAGGCTTTGCGTGGCAGGGATAGGCAGTAGTGATTTCCATCTCGCAGATTTTGGTTTCGGGCGGTTACTACGACTTTCTCCGCTTCGTTCAAATTTTGCAGAGTGCACGTTTACCGTGCCAACTCAATTCGAATCCCGTTTGTATTCTTTTTTTTCCGGGCGGGATCCATTTTCAATTGGAATTACATTCTATATACATCATTTTTTATATATACTTTCAAAAGCACAACAAAGAATTCTGCTCCTTTATATGTATAATATGATTTACAAATACAACGATCTCGAAATCTTAAGGTTGAATTCGAAAAAATTTAACCAAATTATGTTCTACTAAAATGTATGGATCAGTAATATCTACATATTAAATAACATAGATGTGCTTGAATTCATATGAGTATGCCTGTTTGATAGATCAATTTTGGTTCGAGTATGGATTACATGTATCATCATCTCGAATTCAAATATTTGAATCCCTTTTTTGTTCACTCCTTTCACGCCCATCTCTCTCGCATGCATGCTCCTTCAGGTAGCTATCACTCTCTTTTCTCCAGCTCACCCACACGCTCACTTCATGTTGCTCCTATCCTCGCAAACATGGTCTCTCGAGGTCTCCCTTGAGAAGTGTCACACTCTCCCTATCATTATACATTACACGGTTTTCATTATCTCTCACGTCTCTACTGTTCTCTGGTATCACTCGGTACCTAAGCTTTCTTTTTCATCGCCAAACACACAGTCTCCACTCGTCTTTCACTTTGTCTTTCTCTCTATGGGATTCTCTCACACACCCTATATGTCTCTACATATGACTCATACCACTAAAATTACTCTCTCTATCTCTCCTGTAGACACAACATTTGTTGCGGTCTCCTTTTCATCTCCATCCCAGACTGACATTATTCATTTGTTTACCGATCAGACAACCCCCACTACCGTCTCCTCTCTCTCTCTCTCTCTCTCTCACAGACACACACACAACTCCTGCTTCCACTCCCCTTCCCGACTACCGTCTCTCTCTCACACACACAAAACTCTCGCTTTCGCACCCCGACTCGTATTTCTCTCACAAACATTTATCGACTAGCTAGCCTCTCGGTAGGTTTATACACCCGCACACTCGTGCTTCCACCATCGCATACATGTCTCTCTCCCGCTCCTTGTATCTATGTAGATTTTTCTTCCCTTCTTGAGACACGCCCTCTCGATCGTGCACACACACACTATCGCCTCATTTTAAGCTGATACCTATCGCACACACACTCCTTGTGTCTTTGTCACACATGCACTCCATCCTCCTTCACTCGCCCTCTCTCTCACACACACATGGGCTTTTTGCAACAACTAGCAAGATGCCCATGCGTTGCACGGAACATCAAGATGCATTTGTATGAGTAGTTTATCTTGTGGGGGAAAAGGGTGAATGAGGGAAGGCCTTATTTGCAAATGTGGAGAGGGGTGTGGGTATCTTCTTGCAAAATTGCCATAGTTTCCTTCCTATCCGTCAGATATAGATCGGACGGCCTATATTGTAGGATGGCAGGCACACGATCATCACCGACAATGCTTATTATAAGAGTAGGGATAAAAAATAGAGTTGGTGATGATGGTGGGATGTAGGTCGTCTGATTTATATCTGATGGATAGGAAGGAAAATATGGCAATTTACCCGCTTTCTTCACCACATTTTCAGATAAGGCCTTCCCTCATTCATCCTTTTCTCCCACAAGATCTTGATGTTCCGTGCAACGCACATGCATCTTGCTAGTAAGAGTATAAATTAGACATATACCACTTCTCGAATCTTGAAACCAACAACATTCCTCCCTTATCTCATCAAAACTGCCAAAGGAATATATTTTGAGTGAAACATAACATATTTTTAGTGATATACGTATTTCAAAGCTAGACTTTTTTTTCTATCAAATCAGTGAATATGTATTAATCTAGTGGTGGAGACAGGCCTGGGGCAGCTAGGGCTATAGCCCCAGGCCTAGAAACAACTTCCTTTGTAATTTCTTCATGCAAAGCATAGAAAATCATAGAAGTTTATCACTCAACATAGCACAGCCCCAGGCGTAATCTGCATCTAGCTCCGCCACTGTATTAATCTACTTTGATCGTGTGGCAACGCATTGGCACATTGCTAGTACTCCCTCTGTTCCTAAATATTTGTCTTTTTAGATATTTCAAATGGACTACCACATACGGATGTATATAGACATATTTTAGAGTGTATGTTCACTCATTTCGCTCCGTATGTAGTCACTTGTTAAAATCTCTAGAAAGACAAATATTTAGGAACAGAGGGAGTAGTTATTATAATGTTGTGGACACCAGACAAATGGTGGAGTACATATACGAAGAGAAGAGGCGCACGCATGCAGTCGGCCTCTCGCCGTCTCGCACACATGAGTGTTACGTAAAGGCGACGTTAACAAATAAACTCTAAAACCCAAGGGGCACGATTGCTGCATTCGCGGGTACCGGGTACGTGGTGGAGCACCTTTGTAGGAATAGTCAGCTTGCGTGATAATTTGATCCGTAGGAGTTGATGGTCGGGACCACAGGTGAACGACTTGGAGCGCGGTGGCTCGCCAGTTGCCACAGATCGAGTAGCCATGTTTAAAATATCGTTTTTTTAGCGGGGTTAAGAGTTCCGATTTTCAATGGCGCGTTATAAGTAGTAAGTAGTTTTTAGAACGATTGGTATGGAGCGAAAATGGAATTCATAGTACTATGTACCTCCTTGGCGTATGGTTGTATGGTTTGTTTTTTTTCGATGGAGGTTGTATGGGTTTATGTTGCAAGATGTTGAACCTGGTAGTTCTAGGGCAAATACTATGGTTTAGATTTAGATGCTGGTTTTCTTTAATGAAAATCGGAAGGGGAAACCCTTCTTCGATTAAAAAAACTACTACCTCCATTCTGGTTTACTAGTCCCCATCGTACTTTGGGTCAAAGTTTGTCCACGAACTTTACTTGTAAAATGTGAATGGAAAACGAGATTTTGTTATACCCAAACAAAAAAGGACGGGAGGGAGTGATTGCTCTGACACGGACGCGACCTCTCATAGCGCAGGCATTGAACCGGCGCGCCGGCCAAGAGGGCCGCACTCGCTGCAGGCCCGGCTGAGCACGCCTCCTCGCCGCATGCAACCAGCTTAAGACTGCCCCGCCTTCCTTCATTGAATCCGCATGTGTGCCGGCAACACGTCCTTCCGCGATCCGGTAGGCATTTTAGAACACAAAAAATGACTAAAATATAATTAATTTACGCCTTGACTTGTTGTGCTCGCACTGGTAGCAGGAACTAGTAGAGGATTTTCTTTATTTATAACTCTCCTCACATTTTTTTTGGCTTTGAAGTGAAACATGGTTGTGGACATTATGTATGAATGTGCAGATATCTGTGAACATGAGTTTGATGTGGAAGTTGAACTTGGAATGTCGGGCTTGCGCGTGAACTATACCATGTCCAATGCTTCGTCTGTTATTGTTTGGAAAGTAATTGCTGTTATTACATGACCCGAAAAAAACATTTTGTGCCACATCAGTAGATGCATAGACATCACAATAGGCATGCTGACTGGATAAACATTTGAAACTAGCTATTATGAAGGAAATTTTGTATTGACAACAGTTTTAGATAGCAGGAGATGCCTAGCCTGCTCTGCCTCTACTAGCTTATTTCTGGCTTCTTCCATCTCTTCTTTGGCTTGGGTGAAGAGAGCATCTGATTGCTCTTTTCGCTTCTTCAGGAACTCAGCTACATTCTCAAGGGCTGCTGCACGCTTTCTTTCAGCCTTTACTAATGCCACGAGGACACGAACAGCTGACGACTCCACCTGGCTTGTGTGTAATCCAACACCATCTAGGAATTTGCACCTTGTGTCTAATCCAGCATCATTAGGGAACTGGCACCTTGTGTGTAATCCAGCCTCATTTTGGAAACATGATCTCGAGGTTGACCATACTTCCCTCCTCGCAGGAACTGCATCCTGACATGAAGTTACTTCTTTTTTAGATCAATACTTAGAGCAACCTAGATCCATTTAGTAGAAGCCAGATAAACAGAACTCGGAGAAGTGAATTCAAAAGGAAAAAATATATAAAAACAGACTACAAGGTGAGAACACCCACTTCCTACATCAAGCTAAAAACGAAAGCATTAGGATGATTAAGACTCTTCTTATTACACATCGAAGAACACCACGCTTAAGAGAAACAGAAACTACAACATATACACATCGAAGAACACGAGGCTACACGAAATTAATTGACAGGGTGTTACTTACCAAAGCTCATTTTATAGGTTCGGTGCAGCTCCTCTTTAACTTACCGGAACCCCCCGAGGGTTGATGGTTGGGCCTAGTGGAGAGAGAGAGGGGCCGGCCAGGGCAGGCCGCGCGCCCCCTCCCCCTCTAGTCCGAATTGGACTAGGAAGGGGGGCGGCGCCCCCCTTTCCTTCTCCCTCTCCCCCTTCCTTTCCCCCTCCTAGTAGGAGTAGGAAAGGGGGAGTCCTACTCCTACTAGGAGGAGGACTCCTCCTCCTGGCGCGCCCTACAGGGCCGGCCGGCCTCCCCCCTTGCTCCTTTATATACGGGGGTAGGTGGCACCCTAGAATACACAAGTTGATCATTGATCTCTCCGAGCCATGTGCGGTGCCCCCCTCCACCATAATCCACCTCGGTCATATCGTAGCGGTGCTTAGGCGAAGCCCTGCGTCGGTAACTTCATCAACATCATCATCATGTCGTCGTGCTGACGAAACTCTCCTTCGAGCTCTATTGGATCGTGAGTTCGCGGGACGTCATCGAGTTGAACGTGTGCTGAACACGGAGGTGCCGTACGTTCGGTACAGAGGATCGGTCGATCGTGAAGATGTATGACTACATCAACCGCGTTGTCATAACGCTTCCGCTTTTGGTCTACGAGGGTACGTGGACACACTCTCCCCTCTCGTTGCTATACATCACCATGATCTTGCGTGTGTGTAGGAATTTTTTTGAAATTACTACGTTCCCCAATAGTGGCATCCGAGCCAGGTTTATGCGTAGATGTTATATGCACGAGTGGAACACAAGTGAGTTGTGGGTGATACAAGTCATACTGCTTACCAGCATGTCATACTTTAGTTCGGCGGTATTGTTGGATGAAGCATCCCGGACTGACATTACGCGTACGCTTACGCGAGACTGGTTCTACCGACGTGCTTTGCACATAGGTGGCTGGCGGGTGTCAGTTTCCCCAACTTTAGTTGAACCGGGTGTGACTACGCCCGGTCCTTGAGAAGGTTAAAACAAAATTGGAACTGCACATGTACTGCTAAGTGATTCAATACACACATTACCAATCGAGGAGGAGAACGATGGTCGCGGCGGCCTCTATGAGTCATGGTCGACAACGGGAGTCAGTTCATTGTCCACGACGGTGGTACTTCTGCGCTTGGCGTCGGCTTCCGGGAAGCAGATCCGAGACCGTGGAAGACAATGCCGGGGAAGAGGCTCCGTGTACGACGACGACGGTGGACCGGCTCCAGTGCGGCATACGAGGTTGTTGATGAGGCAGATGCGCTGCGGTGGACGAGTGCGCCGATGTAAAGGGGAGGAGCACGAAGGCTGCGGTGTCGTGGAGAAGTCTATTTTGCGGTGGGGATAGAAATTGGGGAGTATTCAGGTGTACTACTCTGGGTGCCGGGGTGGGGTTGGCTGGGTAGGGTGAACCTGAAGTTACGAAAACAACCCCCTACCAAACGTCATCCGTAGGCCTGTTCCGAAGGCTATGATGGTAACTTCCCACTGCTCGAATCAGGGTCGCAGGAGATTTTCCCGCCGACCTCAAAATTTTGTGACACTGGACTCCCCGTGTGGCGTGTTGAGTGATTCGGCTAAGCAACTAGCGAGTAGTAGTAGTAAACTCTGCATATTAGGTTTGACCAAAGTCAAACTTCCTAAAGTTTGACCAAGTTTATAGAAAAATATAAACATTTACCATAACAAATATGTATGATGTGAAAGTACATTCAGTAATGAATCTAATGGTATTTATTTGTTATTGTATATGTTAATATTTTTTGTTATAAGCTTTCTGAGAGTTTACAATACTTGACTTTGACCAATGCTAATACGCGGACTTAAATAAAAACAGAGGGAGTACACATTTGTTTTCTTAGTTTGTAGTGAACTAATCATTTGTTGAAATTGTGAAATAAATATATTAGGCTATTGACTTCGAATGTAATGGTCTATACAATTCAATAGTTACAATCATTGTCGAATCCCAAGATGTATACAAGGTCTATAGTACTTCACAACATGCTCAAACTCACATAATCCCAGTCAAATGAGAATCAAAATGCATTTCATAGTTATTACTTTGTAGGATGCAACAAGAACAACCATAACTCTACATCAGTCATTATAGAAGCAACATTTTGACATATCCCAATGTGTGAATGAAACATGCAGAGAGAGATTTTGAAGATGGATCAGATAGAGCGGGAAAGATTGTATGTATGTGGACGAGAGAGTAGGAATCAAACCTAACAAGACAGAGAGAGAGATAGAGAGAGAAAGAGAGAGGAAGAAGTTAGGTCTGTGAGAAAGATGCATACATGTAATATACATGAGATGCGTGTGCATCTGGATTCTGTATACGTGGAAGGAGAAGAGACAACATGTTTGATGAGAGAGCAGGAAAAACATGGACGAGAGGGGAAGGATCTCGTGGGTTGAGGGATTGACAATTTTGTGCGGGGGAGAGAGGGATTGGTAATTTTGTGCAAGAGAGAGAGAGAGAGAGAGAGAGAGAGGGCGGGGGGAGGAGTCAGTCAGCCGTCATCACATCACCCTGCTTCCAAATGACCCCGCATTCTCTAGCGCGGTGTGGTCGCCGTCTTCAATCTGCTCATTGCCCTCTTTGAAGATTGAGGTGTTGTGCATGTTGGGGTGCAAAGAAGCACAAGCGAGAGTGGTCGCCGTATAACCTTGGATGGGGATGAATTGTGTGCTCGGGGGAGTGTGTGTGTGTTGTGCTGCGTGTGTCTCTCTCTCTCTTTGTGTGTGTGTGTGTGTGTGTGTCAGATATTGAGAGAAAACAAACCTAAGGAGAGAAATGGGTATTCATGAAGAGATTGTGCGGGCCGTGAGGTGGGCAGGGGCCGGGTGAGGGTGTCAAAATGTGCGCGTTGATGCATGTGTTGCATGCAACCGTGCGAGGGACAGACGAATCGAGAGAGATGGTTGTTGTGTTACGGATGCTCCTCTCTCTGTCTCTCTCTCTCTCTCACACACACACACACAAGTAAACTAGAAGACCGTTCTCTCATGTATACACAATGTATCGGCATCTGTCTATGTCTCACTCATGCATGATCATTTGCACATTCACACCTCTCTATGTCTGTATCACACGCACACCGTCTCCACATTGCCCTTCCGCCACAACACACATATGGACACATACACACGTTCTCTCTCAGTCACACACACAAAATCAGTATTAAAAAACTAGGGCGCACCTAAAACGTCCAAATCCAAATAAACACGAACTGCAGCTAAATTCAAATATATGGAAATATTGCAGCGTCAAGAACTTTCACAGGAAAAAAAGTTGAGTAATACTCGAGGATTGTTTTCACACACACAAAAAGGTTCGGTGGATGTCCTTCGAGCGCGACATGGTGACGCACCGTTCGATCGACCGCGCGGCCGCGGTTCGCGCGCTTGCACAGGATTCCGTATCGTGGCTGTGGTACTAACTAATAAAAGCGCTGCCTAAGTCTAATGTTTACGTGTACTAGTACGGTTTTCTTTTAAGTTTGACCAACCTTATATTTAAAACTAAAGTAAGATCCCACACACGCACTCATCAATATGCCGCCGCCGTTGCGCATGCTGGCGCCCGCCTGCTCCGGCCAATGATTTCTCGCCCATCACCGCCGTGTCGCCGCCATCCCTGTGCCATGAAGCCGAAGGCTCGCCCGCTCACGTCGTCTGCAGTCCCTCCTCGCGATGCCGCCATCTGGTGGAGCCGCGTCCATGCACGCAGCGTACAAAGAGGAGGACGAGCGCGTGCTCCAGCACGCCGGCGAGGAGGAACTAGCGTGTCATTGTCGTCTCCGCCCGCGCGGAGGAGGCGCGCATGGTGGCTGTCACGGCGGAAGCCGGTCGCGCGCGCGTCGAGCCCGCAAACCGGGTGCGGACGTGGAATCTACCTTCGAGACCTTGAATGCCACGTGGATCCTGCAATCTGAAGAAGCAATTTGGGTCAGTCGACTCATGTGAACCGTTTGATGCAACATGGATGGCTAGAAGGGCTTCTTCCTCCTCTTCTGTCGTCTTCTTCCTTCGCTCCGTCGAACTTCTTTCACAAATCGACTGACCCAAATTATACTACAATTACGAATGTATTAAGTACAGTAGGAACACGAAGATACGAGTAGTAGTACCAACTACAAGAAGAATAGTAGTAAGACATAGTACTAGTACTACTGTACGTACTAAAGAGTTCAAATAACGAGAAAGAACATAAACATAGTTCTGCTGGGGCCTCAGCACAACACACCCTTGAAAATAAACTAATAAGCAACTAGTCCGCTTGACACTGGAGTAGAACCAGCATTAGCTACGGCACTGCCACCTACTTGGAGTCCGAGTCCACGTCCTCGACTTCGTCCTCGTCCCTATTCCTCTTCCTCTTCGCCGACGCTTCTTTGCTTGAACCGGACACTGAGCTCTGCTTCTTCATCCAACCCTTGTAGATATTTAAACAAAGGTAGGCATCCATTGCTGCGTACAGGATGTGATCTTCATCTAATGTCTTCGACTCCCATGCATGATGAAACTCGTGATGAGGTTTCTTCAGTTTAACGTACGAAGGATCAATCATGGCTGCTGCCAGGGTCAGCATTGAAGGTTGAGAGGAGGACACCAGGCTTGCCTTCTGGAGATCAAAGGGTTGGCCTACAACGAGACCTATCCGACGCAGGACGTCACTGTCGTTCTTAAAGCCTAGAGTAATGAATTTCACTCTTTTGTCCATGAGGAAGTTCTTAAAATCCTGGCACTCAACGTCGGCATGGCATATGTGGTAGACCAAGCAAACGTTATGTATGCAAACCTGGATCACGGCGGGCTTCTTCCACTCTTCGTCCTTTAGATCCTTCTCTCGTCCCAGGACTGTGGTGTACTCAACATCTAACCCAGCGACCCAATCATCCGTTGAACTATTGAACATGCATAGGAAGCGAGCAAGCCATGCTTTCACCGTCTCGGATCCACGTGTGTAGATGACGATGAACTGATCGCCGTTGATGGCTCTAACCTGGTACTCAGCGGTGACCATGGAGATTTGGGAGGCCATGGATTTTGGAGGAGGGTTAGGAGAAGTTGAACTATTGTACACCGCAAAAAAAACTGGGAGCGAACTAATGTGAAAGGACGGGACGACTGGGAGCGAACTGTTGTAAGGTAGAAGACGGGGACGAGTAGGGCATGCGAACAGCGTGGGGTTGCTGGCTTGCCCGGTGGATAAACAGCTGCAAGGCCCCAAAGAGGTCTCGAGAACTATGCGGGACCCACTAGATGTCATGTCTACTAGACCCATATCGTAGGCCTGACGGTATAGCTTCTGCCTGTTCGCACGCCATGCCGGCGCGTGGATGTAACTTCACTTAATTCCGTCAAACGCCACGCCTCCCACGACCTTCGCCTCCCTCGCGCACTCGCGCCCTTGGAGACTTCGACCGACTATAAATGAGCAATTATTTTTTGCCTTTTTTAGACAAGCAGTTTTTTTGCCTACTCCACATGCATGATACTCCCTCTGGTCCTTTTTACTCCCGTCAACCATTTGCAAAGTGTTTGACCAAATTTATACTTTTTTTTGAACACCACCTTATATTAATTAACCAGCCACACCAGTACACTCATTCGATACAATATTCCCAAAACACTTAGGCGCGATGCATTAATTTCTACCTTGTTTCTCGTTTCTTGACATATCAACCAATAGGAGATGTGGGTGTGCATGCTTTTAATGACTTGAGACTACCAAACACGACTTGCACTGGTTAGTTCATTGCATGCAATGCTATTAATTAGCAAATAAACATTAACATCTCTCGTTCTCCCCTCCTCCTTGGTCACAGTGCACAATCTAAGATGACTTGATCACCTAGACGGAGGGAGTACTGATTATAATGAGTATAAGAACTACATTTTATAATGAGTGTAAAAATATTGATTTGACATTGTGAATGTTGACACATTGTGGAATAGTTTTTGAAGTCTGCAAAAGTACTCAACTAGTGCTGTCGTTCTCCACAAAAAAATGTGTTTACCAATGCATGCATGAACACTAGTTACTCTAACCCCCCTCTCTTCTTTAATTCTTTGCCACATCAGCATGTTTGCTATTCCCGTGTGCATGATATACCAGCTAAGATACCACCATTATGGCCAGCCTTAATCACCGCATGCAATAATTTAGTGCACCTTGAAATATGAACATGTGTGGGGCGTGTTTGTTTTTAATGACTTGAGACTATACCTAGCCCGACATGCAAGATGACTAATTATGCACCATTTCCCATACCTGCAAGAAGCCCGTTCGTCTCCAAATCTTTTCCTCTCCATGTGTGGAAATAATATGCCTGCCAAACTCTCCTTCTCCCTCCGGCGGTCCCACCACTCCACCCCGTGTGAAAAAATCTGCACGCATGACTCTCCTCCCCCCACGCTCGTCCAATCCGTTGTGACCAGCAATATTTCCACCCCTTCGCTCCCCTGTAATTTACTCCAACAAATATGCCCACGTAGCTGTTACTTAACTGCAGGTGCATTCGACCACTGACATATGGGCCCAACATGGGTCTGGCCCACATGTCAGTGACGCAACTGGACCTGCAGTTAAGTCAGTGCAGCTCAGTCCATATCTTATGTAGGTGTGCCATTGCTCTCTATAAATACTGCGCCTCCCACGACATCGCTATCTCCTCCTCGTCACGTTCACGTTCATCGCTATCTCCTCCTCGTCCCTCTCATGTCGACCACCATGGCATCGCCCCTCGCAGCACCGCGCGGACGGTCACGCGTCGTCGTTCCGTTCCTCGCCGCCACTAGTCAAGGAGGATGCGTTGGCGTTCCGCACCTCGCCACGACGTGACGCGTCGCCGTTCCGTTCCTCGCCGCCACTAGTCGAGGAGGATGCGTCGGCGTTCCCAATCTCGCTAGCACGCGCGCCAGAGGACGCCTCGGCTCCCCGCTACAAGGAGAACGCCGCGCCGCCCACCGAGCCCCCCAGCCTTGAGGAGATTTGGAAAGAAATGTATGTCGCCTTGTGGGAGGCTTTGCCTCCAACAGAGCGCGCCAAAATAGAGGCGGAGAAGAAGGCCGAGGAAGAGAAGCACACCGCGGAACAAGCTGCCTGGGAGGCCTATGTCGCGTCCGAGAGAGTCACGCAATTGGCTCTTTGGCAGAAGGCTCGTGCGAGGGTCGTGAGGGTGGCGGAGGACGCCTGTGCCGACGCCCTGAGTGTAGTCGGGCCCAAGCGCCTCATCTACGCTTGGTGGTACGTGGACCGGGTGCACGGTTCCAACGAGGAGGAGTACCTGTTGGCGCCGGATCACCACATCGGTGAGATCGCGCTCGCCCGCCAGCAAGCCGCCAATCAGCACCTCGCGAGTTGAGAGGCTAAGGAAGAGGCGTTGTGTCGGCTGGCTGGGAAACGGCCGCGCACCAGGGCACTTGTGGCGCGCCGCAAGCGCTCCTGCGAGCGCTGTGGCTTTTAGGAGGAGTATAATTTTTGTTTCGTAAGGCGATTTCATTAGTTTTGGGACGCAATTGATAAATCCCGAACGTTCAGGAATTTTTAGCGTCCTTAATTAAGTATGTAAAAGGGAAAGTTTGGAAACCTTGTGTATTCGTACGCATTTTGCAAGCACGTGCATATAGCACAAACTTTACTATATACTATCACACTACACGTCTCTCTCCATATATGCTTGCAGACTGTGCTACTCCCTCCGTCCAGGTCAATAAGTCATCTTCGGTTGTGCACCGTGACCAAGAAGGAGGGAAGACTTATACACCTAGACGGAGGGAGTACTACTATTACTTATGTACGTGCAAATGCACGTTTTAACATTACGATGTGGTTTTTGTAAAAGTGGAAAAATAGCACTAGTCAAGCTTGTGAAACGATTCAATGCAAAACAAATGCAAAAATGCTCGTTTGATTGTTTACTTTTAGCTTCCTTATCTGTGGTTATTTCTCCGTCGTACTTTGTACGGAGTATCTCACTGGTCGGAAAGGCATGCAAATTCCCAAACCGCTTCCTACACCCTGTATCGAATTTTTTGCCTAACAGGTTGTGCCGTGCAATTGGAATTCCAACTTGAGTACTACTACTAGTAGGAGTACCAGGGCCAGTTCTTTTAGGCTTCTAGATTAGTAATCCCATAACTACTACCTTCGTCCTGGTTTATTGGTCCCCATTGTAATCTGTGTCAAATTTTTGGTCAAAATTTAGCACAAATTACAATGGTGAGGAAAAACCAGTTAAATCTTTGGTCAAAATTTAGCACAAATTACAATGGTGAGGAATAAACCAGGACGGAATAGTAGTTTAGAAGCCCAAATAAATGAGTGAGGCACCTTATTGTTACTCTCCACTGTGACTAGTCTTGTGGGAAAAGCTGGGGAAGCCGCCAAAAGAACTGGCCCTAGGAGTAGTAGCTAGGGATCGAGTGTGCGAGATGAACCGGAGAAAGTAAATGCAGAGAGATGAAATGCAAAAAAGACGGAGGGATGTGATGGTTGCTTGTCCATTTATTTTACCAGGCCACTTATTACTGGGAGTGGTTGGGTTTTGTGATATAACGGCTTTACTGCCGTGCCACGAGCGGGGTGAGAGGTGAGAATCCCGTGCAGCGCTGCCCTCTACACGTTCTACTACTCCCTCCATCCATTTTTACAGGGCCTAACTTGTCAATCTTTCGTACCAAGGCATGTCCGCAAAAAGAGGAACTGATTTTGGGACTAGTATCTCGATCCCGTGTAATCTTGCATGCAGCCTCCTTTGAATGCCTAGCCGCTGGCCTCCCTTCCTTTAATCCCCCGCATGCAAATTACTCTCCTCCCTTTTCTACATGCATGCCCAACCATAATTCCTCAAATCATGCATGCCTTGGCTGAAATATAGAGCTCGCTCCTCCTTTGAAAATATGGTGGTGCTATCCAAGCATGCAAATCAATGCGACGGCCATAGCATTTTCACGATGAAGGGACCACACATGACTTGCAAGAGAAAATTAAGATGGATATGCCTCGGTTAGTTCATTTGGATAGGTTTGTTCGGATATTATTTCATCTCTGGAGCTCACAAACATCCGGGTGAAATAGATAAAAAGTATCTTTTGCAAACAAAACCATTCAACTGTTCAACCTGCATCCAAAACTAGTGAAGAAATAACTCTTATTGTGCTTTGCAGGAAATGATCTTCAAGAATTAGTTTTTGAGTATCCATTGTTATACATGTTGGCTACAGATGACATGGCACTTTCTTGTAGCCAACAGTTGGCTATACTATTTAAGTATTAACCATGCCCTTATACACCTAGACGGAGGGATTAAATCAGGATGACTTGGGAGGGGGCAGAGGATATGTAAGAAATGGTTCATCATAAGTCTTTCACCAGTACAGTAGTAAAAATTCATACATGGAAGATTCTAGACTAAACCATAAATGGATACACTTTTATTCATGCGCGATACTCCAATAGAGCAAGATCATGCATGGAAGTCTCCACATGCTTAGACAACGGATTACATTGAGCGAAGACTAATGATCAACATTTAACTTGAAAATGCAGATGTCCAGGTGAACCTCCTTGGAGTCCCCGTGCACTTTGTTGGAGTTCAAATAACACCATGGGTTTTCCATGTCCACATCGGCGGGAAAGTCCCAGCTCCGCAGAGTCCAAGTATACTCGGCGTAGCCAGTGTCGCCGTCCACGCGACGCCGAGGGGTAGTAATCGTGAGCACGCACCCGTACATCGGCCTCGTGTCAGCGTCAGCGGCGTCGCCCCTGACACACACTGCAGAGATGTGGCGGCGGCCTGCGCGGGCCTCGCCGGTGGCCACGATCAAGAGGAAGATGATGCCGTCCTCCTCCGAGACTAGCAGGCGGCGCTGATCCTCCAGTGACTCCGGCACGGTGAACGGGTAGCACGTCTCGTACTTGATGTTCTCTGCCAAGGGCCAGCAGTGATTGCCGTGCACATCCGTGAGGTGATGCACCATGTCCGCCGGCGAGCCACAAAACGGCACCGGGCACTCATAGCAGTAGACGAAGGGCTCCTTGGAGGCATCGACCAGGCCATCCATGAAATGGGAGTGGCTATAGGGGACGTTCCACCAGTTGAATATATGAGCAAGTTACTACAAGATTTACTACAAAATAAATCATGACGGCTATAACAGATATTAAACTAATCATGCGGACTAGCATAGTAGATGAATAGATCGAATCTAGGACACAGACTACAAACATGAATTCTACCATGATTTCAAACAGGAAGGACAGAAACACATACGGTGCAACGGGAGTAGCACCATTGGCGTTGAGGTTGTCGCCCATGTCATTGAGGAAGAGGTTGCCGAGGTCGGGGAAGAAGTCGTCGTCGGTGAAGTCGTCGCTGCTAGCAGTCGCGAGAGTGCACTCCCCAAATTTCAACAGTGCCCGCCGAATGGAGCGCAGGAGGGAGTGGCTGTAGGGGACGTTGCGGCCGCCGAATGGAGCGCAAGAGCAGCCCACGATGCAGTAGATGGTGCTCCTCCCTAGTCTCTATTCTTATCTCTATCTCTACTACCCTTCTTTGTTTTTTATAATATACTGGTTGTAGTTGTCAAATCGAATAGTACTGCGCCGTCCACTGCGCCGTCCACCGAAGAGTGAAATGCATTGATCGGGGAGTTGTTTATGTTGACAAAGGATGTGGGGGTCATCTCATGTGTAACGGGTATCGATAGGTTTCTTCGGATATTATTTCATCTCTAGAGCTCACAAACATCCGGGTGAAATAGATAAAAAGTATCTTTTGCAAACAAAAGCGTTCAACTGTTCAACCTGCATCCAAAACTTGTGAAGAAATAACACTTATTGTGCTTTGCAAGACATGATCTTTAAGAATTAGTTTTTGAGTATCGATTGTTATACATGTTGGCTACAAATGACATGGCACTTTCTTATAGTCAACAGTTGGCTATACTATTAAGTAATATTAACCATGCCCTTATACACCTAGACGGAGGGATTAAATCAGGATGACTTGCAAGCGGGCAGAGGAGATGTAAGAAATGGTTCATCATAAGTATTTCACCAGTACTGTAGTAAAAATTCATACATGGAAGATTCTAGACTAAACCATAAACGGATACACTTTTATTCATGTGCGATACTCCAATAGAGCAAGATCCTGCATGGAAGTCTCCACATGCTTAGACAGTGGATTACATTGAGCGAAGACTAATGATCAACATTTAACCTGATAATGCGTATGTCCAGGTGAACCTCCTTGGAGTCCCCGTGCACTGCGTGGGCGGGTAAAAGATGCCATGGGTTTTCCAAGTCCACATTGGCGGGATAGTCCCAGCTCCCCAAAGTCCAAGTCCAATCGATGAGGCCGGTGTCGCCGCCCACGCGACCCGGAGGGGTAGTAACACTGACCACGCACCCGTACATCGGCCTCGTGTCAGTGTCAGCGTCAGCGGCGTCGCCCCTGACGCACATTACAGAGACGGGGCGGCGGCCTGCACGGGCCTCGCCGGTGCCCACGATCAACAGGAAGACGCTGTCGTTCTCCTCCGAGACTAGCAGGCGGCGGTGATCCTCCAGCGACTCCGGCATGGTGAACGGGTAGCACTTCTCGTACTTGATGTTCTCCGCCAAGGGCCAGCAGTGACCGCTGCACGCATCCGTGAGGTGATGCACCATGTCCGCCGGCGAGCCGCAAAACGGCATCGGACACTCATAGCAGTGGACGAAGGGCCTATTATCAGGTTTTTGGATATTTGGAAATATGAGCAAATTACTATGATATTTAATACGAATAAATAGGAGATAGATCATGACAGCATTGACAGAGATTAAACTAATCATGCGAACTAGCATAGCAGATGAACATATCACATACTAGAAACATGAATTCTACCACGATCTCGAACAGGAAGGATAGAATCACGTACGGTGCAGCGGGAGCAGCACCGCCGGCGTTGACGTTGTCGCCCATGTCGTCGAGGATGAGGTTGCCGAGGTCGGGGAAGAAGTCGTCGTTCGTGAAGTCGTCGCTGCCAGCAGTCGCGCGAGTGCCCTCCCCAAAAACCTGATCGCCCCTCTCCCGTACAGGATCACGAGAGGCGGGGTTCCGGAGGCCTGCTGTCCCTTCTCCCGGTGCACACCGAAAGGAGGGATGGAGAAGACTTGCTTGGCGGTGCAATGATCTGGAACGGTGGTGAGAATAGTGCGGGCCGAGTAGGTCGTGGGAGTATAGGTCTGTCCTCGGCTCGGCTCAATCCCGCAACCTGCGGCTCATCGTGACGAGGCGTGGCGTGGCGAGGTGAGCGAGGAGGAGGAGCGCGCATGTAGGTCTCCTCTTCTCATGCTGATACAAGTGGTAGAAGAGCTCACCTTATAAAGGCCTACTAGCAAAATTTCAACATCGACCAGGCCATCCATGAAACAGGAGTGGCTGTAGGTGACGTTGCGCCAGTTGAATATATGAGCAAGTTACTACGAGATTTAATCCAAATAAGCACAAAATAAATCATGACGGCTATAACAGAGATGAAACTAATAATGTGGAATAGCACAGTAGTAGGATACAGAGTAGAAACATGAATTCTACCATGATTTCGAACAGGAAGGGCAGAAACACATACGGTGCAACGGGAGCAGCACCGTTGGCGTTGAGGTTGTCGCCCATGTCCAAACACCACGTAGACACGGTCTTTGAGCACGGTTCGTAGTCGTTCCATGCTCGGGCATTGAAGTTTGTAACTATTTTAGATTAGAATATACTGCTCCTCCGGTGCTAGTAGTAGAGCAGAGTCCTACTCTACTACTCTACTCAAGCAAGTTAGGGCATAGCACTGTAGGGAGTACTAGTACTGTGATCACTCAAGCAAGTTGTCTGGCATCGACATGACCCTACGCTGCTGGTATGTGTCTCGTAATTCAAGCGGCATGCTGTAGTCATCATCACCTGTCCACTTCCCGCAGCAAATATTCGCTTCTCCATCTTTGTCCGCACATAATCTCGTCCAATCTTCCATCCCCGCTAAGGCGCCTCCCCCCCTCGTCCGAAACCCAAGCACTAACAATGGCAGAACCGAGCAGCGCCCGCCGAAAGAGTGGGTGGAGTTCGCTCCCCATAGAGGTAATCAAGCTCATTGTTTCGCGTGTGGACAATCTCAGTACCATGCCGCTCGCCGCGTGCTTGTCGGGGTTGTACCGTTTACTCAAAGCCCTCAGGCCGGAGCTTTTTAAGCCAACTCCTTGCTTGCTGATGCCGCCTGATCTTCAGAAACGGCGTGTCACGCAGCATAACGATCATAGGGTGGCAAGCATCAACCCCCTTGACTGCGATCCGATCCTCGTCAGCCTCAACTACATTAACGGTATGTACTGGGTCGGCATGAACACGTCTTGGATGGTGCTCGTCGACGGTCGCGGCAGCTGGATGCTCGTGGAGGTCTACACCCGGCGGTTGATCCCCCTTCCTTCGATTAACACTGCACTGCTTTGGCACCGCGGCCCAGAATACTCGGAATCTTACAGTAGCCAACATGATACCAAGTTTGATTTGCTCAAGGTTGTAATCTGCCAAGTGCCCACAAGATCTGCGAATTATAAAGACTTCAGGCTAATTGCGGTCTTCAACCGTGGTCTCGCCTATCTGACAGGTCACTGTGGTAAGTGGATAAATCTGCACGTCCATCGCAGGATCATACATCCTCCATGGTTCTCTGATGCCATTGAACACAAGGGCTTCATTTATGTTGTCGACTCCTTCTATGGCTGGATGTATTGCTGGCGTACTCCAGTCATCGCTACAAACGGCTGTTACAGCAGTATGTTACTTTCCTATGATATCATGATGGCTTGCTTATATTACTGTCAACATTTGCTGAAAAAATATTCATGCTCATAACATGTTGTTCTTAAGATTAACTAAACCAAGAGCCCTTTTTTATTTGTCTCCAACTTGATATGATGTTGTAGGCCGCCTGGTGTCCCTACCCTTCCTAATCCCAGAACCTTTCAAAGAAAAGCGGCATGGCAGTTGCAGGTGGTTCCTGGCTCAATCAGACGACGGCGAAAGATTGATGATCGTTCGCACGTACCAAACGTGTTGTTTCGCGGAATACAATCATAGTCACTGCAAGGTCTTTGAGCAGGATCCCAGCTTCTCTGGGCCTTCAGGAATTTTTGATTGGAGGCTGGTAAGTAGCGTTGGTACACGCTCTCTGTTTGTCGGACTGAATTATCCGATTAACCAGGAGATAACCGACGGCAAGGATCATGATGGCAGTGCGGTTTCGTTCATCAGGAAAAACTGTGTGTACACAGCGTACCATGCGTCTCTGCATGCACCATACCCTGATATGTGCCGCCACACTCTGCAGCCCAAAGTAGGAGAGAGGGTCGCAAGTATCAGACTTCGACCTGCTGGCTGGAGTTTCCCCCATCAGGCACCCATATGGTTCAAGCCGTCAGCCAATCTCCATAGCCTAATAAATAGTAACGTCTAACTGAGCCAGTTAGTTAGATGCGTACACTTGGTGTAGTAGGAACTTTATTTAGTTTGATGCATACACTTCTTATTTTTTGATAGCCCTTTTGTAATGATGGCTGATGTTTGGTTTGGAAGAGAGAGCTGCGTCTTCACTCTTCTGGCCTGCTTACTGCTTCTGTTGCACCCCCAGCCTTGGTTGCTGCTGCTGCTGTTTTCAATGTACAATCAATAGTATATTTTGTCTGTTGGTTGAATAAATGTGTTGTTAGAACGACAAACACAATGATTTGGAACTCGTTGCACGGTTCGATCCTTTAGTGCCCCGTACCGTACGTAGCGCATACTATTTATCATACGGAACACTTTTTTTTTGAAACTCGGAACACATTTTCCACTTGTTGATAACATGCAGCCCAGTGATGAAGGCCCAATAGAGAAGCCCATAATTAACTGGAAGGGAGGCTCTCACATGAATCCGGCCCAGGTACATGCTCATGGTCCCCTAAACATAAATAAGTAAATAAATAAATAAAGCTAAATGCTCATGCACCAGTTCTTTGGGAAAATAGGTAGCCTAGTATTTCTTTTCGAAGAATACCCAAGCTAGGCCTATTTGTTTTCTCCGAATTACTGGGCTACAAATCTTTCAAGACGAGGAGGGATGCATTCCGGCCTGGCTTAAGAATATGGTCAATGTCTGTTAAAAGTAATATCAAAAGGGGTTGAAAATTCCAAAAAAAATTATAGCAAATGGGATATAAGTTTCTTTTTTTGTTTTTGTTCTTCACTGATATCTTATACGTATTTCATTGGATTTAACATGACATAGTACTAATTTATTTTTAAATTTGTTTTACTATGGCTATTAATTTTTGGATTAAGAATATTTCGTTCCCCAGCAAAAATTTGCGAATTTTCAAAATTTCCCACATATTTAGTTAATTTTTTGACCCTGGTACTGACCAGAAAATGGCCAGCAATTCTAAAAATGGAAAACGGGCTGCAATAAATTCCATATGAATTAGAAAATGAGTAAAAATTATAAAAATAATAGCAAATGGGCTGTACACGCCACGGATTTCGAGGCCGACTTGTTTACGCAAGGCTTTGTCAGTGAACACACGATTCTAGCAGCAGTTAGTGTTGGATGTCCATTCAACGGCCGACGTGCTTCTTTAATCTCTGATCTTCCTGCTCCAGCCGCCTAAACTAGCGCCGGCGGGACTGCCTGCTCCCTCCTCTTGTGGCCCGCTGTGATGCCGCGCAGGCTTCCCCAGCCCACCCTACTCCCTCCACTGGCCTGGCCGCACGCAATCAACTGCCTCCTTATTAAGCGAAAAAATGATTTCTCCCACTGACATCTGGGGCGCACCGGTTGGGAGGCTGACATGTGGGCCTACTAAGTTGACGCCTACGCAGGGCTTGTCAACTTAGTCAACAAACGATTCTAGCAGCAGTAACCGTTGGATTTGAATCGAACGGTCCTGCTGCTTCTTCCATCGCTGCTCTTCTTGCACCAACCACCCAAACCAGCACCGGGGAGACCGCCTGCTCCTGCCTCTAGTGCCCGGCTGTGCTGCCGATGAGGCCTCATTGCCCCCTACTACTCCCACCGCTAGCCAGGCCCTGCGGCGACGGCAGCCTCACACCGCAGCCGAACCAGTGAACTCTCGTACTCCTCTCCGCGTGGGCATCCACTGTCACATCTTCCCCGGCTCCGCGTCGTCCCCTTCCTAGGCCTCGCCGTTGTCCACCGCCTTGGTGCTCTCGGCGCGGTGTGGTCAACGTGGTCAACGACATTCCATCAGAAGAGTACTGTACGTGGAGAGGCTGACAGCTGGGTCCATGGCCACAGCCCAGTTTTTTTGTGATTTGCCAAGTAAGTCGCTTTGTCAGGCCTGTTGGGCTGCAAATCTTTCAAGACGAGGAGGAGAGCTTTCGTTCGGCTGGCCGAGAAAATGGCCCATCAGTAATGAGAAATGGGTTGTACATTTTTAAAACACATCAAACCGGCAATTAGTCTCAAATATCTTTTTTTCATTTCCAGATTTGAAATTACATCAATTTTTATGCGTGGAGAATTTGTTGGATTTTATATTGATATACGTTTATTTTTTAAATCAGTTTGAATGTGAGTCGACATTTCGGGATTAAAAACAGTTCGGACCGCACCGAAATATGCAAAATTTCGTATAATTTTTTAACCGTGGCCACAATATGGGCTGTAATGCTAACAAAAAGAATATGGGCTCCAAAAAAACCTTAATAATTAGCAAATGGGCTGTAAATTATTAGAAATAATGGCAGATGGGTTGTATGCTGTTTCCCACAAATTTGACGCTTTCCTAAAAAAAGGTTGACGCACAAGCAGTGACTGTTGGATGGCCATCCAACGGCCGTCGTGCTTCTTCAATCTCTGCTCTTCCTGCTCCAGCCGCTCAAACAGGCGCCGGCGGGACTGCCTGCTCCCTCCTCCCCGCGGCCGGCTCTGCTGCCGCGCAGGCCTCACCGCCCCACTGTACTCCCATCGCTGGCCTAGCCATCCCTCTACTCACCCACACCTGTTGTTATTCTCCGGCGACGGCGAGGCCTCGTACAGTCGTACTCCCCTCCGCGTGGGAAACAACTGCCGAGTCTTCCCTGCCTCCGTGTCGTTCCCTTCCTAGGCCTCACCGTCGTCCACCGCCCTGGTGCTCTCGACGCGGCCTGGTCAACGTGGTCAACAACCGACATGCATCTGAAGTGGACTTTACGTGGAGAGGCCGACAGCTGGGTCCACGGCTGCACGCAAGGAAATGCCTCCTTATTACGCGCAAAATAATGATTTCTCCACCTAACATCAGGGACCCACCGAAAGGGCCACTGTATTTCGCGAAAAAAATGTTACTGCCGCTGACAGCTCGGACCCACCAGCTATATCTTCGCAGGGAAGGAAGTGCCTCCTTATTACGCACAAAAAAATGAATACCCTCCTGCTAGCTAGGACCCACCTTGGTGGGAGGCTGACTTGTGGGCCTACTAAGTTGACGGGGACGGAGGGCTTTGTCAACTTAGTCAATATGCAGGATTCTAGCTCCAGTGACCGTACGATGTCCATCCAACGGCCGTAGTGCTTCTTCAACCTCTGGTCTTCTTGCTCCAGCCGCCCAAACCAGCGCCGGTCGTGCCTCGTGCTCCTGCCTCCCATGGCCGGCTGCAATGCGTCGGAGGCCTCACTGCCCCTACTACTCCCACCGCTGGCCAGGCCATCCCTCTACTCACCCACACCCCCTGTTATTCTGCAGCGATGGCAGCCTCACACCGCAGCGAACCAGTGAACCCTCGTACTCCTCTACGCGTGGGCATCCACTGCCGCGTCTTCCCCGGCTCCGCGTCGTCCCCTTCCTAGGCCTCGCCGACGTCCACCGCCCTGGTGCTCTCGGCGTGGCATGGTCAATGTGGTCAAGGAACGGCTTCCATCAGACGTGGACTGTACATGGAGAGGCTGACAGCTGGGTCCACGGCCGCAGCAAGGAAGTGACTCCTTATTACGTGCAAAATAATTATTCCTCCACCTGACAGCGGGGACCCACCGGACGGGCCACCAGTATTTTGCGAAAAAAATCGTTTCCCCCTGACTACTTGGACCCACCGGACGGGCCACCGTATTTCACAAAAAAAACGTTCCCCCCGCTGTCAGCTCGGACCCACCAGAAGTGCCTCCTTATTACACACAAAAAAATGAATACTCCCCTGGCTAGCTGGGACTCACCTTGGTGGGAGGCTGACTTGTGGGCCTACTAAGTTGACGGGGATGAAGGGCTTTGTCAACTTAGTCAATATGAACGATTCTAGCTCCAGTGACCGTACGATGTCCATCCAACGGCCGTAGTGCTTCTTCAACCTCTGGTCTTCTTGCTCCAGCCTCCCAAAGAAGCGCCGGTCGTGCCGCATGCTCCTGCCTCCCGTGGCCGGCTGTGCTGCCGCGGAGGCCTCATCGCCCCTACTATTCCCACCGCTGGCCAGGCCCTGCGGCGACGACAGCCTCACACCGCAGCTGAACCAGTGAACCCTCGTACTCCTATCCGCACGCGCACGGGCTTCCACTGCTGCGTCTTCCCCGGCTCCCTGTCGTCCCCTTCCTAGGCCTCGCCATCGTCCACCACCCTGGTGCTCTCGGCGCGGCGTGGTCAAGGAACGACTTCCATCGGACGTGGATTGTACGTGGAGAGGCCGATAGCTGGGTCCACGGCCACAGCAAGGAAGTGCCTCCTTATTACGTGCAAAATAATTATTCCTCCACCTGACAGCGGGGACCCACAGGACGGGCCACCGTATTCCGCCCCCCTGACTGCTGGGATCCACCAGCTACATCTTCGCACGCAAGGAAGTGCCTGACAGTCGGGACCCACCTGGTCGAAGCGTACGTAGCGTTGTCATTCTGGTCGTGAATGTGTACGTACATACTGGTCGATGTAGAGGCGCGCACGTGTCGTAGTAGAGGCGCGCACGTGTCGTAGTAGAGGCGTGCACGTGTCGTAATAGAGGCACGCACGTAGCATGTACACGTACGTACAGCGGCCAGGGTGCAAGAAAGAAAATACGGCCACGTATGTGTACATACGGGCGGGGTCTCGAACGCCTACTCGCGCATACATACGGCGAGGGCTCGTTGACATGGCTGGGTCGGAATGGAGAAACAGCGTCGTCATCGTGTACATGGGGAGGCAACAGAATGCGACATGTTCATCGGGAGGCAACGCGGCTGGGTCTGAACGGAATGCGCGGTCGTGTTCATCGGGACGGCTTGGACGGAACAGGCGATGGAAACGAGGCCTGGCGTACCGCACAATAGAGGAAACGGACCTCCTATGGTCGAAACGGGGGTCCTGTTGATCGGGAGGGGTGTGGCGTACCGCAAAACGGAGGAAACGGACCTCCTACGGTCGAAACGGGGTCCTGTTGATCGGGAGGGGTGTGGCGTACCGCAAAACGGAGGAAACGGACTTGTGTTGGAGCGCTACGGTCGAAACGGGGGTCCTGTTCATCGGGAGGGGTGTGGCTTACCGCAAAATGGGACTCCATGGGATACTGTTCATCTCCACCGTCGACCCCCTCCAGCCTCCACGAGCTACTGTTCATCCATTGTCGACCTCCTCCTGCCTCCACGGGCTCCTGTTCATCCAGCCTCCACCGTGCGCTACTCCACCGGCTACTGTTCAACCACCCCTCCACCGTCTACTTTTCATCCAGCCCTCCACACCACGGGGTCCTGTTCAACCACCCCTCCACGGGCACCCCTCCACCGTCTACTGTTCATCCTTCCCTCCACACCACGGGGTCCTGTTCATCCACCCCTCCACGGGCACCCCTCCACCGTCTACTGTTCATCCAGCCCTCCACCACACCACGGGGTCCTGTTCATCCAGAGGCAACGCCACCGCTCACTGTTCATCCAAACCCCCCGCAACGCTCACTGTTCATCCCATCGATAGGCTTCAGTTAGCAGCAGTAGCCAAGGAATCGCTCGATCGGGTTCAGTTAACAGCCATCGATTGATCGCTCGGGTTCAGTAACGCGTAGCCTGCAGTGCAATTGCTCGGGTTCAGTTAGAGCCCAACGCCTCGCTCGGGTTCAGTTAGAGCCAACGCCTCGCACACACGCGCGTACGTGTATGAGAGGAATGCGCATCGCTCAGCCCCCAACCTCCCACCGCAACTGGGAACTCCCCGAAATTTTCCTCCCCCTCGCTTCTACCATGGTTTTTTCCGTCATGGACGGCCCAAAGAATGACATGCAGCTGCGTCTCCAGCCCGCCCAGGACGAAAAGCCCATTTTCTGTCATGATTTTTTGTCATAGAAGTAGGAGTCCACCACATCTATGATGATACCGGGTTTTGTCACAATTATCATCATAGAAGTGTCATATGTATGACAGAAAAAAAATTTGTTCGGCCCAAAATGTCAAGGATGTGTCTTTTTTTGTAGTGCACTTAGTTTCTTTTGTTGAGCTTTCATACATTTATAGCTCTAGTGCATCCGTTGCATGGCAATCCCTACTCCTTGCATTGACATCAATCGACGGGCATCTCCCTAGCTCGTTGATTAGCCGCGTCAATTTGAGACTTTCTACTTTTTTGTCTTCTCCACACAACCCCCATTATCATATTCTATTCCACCCATATGCTATATCCATGGCTCACGCTCAAGAATTGCGTGAAGGTTGAAAACGTTTTAGATTACTAAAGTATGAAACAATTGCTTGGCTTGTCATCGGGGTTGTGCATGATGAGAGCATTCTTGTGTGACGAAAATGGAGCATGACCAAACTATATGATTTTGTAGGGATGAACTTTCTCTGGCCATGTTATTTTGAGAAGACATGATTTCTTAGTTAGTATGCTTGAAGTATTATTATTTTTATGTCAATATTAAACTTTTTTCTTGAATCTTATGGATCTGAACATTCATGCCATAATAAAGAAGATTACATTGATAAATATGCTAGGTAGCATTCCACATAAAAAATTCTGTTTTTATCATTTACCTACTCGGGGACGAGCAGGAATTAAGCTTGGGGATGTTGATACGTCTCCAACGTATCTATAATTTTTGATTGTTCCATGCTATTATATTATCTGTTTTGGATGTTTATGGGCTCTATTAAACACTTTTATCTTATTTTTGGGACTAGCCTATTAACCCAGAGCCCAGTGCCAGTTCCTGTTTTTCCCTTGTTTCAGTGTTTCGAAGAAAAGGAATATCAAACAGAGTCCAAACGGAATGAAACCTTCGGGAGAGTTATTTTTGGAAAGAAAGCAATCCGGGAGACTTGGAGTGCATGTCAGGAAAGCAACGGGGGAGGCACGAGGCAGGGGGCGCGCCCTCCACCCTGACCGACTTCTTTCGCCTATATATATATATCGATATACCCTAAAACCATCGGGGAACGGAATAGATCGGGAGTTCCGCCGCCGCAAGCCTCTGTAGCCACCAAAAACCAATCGGGACCCTGTTCCGGCACCCTGCCGGAGGGGGGAACCCTCACCGGTGGCCATCTTCATCATCCCGGCGCTCTCCATGACAAGGAGGGAGTAGTTCACCCTCGGGGCTGATGGTATGTACCAGTAGCTATGTGTTTGATCTCTCTCTCTCTCATGTTCTTGAGGTGATACGATCTTGATGTATCACGAGCTTTGCTATTATAGTTGGATATTATGTTGCTTCTCCCCCTCTACTCTCTTGTAATGGATTGAGTTTTCCCTTTGAAGTAATCTTATCGGATTGAGTCTTTAATGATTTGAGAACACTTTATGTATGTCTTGCCGTGTGTATCTGTGGTGACAATGGGATATCACGTGATTCACTTGATGTATGTTTTGGTGATCAACTTGCGGGTTCCGCCCATGAACCTATGCATAGGGGTTGGCACACGTTTTCGTCTTGACTCTCCGGTAGAAACTTTGGGGCACTCTTTGAAGTACTTTGTGTTGGATTGAATAGATGAATCTGAGATTGTGTGATGCATATCGTATAATCATACCCACGGATACTTGAGGTGACATTGGAGTATCTAGGTGACATTAGGGTTTTGGTTGATTTGTGCCTTAAGGTGTTATTCTAGTATGAACTCTTCTTTCTTGTCCTAAACCGCCGCTAGGTCGTCCCTTTATATACACAGGTTGACGCCCCGTGGCTCATAGAATCCCGGCCGGTTCATAAATGTGTCCGGCTCGGTATCTACTCTTGCATACCTTATAGTACAAGTCATACACATATGGCGGTTTACATTTATGGGCCCTAACCCGCCTTTGGGCTTTAGGCCTTCTTAGTAACTCTCCTTCGTAAATCACCATCTTCTATGTCTTCATGGGCTTTAATACTGGTAAATCGCCAGGAGTATAACCCGACCCCTCCCGGGCGGTTTATACTCAATAGTTATATCCCCAACACGTCTCCAACGTATCTATAATATTTTATTGTTCCATGCTATTATAGTACCAATCTTGGATGTTTATTATGCAATATTATATCATTTTTGGGACTAACCTATTAACTTCGTGCCAAGTGCCAGTTGCTGTTTTTTGCCTGTTTTTGGTTTTCCAGGAAATCAGTACCAAACGAAGTCCAAATGGCATGAAACTTTTTGGAGATTTTTATCTGGATAGAGACACTAGAAGCTTCGGGAGGAGGATGAAGAAAATATGCCCTAGAGGCAATAATAAAGTTATTATTTATTTCCTTATTTCATGATAAATGTTTATTATTCATGCTAGAATTGTATTAACCGGAAACATAATACATATGTGAATACATAGACAAACTGAGTGTCACTAGTATGCCTCTACTTGACTAGCTCGTTGATCAAAGATGGTTATGTTTCCTAACCATAGACATGAGTTGTCATTTGATAAACAAGATCACATCATTAGGAGAATGATGTGATTGACTTGACCCATTCCGTTAGCTTAGCACTTGATCGTTTCAGTTTACTGCTATTGCTTTCTTCATGACTTATACATGTTCCTATGACTATTAGATTATGCAACTCTCGATTACCAGAGGAACACTTTGTGTGCTACCAAACATCACAACATAACTGGGTGATTATAAAAGTGCTCTACAGGTGTCTCCGATGGTACTGGTTGAGTTGGCATAGATCGAGATTAGGATTTGTCACTCCGATTGTCGGAGATGTATCTCTGGGCCCTCTCGGTAATACACATCACTATAAGCCTTGCAAGCAATGTGACTAATGCGTTAGTTGCAGGATGATGCATTACAGAACTAGTAAAGAGACTTGCCCGTAACGAGATTGAGCTAGGTATTGAGATACCGACGATCAAATCTCGGGTAAGTAACATACCGATGACAAAGGGAACAACGTATGTTGTTATGCGGTTTGACTGATAAAGATCTTCCTAGAGTATGTAGGAACAAATATGAGCATCCAGGTTCCGTTATTGGTTATTGACCGGAGACATGTCTCAGTCATGTCTACATAGTTCTCGAACCCATAAGGTCCGCACGCTTAAAGTTCTATGACGATCGGTATTATGAGTTTATATGTTTTGATGTACCTAAGTTAGTTCGGAGTCCTGGGTGTGAACACGGACATGACGAGGAGTCTCGAAATGGTCGAGACATAAAGATCGATATATTGGAAGCCTATATTTGGACATCGGAAGAGTTCCGGGTGAAATCGGGATTTTACCGGAGTGCCGGAGGGGTTACCGGAACCCCCCGGGGGTTGATGGGCCTTGTTGGGCCTAGTGGAGAGAGAGAGGGGCCGGCCAGGGCAGGCCGCGCGCCCCCTCCCCCTCTAGTCCGAATTGGACTAGGAAGGGGGGCGGCGCCCCCCTTTCCTTCTCCCTCTCCCCCTTCCTTTCCCCCTCCTAGTAGGAGTAGGAAAGGGGGAGTCCTACTCCTACTAGGAGGAGGACTCCTCCTCCTGGCGCGCCCTACAGGGCCGGCCGGCCTCCCCCTTGCTCCTTTATATATGGGGGTAGGTGGCACCCTAGAATACACAAGTTGATCATTGATCTCTCCGAGCCATGTGCGGTGCCCCCCTCCACCATAATCCACCACGGTCATATCGTAGCGGTGCTTAGGCGAAGCCCTGCATCGGTAACTTCATCAACATCATCATCATGTCGTTGTGCTGACGAAACTCTCCTTCGAGCTCTATTGGATCGTGAGTTCGCGGGACGTCATCGAGTTGAACGTGTGCTGAACACGGAGGTGCCGTACGTTCGGTACAGAGGATCGGTCGATCGTGAAGATGTACGACTACATCAACCGCGTTGTCATAACGCTTCCGCTTTCGGTCTACGAGGGTACGTGGACACACTCTCCCCTCTCATTGCTATACATCACCATGATCTTGCGTGTGCGTAGGAATTTTTTTGAAATTACTACATTCCCCAACAGTGGCATCCGAGCCAGGTTTATGCGTAGATGTTATATGCACGAGTGGAACACAAGTGAGTTGTGGGCGATACAAGTCATACTGCTTACCAGCATGTCATACTTTGGTTCGGCGGTATTGTTGGATGAAGCGGCCCGGACTGACATTACGCGTACGCTTACGCGAGACTGGTTCTACCGACGTGCTTTGCACATAGGTGGCTGGCGGGTGTCAGTTTCCCCAACTTTAGTTGAACCGAGTGTGACTACGCCCGGTCCTTGAGAAGGTTAAAACAACACTAACTTGACGAAATATCATTGTGGTTTTGATGCCTAGGTAAGAACGGTTCTTCCTCAGCCCGTAGTAGTGCTACCTCTTGAGCTTGCGTACTGCTAAGTGATTCAATACACACATTACCAATCGAGGAGGAGAACGATGGTCGCGGCGGCCTCTGTGAGTCATGGTCGGCAACGGGAGTCAGTTCATTGTCCACGACGGTGGTACTTCTGCGCTTGGCGTCGGCTTCCGGGAAGCAGATCTGAGACCGTGGAAGACGATGCCGGGGAAGAGGCTCCGTGTACGACGACGACGGTGGACCGGCTCCAGTGCGGCGTACGAGGTCGTTGATGAGGCAGATGCGCTGCGGTGGACGAGTGCGCCGATGTAAAGGGGAGGAGCACGAAGGCTGCGGTGCCGTGGAGAAGTCTATTTTGCGGTGGGGATAGAAATTGGGGAGTATTCAGGTGTACTACTCTGGGTGCCGGGGTGGGGTTGGCTGGGTAGGGTGAACCTGAAGTTACGAAAACAACCCCCTACCAAGCGTCATCCGTAGGCCTGTTCCGAAGGCTATGATGGTAACTTCCCACTGCTCGAATCAGGGTCGCAGGAGATTTTCCCGCCGACCTCAAAATGTTGTGACACTGGACTCCCCGTGTGGCGTGTTGAGTGATTCGGCTAAGCAACTAGCGAGTAGTAGTAGTAAACTCTGCATATTAGGTTTGACCAAAGTCAAACTTCCTAAAGTTTGACCAAGTTTATAGAAAAATATAAACATTTACCATAACAAATATGTATGATGTGAAAGTACATTCAGTAATGAATCTAATGGTATTTATTTGTTATTGTATATGTTAATATTTTTGTTATAAGCTTTCTGAGAGTTTACAATACTTGACTTTGACCAATGCTAATACGCAGACTTAAATAAAAACGGAGGGAGTACACATTTGTTTTCTTAGTTTGTAGTGAACTAATCATTTGTTGAAATTGTGAAATAAATATATTAGGCTATTGACTTCGAATGTAATGGTCTATACAATTCAATAGTTACAATCATTGTCGAATCCCAAGATGTATACAAGGTCTATAGTACTTCACAACATGCTCAAACTCACATAATCCCAGTCAAATGAGAATCAAAATGCATTTCATAGTTATTACTTTGTAGGATGCAACAAGAACAACCATAACTCTACATCAGTCATTATAGAAGCAACATTTTGACATATCCCAATGTGTGAATGAAACGTGCAGAGAGAGCTTTTGAAGATGGATCAGATAGAGCGGGACAGATTGTATGTATGTGGACGAGAGAGTAGGAATCAAACCTAACGAGACAGAGAGAGAGAGAGATAGAGAGAGAAATAGAGAGGAAGAAGTTAGGTCTGTGAGAAAGATGCATACATGTAATATACATGAGATGCGTGTGCATCTGGATTCTATATACGTGGAAGGAGAAGAGACAACATGTTTGATGAGAGAGCAGGAAAAACATGGACGAGAGGGGAAGGATCTCGTGGGTTGAGGGATTGACAATTTTGTGCGGGGGAGAGAGGGATTGGTAATTTTGTGCAAGAGAGAGAGAGGCGGGGGGAGGAGTCAGTTAGCCGTCATCACATCACCCTGCTTCCAAATGACCCCGCATTCTCTAGCGCGGTGTGGTCGCCGTCTTCAATCTGCTCATTGCCCTCTTTGAAGATTGAGGTGTTGTGCATGTTGGGGTGCAAATAGGCACAAGCGAGAGTGGTCGCCGTATAACCTTGGATGGGGATGAATTGTGTGCTCAGGGGAGTGTGTGTGTGTGTTGTGCTGCGTGTCTCTCTCTCTCTCTCTCTCTCTCTCTCTTTGTGTGTGTGTGTGTCAGATATTGAGAGAAAACAAACCTAAGGAGAGAAATGGGTATTCACGAAGAGGTTGTGTGGGCCTTGAGGTGGGCAGGGGCCGGGTGAGGGTGTCAAAATGTGCGTGTTGATGCATGTGTTGCATGCAACCGTGCGAGGGACGGACGAATCGAGAGAGATGGTTGTTGTGTTACGGATGCTCCTCTCTCTGTCTCTCTCTCTCTCTCTCTCTCTCACACACACACACACAAAAGTAAACTAGAAGACCGTTCTCTCATGTATACACAACGTATCGGCATCTGTCTATGTCTCACTCATGCATGATCATTTGCACATTCACACCTCTCTATGTCTGTATCACACGCACACCGTCTCCATATTGCCCTTCCGCCACAACACAAATATGGACACATACACACGTTCTCTCTCAGTCACACACACAAAATCAGTATTAAAAAACTAGGGCGCACCTAAAACGTCCAAATCCAAATAAACATGAACTGCAGCTAAATTCAAATATATGGAAATATTGCAGCGTCAAGAACTTTCACAGGAAAAAAAAGTTGAGTAATACTCGAGGATTGTTTTCACACACACAAAAAGGTTCGGTGGATGTCCTTCGAGCGCGACATGGTGACGCACCGTTTGATCGACCGCGCGGCCGCGGTTCAGCGCTTGCACAGGATTCCGTATCGTGGCTGTGGTACTAACTAATAAAAGCGCTGCCTAAGTCTAATGTTTACGTGTACTAGTACGGTTTTCTTTTAAGTGTGACCAACCTTATGTTTAAAACTAAAGTAAGATCCCACACGCGCACTCATCAATATGCCGCCGCCGCCGTTGCGCATGCCGGCGCCCGCCTACTCCGGCCAATGATTTCTCGCCCATCACCGCCGTGTCGCCGCCATCCCTGTGCCATGAAGCCGAAGGCTCGCCCGCTCACGTCGTCTGCAGTCCCTCCTCGCGATGCCGCCGCACTACCAAGCACGCGAGCAGCTGGTGGAGCCGCGTCTATGCACGCAGCGTACAAAGAGGAGGACGAGTGCGTGCTCCAGCACACCGGCGAGGAGGAACTAGCGTGTCATTGTCGTCTCCGCCCGCGCGGAGGAGGCGCGCATGGTGGCTGTCGCGGCGGAAGCCGGTCGCGCATGCGTCGAGCCCGCAAACCGGGTGCGGACGTGGAATCTACCTTCGAGACCTTGAATGCCACGTGGATCCTGCAATCTGAAGGAGCAATTTGGGTCAGTCGACTCATGTGAGCCGTTTGATGCAACATGGATGGCTAGAAGGGCTTCTTCCTCCTCTTCTTTCGTCTTCTTCCTTCGCTCCGTCGAACTTCTTTCACAAATCGACTGACCCAAATTATACTACTAGTACGAACGTATTAAGTACAGTAGGAACACGAAGATACGAGCAGTAGTACCAACTACAAGAAGAACTGTAGTAAGACATAGTACTAGTACTACTGTACGTACTAAAGAGTTCAAATAACGAGAAAGAACATAAACATAGTTCTGCTGGGGCCTCAGCACAACACACCCTTGAAAATAAACTAATAAGCAACTAGTCCGCTTGACACTGGAGTAGAACCAGCATGAGCTACGACACTGCCACCTACTTGGAGTCCGAGTCCACGTCCTCGACTTCGTCCTCGTCCCTATTCCTCTTCCTCTTCGCCGACGCTTCTTTGCTTGAACCGGACACTGAGCTCTGCTTCTTCATCCAACCCTTGTAGATATTTAAACAAAGGTAGGCATCCATTGCTGCGTACAGGATGTGATCTTCATCTAATGTCTTCGACTCCCATGCATGATGAAACTCGTGATGAGGTTTCTTCAGTTTAGCGTACGAAGGATCATTCATGGCTGCTGCCAGGGTCAGCATTGAAGGTTGAGAGGAGGACACCAGGCTTGCCTTCTGGAGATCAAAGGGCTGGCCTACAACGAGACCTATCCGACGCAGGACGTCACTGTCGTTCTTAAAGCCTAGGGTAATGAATTTCACTCTTTTGTCCATGAGGAAGTTCTTAAAATCCTGGCACTCAACGTCGGCATGGCATATGTGGTAGACCAAGCAAACGTTATGTATGCAAACCTGGATCACGGCGGGCTTCTTCCACTCTTCGTCCTTTCGATCCTTCTCTCGTCCCAGGACTGTGGTGTACTCAACATCTAACCCAGCGACCCAATCATCCGTTGAACTATTGAACATGCATAGGAAGCGAGCAAGCCATGCTTTCACCGTCTCGGATCCACGTGTGTAGATGACGATGAAATGATCGCCGTTGATGGCTCTAACCTGGTACTCAGCGGTGACCATGGAGATTTGGGAGGCCATGGATTTTGGAGGAGGGTTAGGAGAAGTTGAACTGTTGTACCCCGCAAAAAAAACTGGGAGCGAACTAATGTGAAAGGACGGGACGACTGGGAGCGAACTGTTGTAAGGTAGAAGACGGGGACGAGTAGGGCGTGCGAACGGCATGGGGTTGCTGGCTTGCCCAGTGGATAAACGGCTGCAAGGCCCCAAAGAGTTCTCGAGAACTATGCGGGACCCACTAGATGTCATGTCTACTAGACCCATATCGTAGGCCTGACGGTATAGCTTCTGCCTGTTCGCACGCCATGCCGGTGCGTGGATGTAACTTCACTTAATTCCGTCAAACGTCATGCCTCCCACGACCTTCGCCTCCCTCTCGAAGTCGCGCCCTTGGAGACTTCGACCGACTATAAATGAGCATGCATGATACTCCCTCTGGTCCTTTTTACTCCCGTCAACCGTTTGCAAAGTGTTTGACCAAATTTATACTTTTTTTTGAACACCACCTTATATTAATTAACCAGCCACACCAGTACACTCATTCGATACAATATTCCCAAAACACTTAGGCACGGTGCATTAATTTCTACCTTGTTTCTTGTTTCTTGACATATCGACCAATAGGAGATGTGGGTGTGCATGCTTTTAATGACTTGAGACTACCAAACACGACATGCAGTGGTTAGTTCATTGCATGCAATGCTATTAATTAGCAAATAAACATTAAGATCTCTCGTTCTCCCCTCCTCCTTGGTCACAGTGCACAATCTAAGATGACTTGCTCACCTAGACGGAGGGAGTACTGATTATAATGAGTATAAGAACTATGTTTTATAATGAGTGTAAAAATATTGATTTGACATTGTGAATGTTGACACATTGTGGAATAGTTTTTGAAGTCTGCAAAAGTACTCAACTAGTGCTGTCGTTCTCCACAAAAAAATGTGTTTACCAATGCATGCATGAACACTAGTTACTCTAACCCCCCTCTCTTCTTTAGTTCTTTGCCACATCAGCATGTTTGCTATTCCCGTGTGCATGATATACCAGCTAAGATACCACCATTATGGCCAGCCTTAATCATCGCATGCAATAATTTAGTGCACCTTGAAATATGAACATGTGTGGGGCGTGTTTGTTTTTAATGACTTGAGACTATACCTAGCCCGGCATGCAAGATGACTTATTATGCACCGTTTCCCATACCTGCAAGAAGCCCGTTCATCTCCAAATCTTTTCCTCTCAATGTGTGGAAATAATATGCCTGCCAAACTCTCCTTCTCCCTCCGGCGGTCCCACCACTCCACCCCGTGTGAAAAAATCTGCACGCATGACTCTCCTCCCCCCACGCTCGTCCAATCCGTTGTGACCAGCAATATTTCCACCCCTTCGCTCCCCTGTAATTTACTCCAACAAATATGCCCACGTAGCTGTTACTTAACTACAGGTGCATTCGGCCACTGACATATGGGCCCAACATGGGTTTGGCCCACATGTCAGTGACGCAACTGGACCTGCAGTTAAGTCAGTGCAGCTCAGTCCATATCTTACGTAGGTGTGCCATTGCTTGCTATAAATACTGCGCCTCCCACGACATCGCTATCTCCTCCCCGTCACGTTCACGTTCATCGCTATCTCCTCCCCGTCCCTCTCACGTCGACCACCATGGCATCGCCCCTCGCAGCACCGCGCGGACGGTCACGCGTCGTCGTTCCGTTCCTCGCCGCGACTAGTCGAGGAGGATGCGTTGGCGTTCCGCACCTCGCCGCGACGTGACGCGTTTCCGTTCCGTTCCTCCCCGCCACTAGTCGAGGAGGATGCGTCGGCGTTCCCAATCTCGCTAGCACGCGCGCCGGAGGACGCGTCGGCTCCCCGCTACAAGGAGAATGCCGCGCCGCCCACCGAGCCCCCCAGCCTTGAGGAGCTTTGGAAAGAAATGGATGTCGCCTTGTGGGAGGCTTTGCCTCTAACAGAGCGCGCCAAAATAGAGGCGGAGAAGAAGGCCGAGGAAGAGAAGCGCACCATGGAACAAGCTGCATGGGTGGCCTATGTCGCGTTCGAGAGAGTCAGGAAATTAGCTCTTTGGCAGAAGGCTCGTGCGAGGGTCGTGAGGGTGGCGGAGGACGCCCGTGCCGACGCCCTGAGTGCAGTCGGGCCCAAGCACCTCATCTACGCTTGGTGGTACGTGGACCGGGTGCACGCTTCCAGCGAGGAGGAGTACCTGTTGGCGCCGGATCACCACACCGGTGAGATCGCGCTCGCCCGCCAGCAAGCCGCCAATCAGCACCTCGCGAGTTGCGAGGCTGAGGAAGAGGCGTTGTGTCGGCTGGCTGGGAAATGGCCGCGCACCAGGGCACTTGTGGCGCGCCGCAAGCGCTCCTGCGAGCGCTGTGGCTTTTAGGAGGAGTATAATTTTTGTTTCGTAAGGCGATCTCATTAGTTTTGTGACGCAATTGATAAATCCCGAACGTTCAGGAATTTTTAGCGTCCTTAATTAAGTATGTAAAAGGGAAAGTTTGGAAACCTTGTGTATTCGTACGCATTTTGCAAGCACGTGCATATAGCACAAACTTTACTCTATACTATCACACTACACGTCTCTCTCCATATATGCTTGCAGACTGTGCTACTCCCTCCGTCCAGGTCAATAAGTCATCTTCGGTTGTGCACCGTGACCAAGAAGGAGGGAAGACTTATACACCTAGACGGAGGGAGTACTACTATTACTTATATACGTGCAAATGCACATTTTAACATTACGATGTGGTTTTTGTAAAAGTGGAAAAACAACACTAGTCAAGCTTGTGAAACGATTCAATGCAAAACAAATGCAAAAATGCTCGTTTGATTGTTTACTTTTAGCTTCCTTATATGTGGTTATTTCTCTGTCGTACTTTGTACGGAGTATCTCACTGGTCGGAAAGGCATGCAAATTCCCAAACCGCTTCCTACACCCTGTATCGAATTTTTTGCCTAACAGGTTGTGCCGTGCAATTGGAATTCCAACTTGAGTACTACTACTAGTAGGAGTACCAGGGGCCAGTTCTTTTAGGCTTCTAGATTAGTAATCCCATAACTACTACCTCCGTCCTGGTTTATTGGTCCCCATTGTAATCTGTGTCAAATTTTTGGTCAAAATTTAGCACAAATTACAATGGTGAGGAAAAACCAGTTAAATCTTTGGTCAAAATTTAGCACAAATTACAATGGTGAGGAATAAACCAGGACGGAATAGTAGTTTAGAAGCCCAAATAAATGAGTGAGGCACCTTATTGTTACTCTCCACTGTGACTAGTCTTGTGGGAAAACCTGGGGAAGCCGCCAAAAGAACTGGCCCTAGGAGTAGTAGCTAGGGATCGAGTGTGCGAGATGAACCAGAGAAAGTAAATGCAGAGAGATGAAATGCAAAAAAGACGGAGGGATGTGATGGTTTCTTGTCCATTTATTTTACCAGGCCACTTATTACTGAGAGTGGTTGGGTTTTGTGATATGACGGCTTTACTGCCGTGCCACGAGCGGGGTGAGAGGTGAGAATCCCGTGCAGCGCCGCCCTCTACATGTACTACTACTCCCTCCATCCATTTTTATAGGGCCTAACTTGTCAATCTTTCGTACCAAGGCATGTCTGCAAAAAGAGGAACTGATTTTGGGACTAGTATCTGGATCCCGTGTAATCTTGCATGCAGCCTCCTTTGAATGCCTAGCCGCTGGCCTCCCTTCCTTTAATTCCCCGCATGCAAATTACTCTCCTCCCTTTTCTACATGCATGCCCAACCATAATTCCTCAAATCATGCATGCCTTGGCTGAAATATAGAGCTCGCTCCTCCTTTGAAAATATGGTGGTGCTATGCAAGCATGCAAATCAATGCGACGGCCATAGCATTTTCACGATGAAGGGACCACGCACGACTTGCACGAGAAAATTAAGATGGATATGCCTCGGTTAGTTCATTTGGATAGGTTTGTTCGGATATTCTTTCATCTCTAGAGCTCACAAACATCCGGGTGAAATAGATAAAAAGTATCTTTTGCAAACAAAACCGTTCAACTGTTCAACCTGCATCCAAAACTAGTGAAGAAATAACTCTTATTGTGCTTTGCAGGAAATGATCTTCAAGAATTAGTTTTTGAGTATCCATTGTTATACATGTTGGCTACAGATGACATGGCACTTTCTTGTAGCCAACAGTTGGCTATACTATTTAAGTATTAACCATGCCCTTATACACCTAGACGGAGGTATTAAATCAGGATGACTTGGGAGGGGGCAGACGATATGTAAGAAATGGTTCATCATAAGTCTTTCACCAGTACAGTAGTAAAAATTCATACATGGAAGATTCTAGACTAAACCATAAATGGATACACTTTTATTCATGCGCGATACTCCAATAGAGCAAGATCATGCATGGAAGTCTCCACATGGTTAGACAGCGGATTACATTAAGCGAAGACTAATGATCAACATTTAACTTGAAAATGCAGATGTCCAGGTGAACCTCCTTGGAGTCCCCGTGCACTTTGTTGGAGTTCAAATAACACCATGGGTTTTCCATGTCCACATCGGCGGGAAAGTCCCAGCTCCGCAGAGTCCAAGTATACTCGGCGTAGCCAGTGTCGCCGTCCACGCGACGCCGAGGGGTAGTAATCGTGAGCACGCACCCGTACATCGGCCTCGTGTCAGCGTCAGCGGCGTCGCCCCTGACACACACTGCAGAGATGTGGTGGCGGCCTGCGCGGGCCTCGCCGATGGCCACGATCAAGAGGAAGACGCTGCCGTCCTCCTCCGAGACTAGCAGGCGGCACTGATCCTCCAGTGACTCCGGCACGGTGAACGGGTAGCACGTCTCGTACTTGATGTTCTCTGCCAAGGGCCAGCAGTGATTGCCGTGCGCATCCGTGAGGTGATGCACCATGTCCGCTGGCAAGCCACAAAACGGCACTGGGCACTCATAGCAGTAGACGAAGGGCTCCTTGGAGGCATCGACCAGGTCGTCCATGAAATGGGAGTGGCTATAGGGGACGTTGCACCAGTTGAATACATGAGCAAGTTACTACAAGATTTACTACAAAATAAATCATGACGGCTATAATAGATATTAAACTAATCATGCGGACTAGCATAGTAGATGAATAGATCGAATCTAGGACATAGACTACAAACATGAATTCTACCACGATTTCAAACAGGAAGGACAGAAACACATACGGTGCAACGGGAGCAGCACCATTGGCGTTGAGGTTGTCGCCCATGTCATTGAGGAAGAGGTTGCCGAGGTCGGGGAAGAAGTCGTCGTCGGTGAAGTCGTCGCTGCTAGCAGTCGCGAGAGTGCGCTCCCCAAATTTCAACAGCGCCCGCCGAATGGAGCGCAGGAGGGAGTGGCTGTAGGGGACGTTGCGGCCGCCAAATGGAGCACAAGAGCAGCCCACGATGCAGTAGATGGTGCTCCTCCCTAGTCTCTATTCTTATCTCTATCTCTACTACTCTTCTTTGTTTTTTATAATATACTGGTTGTAGTTGTCAAATCGAATAGTACTGCGCCGCCCACTGCGCCGCCCACCGAAGAGTGAAATGCATTGATCGGGGAGTTGTTTATTTTGACAAAGGATGTGGGGGTCATCTCATGTATAACGGGTATCGATAGGTTTCTTCGGATATTATTTCATCTCTAGAGCTCACAAACATCCGGGTGAAATAGATAAAAAGTATCTTTTGCAAACAAAAGCGTTCAACTGTTCAACCTGCATCCAAAACTTGTGAAGAAATAACACTTATTGTGCTTTGCAAGGCATGATCTTTAAGAATTAGTTTTTGAGTATCGATTGTTATACATGTTGGCTACAGATGACATGGCACTTTCTTATAGTCAACAGTTGGCTATACTATTAAGTAATATTAACCATGCCCTTATACACCTAGACGGAGGGATTAAATCAGGATGACTTGCAAGCGGGCAGAGGAGATGTAAGAAATGGTTCATCATAAGTCTTTCACCAGTACTGTAGTAAAAATTCATACATGGAAGATTCTAGACTAAACCATAAACGGATACACTTTTACTCATGTGCGATACTCCAATAGAGCAAGATCCTGCATGGAAGTCTCCACATGCTTAGACAGTGGATTACATTGAGCGAAGACTAATGATCAACATTTAACCTGATAATGCGTATGTCCAGGTGAACCTCCTTGGAGTCCCCGTGCACTGCGTGGGCGGGTAAAAGATGCCATGGGTTTTCCAAGTCCACATTGGCGGGATAGTCCCAGCTCCCCAAAGTCCAAGTCCATTCGATGAGGCCGGTGTCGCCGCCCACGCGACCCGGAGGGGTAGTAACACTGACCACGCACCTGTACATCGGCCTCGTGTCAGTGTCAGCGTCAACGGCGTCGCCCCTGACGCACATTACAGAGACGGGACGGCGGCCTGCACGGGCCTCGCCGGTGCCCACGATCAAGAGGAAGACGCTGTCGTCCTCCTCCGAGACTAGCAGGCGGCGGTGATCCTCCAGCGACTCCGGCATGGTGAACGGGTATCACGTCTCGTACTTGATGTTCTCCGCCAAGGGCCAGCAGCGACTGCTGCACGCATCCCTGAGTTGATGCACCATGTCCGCCGGCGAGCCACAAAACGGCATCGGACACTCATAGCAGTGGACGAAGGGCCTATTATCAGGTTTTTGGATTTTTGGAAATATGAGCAAATTACTATGATATTTAATACGAATAAATAGGAGATAGATCATGACAGCATTGACAGAGATTAAACTAATCATGCGAACTAGCATAGCAGATGAACATATCACATACTAGAAACATGAATTCTACCACGATCTCGAACAGGAAGGATAGAATCACGTACGGTGCAGCGGGAGTAGCACCGCCGGCATTGACGTTATCGCCCATGTCGTCGAGGATGAGGTTGCCGAGGTCGGGGAAGAAGTCGTCGTTCGTGAAGTCGTCACTGCTAGTAGTCGCGCGAGTGCCCTCCCCAAAAACCTGATCGCCCCTCTCCCGTACAGGATCACGAGAGGCGGGGTTCCGGGGCCTGCTGTCCCTTCTCTCGGTGCACACCGAAAGGAGGGATGGAGAAGACTTGCTTGGTGGTGCAATGATCTGGAACGGTGGTGAGAATAGTGCGGGCCGGGTAGGTCGTGGGAGTATAGCTCTGTCCTCGGCTCGGCTCAATCCCGCAACCCGCGGCGCGTCGTGACGAGGCGTGGCATGGCGACGTGAGCGAGGAGGAGGAGCGTGCGTGTAGGTCTCCTCTTCTCATGCTGATACAAGTGGTAGAAGAGCTCACCTTATAAAGGCCTACTAGCAAAATTTCAACATCGACCTGGCCATCCATGAAACGGGAGTGGCTGTAGGGGACGTTGCGCCAGTTGAATATATGAGCAAGTTACTACGAGATTTAATCCAAATAAGCACAAAATAAATCATGACGGCTATAACAGAGATGAAACTAATAACGTGGAATAGCATAGTAGTAGGATACAGAGTAGAAACATGAATTCTACCACAATTTCGAACAGGAAGGGCAGAAACACATACGGTGCAACGGGAGCAGCACCGTTGGCGTTGAGGTTGTCGCCCATGTCCAAACACCACGTAGACATGGTCTTTGAGCACGGTTCATAGTCATTCCATGCTCGGGCATTGAAGTTTGTAACTATTTTAGATTAGAATATACTGCTCCTCCGGTGCTAGTAGTAGAGGAGAGTCCTACTCTACTACTCTACTCAAGCAAGTTAGGGCATAGCACTGTAGGGAGTACTAGTACTGTGATCACTCAAGCAAGTTGTCTGGCATCGACATGACCCTACGCTGGTGGTATGTGTCTCGTAATTCAAGCGGCGTGCTGTAGTCATCATCACCTGTCCACTTCCTGCAGCACATATTCACTTCTCCATCTTTGTCCACACATAATCTCGTCCAATCTTCCATCCCCGCTAAGGCGCCTCCCCCCCTCGTCCGAAACCCAAGCACTAACAATGGCAGAACCGAGCAGCGCCCGCCGAAAGAGTGGGTGGAATTCGCTCCCCATAGAGGTAATCAAGCTCATTGTTTCGCGTGTGGACAATCTCAGTACCATGCCGCTCGCCGCGTGCTTGTCGGGGTTGTACCGTTTACTCAAAGCCCTCAGGCCGGAGCTTTTTAAGCCAACTCCTTGCTTGCTGATGCCGCCTGATCTTCAGAAACGGCGTGTCACACAGCATAACGATCGTAGGGTGGCGAGCATCAACCCCCTTGACTGCGATCCGATCCTCGTCAGCCTCAACTACATTAACGATATGTACTGGGTCGGCATGAACACGCCTTGGATGGTGCTCGTCGACGGTCGCGGCAGCTGGATGCTCGTGGAGGTCTACACCCGGCGGTTGATCCCCCTTCCTTCGATTAACACTGCACTGCTTTGGCACCGCGGCCCAGAATACTTGGAATCTTACAGTAGCCAACATGATACCAAGTTTGATTTGCTCAAGGTTGTAATCTGCCAAGTGCCCACAAGATCTGCGAATTATAAAGACTTCAGGCTAATTGCGTTCTTCAACCGTGGTCTCGCCTATCTGACAGGTCACTGCGGTAAGTGGATAAATCTGCACGTCCATCATAGGATCAAACATCCTCCATGGTTCTCTGATGCCATTGAACACAAGGGCTTCATTTACACTGTCGACTCCTTCTATGGCTGGATGTATTGCTGGCCTACTCCAGTCATCGCTACAAACGGCTGTTACAGCAGTATGTTACTTTCCTATGATATCATGATGGCTTGCTTATATTACTGTCAACATTTGCTGAAAAAATATTCATGCTCATAACATGTTGTTCTTAAGATTAACTAAACCAAGAGCCCTTTTTTATTTGTCTCCAACTTGATATGATGTTGTAGGCCGCCTGGTGTCCCTACCCTTCCTAATCCCAGAACCTTTCAAAGAAAAGCGGCATGGCAGTTGCAGGTGGTTCCTGGCTCAATCAGACGACGGCGAAAGATTGATGATCGTTCGCACGTACCAAACATGTTGTTTCGCGGAATACAATCACAGTCACTGCAAGGTCTTTGAGCAGGATCCCAGCTTCTCTGGGCCTTCAGGAATTTTTGACTGGAGGCTGGTAAGTAGCGTTGGAACACGCTCTTTGTTTGTCAGACTGAATTATCCGATTAACCAGGAGATAACCGACGGCAAGGATCATGATGGCAGTGCGGTTTCGTTCATCAGGAAAAACTGTGTGTACACAGCGTACCACGCGTCTTTGCATGCACCATACCCTGATATGTGCCGCCACACTCTGCAGCCCAAAGTAGGAGAGAGGGTCGCAAGTATCAGACTTCGACCTGCTGGCTGGAGTTTCCCCCATCAGGCACCCATCTGGTTCAAGCCGTCAGCCAATCTCCATAGCTTAATAAATAGTAACGTCTAACTGAGCCAGTTAGATAGATGCGTACACTTGGTGTAGTAGGAACTTTATTTAGTTTGATGCATACACTTCTTCTTTTTTGATAGCCCTTTTGTAATGATGGCTGATGTTTGGTTTGGAAGAGAGAGCTGCGTCTTCACTCTTCTGGCCTGCTTACTGCTTCTGTTGCACCCCCAGCCCTGGTTGCTGCTGCTGCTGTTTTCAATGTACAATCAATAGTATATTTCGTCTGTTGGTTGAATAAATATGTTGTTAGAACGACAAACACAATGATTTGGAACTCGTTGCACGGTTCGATCCTTTAGTGCCCCGTACCGTACGTAGCGCATACTATTTATCGTACGGAACACTTTTTTTTTGAAACTCGGAACACATTTTCCACTTGTTGATAACATGCAGCCCACTGATGAAGGCCCAATAGAGAAGCCCATAATTAACTGGAAGGGAGGCTCTCACATGAATCCGGCCCAGGTACATGCTCATGGTCCCCTAAACATAAATAAGTAAATAAATAAATAAAGCTAAATGCTCATGCACCAGTTCTTTGGGAAAATAGGTAGCCCAGTATTTCTTTTTGAAGAATACCCAAGCTAGGCCTATTTGTTTTCTCCGAATTACTGGGCTACAAATCTTTCAAGACAAGGAGGGATGCATTCCGGCCTGGCTTAAGAATATGGTCAATGTCTGTTAAAAGTAATATCAAAAGGGGTTGAAAATTCCAAAAAAATTATAGCAAATGGGATATAAGTTTCTTTTTTTGTTTTTGTTCTTCACTGATATCGTATACGTATTTCATTGGATTTAACATGACATAGTACTAATTTATTTTTAAATTTGTTTTACTATGGCTATTAATTTTGGATTAAGAATATTTCGTTCCCCAGCAAAAATTTGCGAATTTTCAAAATTTCCCACATATTTAGTTAATTTTTTGACCCTGGTACTGACCAGAAAATGGCCAGCAATTCTAAAAATGGAAAACGGGCTGCAATAAATTCCATATGAATTAGAAAATGAGTAAAATTTATAAAAATAATAGCAAATGGGCTGTACACGCCACGGATTTCGAGGCCGACTTGTTTACGCAAGGCTTTGTCAGTGAACACACGATTCTAGCAGCAGTTAGTGTTGGATGTCCATTCAACGGCCGACGTGCTTCTTTAATCTCTGATCTTCCTGCTCCAGCCGCCTAAACTAGCGCCGGCGGGACTGCCTGCTCCCTCCTCTTGTGGCCCGCTGTGATGCCGCGCAGGCTTCCCCGGCCCACCCTATTCCCTCCGCTGGCCTGGCCGCACGCAATCAACTGCCTCCTTATTAAACGAAAAAAATGACTTCTCCCACTGACATCTGGGGTGCACCGGTTGGGAGGCTGACCTGTGGGCCTACTAAGTAGACGCGTACGCAGGGCTTGTCAACTTAGTCAACAAACGATTCTAGCAGCAGTAACTGTTGGATTTGAATCGAACAGTCCTGCTGCTTCTTCAATTGCTGCTCTTCTTGCACCAACCGCCCAAACCAGCGCTGGGGAGACCGCCTGCTCCTGCCTCCAGTGCCCGGCTGTGCTGCCGATGAGGCCTCATCGCCCCCTACTACTCCCACCGCTAGCCAGGCCCTGCGGCGACGGCAGCCTCACACCGCAGCCGAACCAGTGAACTCTCGTACTCCTCTCCGCGTGGGCATCCACTGTCGCGTCTTCCCCGGCTCCGCATCGTCCCCTTCCTAGGCCTCACCATCGTCCACCGCCTTGGTGCTCTCCGCACGGTGTGGTCAACGTGGTCAACGACATTCCATCGGAAGAGTACTGTACGTGGAGAGGCTGACAGCTGGGTCCATGGCCATAGCCCAGTTTTTTTGTGATTGGCCAAGTAAGTCGCTTTGTCAGGCCTGTTGGGCTGCAAATCTTTCAAGACGAGGAGGAGAGCTTTCGTTCGGCTGGCCAAGAAAATGGCCCTTCAGTAATGAGAAATGGGTTGTACATTTTAAAACACATCAAACCGGCAATTAGTTTCAAATATCTTTTTTTCATTTCCAGATTTGAAATTACATCAATTTTTATGCGTGGAGAATTTGTTGGATTTTATATTGATATACGTTTATTTTTAAAATCAGTTTGAATGTGAGTCGAAATTTCGGGATTAAAAACAGTTCGGACCGCACCGAAATATGCAAAATTTCGTATAACTTTTTAACCGTGGCCACAATATGGGCTGTAATGCTAACAAAAAGAATATGGGCTCCAAAAAAACCTTAATAATTAGAAAATGGGCTGTAAATTATTAGAAATAATGGCAGATGGGTTGTATGCTGTTTCCCACAGATTTGACGCTTTCCTAAAAAAGGTTGACGCACAAGCAGTGACTGTTGGATGGCCATCCAACGGCCGTCGTGCTTCTTCAATCTCTGCTCTTCCTACTCCAGCCACTCAAACAGGCGCCGGCGGGACTGCCTGCTCCCTCCTCCCCGCGGCCGGCTCTGCTGCCGCGCAGGCCTCACCGCCCCACTGTACTCCCATCGCTGGCCTAGCCATCCCTCTACTCACCCACACCTGCTGTTATTCTCCGGCGACGGCGAGGCCTCGTACAGTCGTACTCCCCTCCGCGTGGGAAACAACTGGCGAGTCTTCCCTGCCTCCGTGTCGTTCCCTTCCTAGGCCTCGCTGTCGTCCACCGCCCTGGTGCTCTCGGCGCGGCCTGGTCAACGTGGTCAACAACCGACATGCATCTGAAGTGGACTTTACGTGGAGAGGCCGACAGCTGGGTCCACGGCCGCACGCAAGGAAATGCCTCCTTGTTACGCGCAAAATAATGATTTCTCCACCTAACATCAGGGACCCACTGAAAGGGCCACTGTATTTTGTGAAAAAAATGTTACCGCCGCTGACAGCTCGGACCCACCAGCTATATCTTCGCAGGGAAGGAAGTGCCTCCTTATTACGCACAAAAAAATGAATACCCTCCTGCTAGCTGGGACCCACCTTGGTGGGAGGCTGACTTGTGGGCCTACTAAGTTGACGGGGACGGAGGGCTTTGTCAACTTAGTCAATATGCACGATTCTAGCTCCAGTAACCGTACGCTGTCCATCCAACGGCCGTAGTGCTTCTTCAACCTCTGGTCTTCTTGCTCCAGCTGCCCAAACCAGCGCCGGTCGTGCCTCGTGCTCCTGCCTCCCATGGCCGGCTATAATGCGGCAGAGGCCTCACCGCCCCTACTACTCCCACCGCTGGCCAGACCATCCCTCTACTCACCCACACCCCCTGTTATTCTGCGGCGACGGCAGCCTCACACCGCATCGAACCAGTGAACCCTCGTACTCCTCTACGCGTGGGCATCCACTGTCGCGTCTTCCCCGGCTCCGCGTCGTCCCCTTCCTAGGCCTCGCCGACATCCACCGCCCTGGTGCTCTCGGCGCGGCATGGTCAATGTGGTCAAGGAACGGCTTCCATCGGACGTGGATTCTACATGGAGAGGCTGACAGCTGAGTCCACGGCCGCAGCAAGGAAGTGACTCCTTATTACGTGCAAAATCATTATTCCTCCACCTGACAGCGGGGACCCACCGGATGGGTCACCAGTATTTTGCGAAAAAAATCATTTCCCCCTGACTACTTGGACCCACCGGACGGGCCACCGTATTTCGGGAAAAAAACGTTCCCCCCGCTGTCAGCTCGGACCCACCAGAAGTGCCTCCTTATTACGCACAGAAAAATGAATACTCCCCTGGCTAGCTGGGACTCACCTTGGTGGGAGGCTGACTTGTGGGCCTACTAAGTTGACGGGAACGAAGGGCTTTGTCAACTTAGTCAATATGAACGATTCTAGCTCCAGTGACCGTACGATGTCCATCCAACGGCCGTAGTGCTTCTTCAACCTCTGGTCTTCTTGCTCCAGCCTCCCAAAGCAGCGCCGGTCGTGCCGCATGCTCCTGCCTCCCGTGGCCGGTTGTGCTGCCGCGGAGGCCTCATCGCCACTACTATTCCCACCGCTGGCCAGGCCCTACGGCGACGGCAGCCTCACACCGCAGCCGAACCAGTGAACCCTCGTCCTCCTCTCCGCGCGCGCGCGGGCTTCCGCTGCTGCGTCTTCCCCGGCTCCCCGTCGTCCCCTTCCTAGGCCTCGCCATCGTCCACCGCCCTGGTGCTCTCGGCGCGGCGTGGTCAAGGAACGACTTCCATCGGACGTGGACTGTATGTGGAGAGGCTGATAGCTGGGTCCACGGCCACAGCAAGGAAGTGCCTCCTTATTACGTGCAAAATAATTATTCCTCCACCTGACAGCGGGGACCCACCGGACGGGCCACCGTATTCCGCCCCCCTGACTGCTGGGATCCACCAGCTACATCTTCACACGTAAGGAAGTGCCTGACAGTCGGGACCCACTTGGTCGAAGCATAAGTAGCATTGTCATTCTGGTCGCGAATGTGTACGTACATACTGGTCGATGTAGAGGTGCGCACGTGTCGTAGTAGAGGCGCGCACGTGTCGTAATAGAGGCACGCACGTAGCATGTACACGTACGTACAGCGGCCAGGGTGCAAGAAAGAAAATACGGCCACGTATGTGTACATACGGGCGGGGTCTCGAACGCCTACTCGCGCATACGTACGGCGAGGGCTCGTTGACATGGCTGGGTCGGAATGGAGAAACAGCATCGTCATCGTGTACATGGGGAGGCAACGGAATGCGTCGTGTTCATCGGGAGGCAACGCGGCTGGGTCTGAACGGAATGCGTGGTCGTGTTCATCGGGACGGCTTGGACGGAACAGGCGATGGAAACGAGGCCTGGCGTACCGCACAATAGAGGAAACGGACCTCCTACGGTCAAAACGGGGGTCCTGTTGATCGGGAGGGGTGTGGCGTACTGCAAAACGGAGGAAACGAACCTCCTACGATCGAAACGAGGTCCTGCTGATCGGGAGGGGTGTGGCGTACCGCGAAATGGAGGAAACGGACTTGTGTTGGAGCGCTACGGTCGAAACGGGGGTCCTGTTCATCGGGAGGGGTGTGGCTTACCGCAAAACGGGACTCCACGGGATACTGTTCATCTCCACCGTCGACCCCCTCCAGCCTCCACGAGCTACTGTTCATCCACCGTCGACCTCCTCCTGCCTCCACGGGCTCCTGTTCATCCAGCCTCCACCGCGCGCTACTCCACCGGCTACTGTTCAACCACCCCTCCACCGTCTACTGTTCATCCAGCCCTCCACACCACGGAGTCCTGTTCAACCACCCCTCCACGGGCACCCCTCCATCGTCTACTGTTCATCCAGCCCTCCACCACACCACGGGGTCCTGTTCATCCAGAGGCAATGCCACTGCTCACTGTTCATCCAAACCCCCCGCAACGCTCACTGTTCATCCCATCGATCGGCTTCAGTTAGCAGCAGTAGCCAAGGAATTGCTCGATCGGGTTCAGTTAACAGCCATTGATTGATCGCTCGGGTTCAGTAACGCGTAGCCTACAGTGCAATTGCTCGGGTTCAGTTAGAGCCCAACACCTCGCTCGGGTTCAGTTAGAGCCAATGCCTCGCACACACGCGCGTACATGTATGAGAGGAATGCGCATCGCTCAGCCCCCGACCTCCCACCGCAACCGGGAACTCCCCGAAATTTTCCTCCCCCTCGCTTCTGCCATGGTTTTTTCCGTCATGGACGGCCCAAATAATGTCATGCAGCTGCATCTCCAGCTCGCCCAGGACAAAAAGCCCATTTTCTGTCATGATTTTTTGTCATAGAAGTAGGAGTCCACCACATCTATGATGATACCGGGTTTTGTCACAATTATCGTCATAGAAGTGTCATATGTATGACAGAAAAAAAATTTGTTCGGCCCAAAATGTCAAGGATGTGTCTTTTTTTGTAGTGCACTTAGTTTCTTTTGTTGAGCTTTCATACATTTATAGCTCTAGTGCATCCGTTGCATGGCAATCCCTACTCCTTGCATTGACATCAATCGACGGGCATCTCCCTAGCTCATTGATTAGCCGCGTCAATGTGAGACTTTCTACTTTTTTGTCTTCTCCACACAACCCCCATTATCATATTCTATTCCACCCATATGCTATATCCATGGCTCACGCTCAAGTATTGCGTGAAGGTTGAAAACGTTTGAGATTACTAAAGTATGAAACAATTGCTTGGCTTTTCATCAGGGTTGTGCATGATGAGAGCATTCTTGTGTGACGAAAATGGAGCATGACCAAACTATATGATTTTGTAGGGATGAACTTTCTTTGGCCATGTTATTTTGAGAAGACATGATTTCTTAGTTAGTATGCTTGAAGTATTATTATTTTTATGTCAATATTAAACTTTTTTCTTGAATCTTATGGATCTGAACATTCATGCCATAATAAAGAAGATTACATTGATAAATATGCTAGGTAGCATTCCACATAAAAAATTCTGTTTTTATCATTTACCTACTCGGGGACGAGCAGGAAATAAGCTTGGGGATGTTGATACGTCTCCAACGTATCTATAATTTTTGATTGTTCCATGCTATTATATTATCTATTTTGGATGTTTATGGGCTTTATTAAACACTTTTATATTATTTTTGGGACTAGCCTATTAACCCAGAGCCCAGTGCCAGTTCCTGTTTTTCCCTTGTTTCAGTGTTTCGAAGAAAAGGAATATCAAACAGAGTCCAAACGGAATGAAACCTTCGGGAGAGTTATTTTTGGAAAGAAAGCAATCCGGGAGACTTGGAGTGCATGTCAGGAAAGCAACGGGGGAGGCACGAGGCAGGGGGCGCGCCCTCCACCCTGACCGACTTCTTTCGCCTATATATATATATCGATATACCCTAAAACCATTGGGGAACAGAATAGATCGGGAGTTCCGCCGCCGCAAGCCTCTGTAGCCACCAAAAACCAATCGGGACCCTGTTCCGGCACCCTGCCGGAGGGGGGAACCCTCACCGGTGGCCATCTTCATCATCCCGGCGCTCTCCATGACGAGGAGGGAGTAGTTCACCCTCGGGGCTGATGGTATGTACCAGTAGCTATGTGTTTGATCTCTCTCTCTCTCTCTCATGTTCTTGAGGTGATACGATCTTGATGTATCATGAGCTTTGCTATTATAGTTGGATATTATGTTGCTTCTCCCCCTCTACTCTCTTGTAATGGATTGAGTTTTCCCTTTAAAGTAATCTTATCGGATTGAGTCTTTAATGATTTGAGAACACTTGATGTATGTCTTGCCGTGTGTATCTATGGTGACAATGGGATATCACGTGATTCACTTGATGTATGTTTTGGTGATCAACTTGCGGGTTCCGCCCATGAACCTATGCATAGGGGTTGGCACACGTTTTCGTCTTGACTCTCCGGTAGAAACTTTGGGGCACTCTTTGAAGTACTTTGTGTTGGATTGAATAGATGAATCTGAGATTGTGTGATGCATATCGTATAATCATACCCACGGATACTTGAGGTGACATTGGAGTATCTAGGTGACATTAGGGTTTTGGTTGATTTGTGCCTTAAGGTGTTATTCTAGTATGAACTCTTCTTTCTTGTCCTAAACCGCCGCCAGGTCGTCCCTTTATATACACAGGTTGACGCCCCGTGGCTCATAGAATCCCGGCCGGTTCATAAATGTGTCCGGCTCGGTATCTACTCTTGCATACCTTACAGTACAAGTCATACACATATGGCGGTTTACATTTATGGGCCCTAACCCGCCTTTGGGCTTTGGGCCTTCTTAGTAACTCTCCTTCATAAGTCACCATCTTCTATGTCTTCATGGGCTTCCATACTGGTAAATCGCCAGGAGTATAACCCGACCCCTCCCGGGCGGTTTATACTCAATAGTTATATCCCCAACACGTCTCCAACGTATCTATAATATTTTATTATTCCATGCTATTATAGTACCAATCTTGGATGTTTATTATGCAATATTATATCATTTTTGGGACTAACCTATTAACTTAGTGCCAAGTGCCAGTTGCTATTTTTTGCCTGTTTTTGGTTTTCCAGGAAATCAGTACCAAACGAGGTCCAAATGGCATGAAAATTTTTGGAGATTTTTATCTGGATAGAGACACTAGAAGCTTCGGGAGGAGGATGAAGAAAATATGCCCTAGAGGCAATAATAAAGTTATTATTTATTTCCTTATTTCATGATAAATGTTTATTATTCATGCTAGAACTGTATTAACCGGAAACATAATACATGTGTGAATACATAGACAAACTGAGTGTCACTAGTATGCCTCTACTTGACTAGCTCGTTGATCAAAGATGGTTATGTTTCCTAACCATAGACATGAGTTGTCATTTGATAAACAAGATCACATCATTAGGAGAATGATGTGATTGACTTGACCCATTCCGTTAGCTTAGCACTTGATCATTTTAGTTTACTGCTATTGCTTTCTTCATGACTTATACACGTTCCTATGACTATGAGATTATGCAACTCTCGATTACCAGAGGAACACTTTGTGTGCTACCAAACATCACAACATAATTGAGTGATTATAAAAGTGCTCTACAGGTGTCTCTGATGGTACTGGTTGAGTTGGCATAGATTGAGATTAGGATTTGTCACTCCGATTGTCAGAGATGTATCTCTGGGCCCTCTCGGTAATACACATCACTATAAGCCTTGCAAGCAATGTGACTAATGCGTTAGTTGCAGGATGATGCATTACAGAACTAGTAAAGACTTGCCCGTAACGAGATTGAGCTAGGTATTGAGATACCGACGATCGAATCTCGGGCAAGTAACATACCGATGACAAAGGGAACAACGTATGTTGTTATGCGGTTTGACCGATAAAGATCTTCCTAGAGTATGTAGGAACAAATATGAGCATCCAGGTTCCGTTATTGGTTATTGACCGGAGACATGTCTCGGTCATGTCTACATAGTTCTCGAACCCATAGGGTCCGCACGCTTAAAGTTCTATGACGATCGGTATTACGAGTTTATATGTTTTGATGTACCTAAGTTAGTTCGGAGTCCTGGGTGTGAACACGGACATGACGAGGAGTCTCGAAATGGTCGAGACATAAAGATCGATATATTGGAAGCCTATATTTGGACATCGGAAGAGTTCCGGGTGAAATCAGGATTTTACCGGAGTGCCGGAGGGGTTACCGGAACCCCCCGGGGGTTGATGGGCCTTGTTGGGCCTAGTGGAGAGAGAGAGGGGCCGGCCAGGGCAGGCCGCGCCCCCCCTCCCCCTCTAGTCCGAATTGGACTAGGAAGGGGGCGGCGCCCCCCTTTCCTTCTCCCTCTCCCCCTTCCTTTCCCCCTCCTAGTAGGAGTAGGAAAGGGGGAGTCCTACTCCTACTAGGAGGAGGACTCCTCCTCCTGGCACGCCCTACAGGGCCGGCCGGCCTCCCCCTTGCTCCTTTATATACGGGGGTAGGTGGCACCCTAGAATACACAAGTTGATCATTGATCTCTCCGAGCCATGTGCGGTGCCCCCCTCCACCATAATCCACCTCGGTCATATCGTAGCGGTGCTTAGGCGAAGCCCTGCGTCGGTAACTTCATCAACATCATCATCATCTCGTCGTGCTGACAAAACTCTCCTTCGAGCTCTATTGGATCATGAGTTCACGGGACGTCATCGAGTTGAACGTGTGCTGAACACGGAGGTGTCGTACGTTCGGTACAGAGGATCGGTCAATCGTGAAGATGTACAACTACATCAACCGCGTTGTCATAACGCTTCCGCTTTCGGTCTACGAGGGTACGTGGACACACTCTCCCCTCTCGTTGCTATACATCACCATGATCTTGCGTGTGCGTAGGAATTTTTTTGAAATTACTACATTCCCCAACAGTGGCATCCGAGCCAGGTTTATGCGTAGATGTTATATGCACGAGTGGAACACAAGTGAGTTGTGGGCGATACAAGTCATGCTGCTTACCAGCATGTCATACTTTGGTTCTGCGGTATTGTTGGATGAAGCGGCCCAGACTGACATTACGCGTACGCTTACACGAGACTGGTTCTACCGACGTGCTTTGCACATAGGTGGCTGTCGGGTGTCAGTTTCCCCAACTTTAGTTGAATCGAGTGTGACTACGCCCGGTCCTTGAGAAGGTTAAAACAACACTAACTTGATGAAATATCATTGTGGTTTTGATGCGTAGGTAAGAACGGTTCTTCCTCAGCCCGTAGTAGTGCTACCTCTTGAGCTTGCGTTGGATTTCCCCGAAGAGGAAAGGATGATGCAGCAGAGTAGCGTAAGTATTTCCCTCAGTTTTTGAGAACCAAGGTATCAATCCAGTAGGAGGCCACGCTCAAGTCCCTCGTACCTACACAAAAGCAATAGCTCCTCACAACCAACGTGATTAGGGGTTGTCAATCCCTTCATGGTCACTTACGAGAGTGAGATCTGATAGAGATGATAGATAATATTTTTGGTATTTTTGATATAGAGATGCAAAGTGGAAAGTAAAAAGGCAAAGTAAAAAAGCAAAGCAAGATTAAAGTGATGGAGATTGATATGACGAGAATAGACCCGAGGGCCATAGGTTTCACTAGTGGCTTCTCCCAAGAGCATAAGTATTCTACGGTGGGTGAACAAATTACTGTTGAGCAATTGACAGAATTGAGCATAGTTATGAGAATATCCAGGTATGATCATGTATATAGGCATCACGTCCGCGACAAGTATACCAAAACGATTCTGCATCTACTACTATTACTCCACTCATCGACCGCTATCCAGCATGCATCTAGAGTATTAAGTTAAAAACTGAGTAACGCCTTAAGCAAGATGACATAATGTAGAGATATAGATTCATGCAATATGAAATAAACCCCATCTTGTTATCCTCGATGGCAACGATACAATACGTGCCTTGCTGCCCCTTCTGTCACTGGGAAAGGACACCGCAAGATCGAACCCAAAGCTAAGCACTTCTCCCATGCCAAGAACTACCAATCTAGTTGGCCAAACCAAACAGATAACTCGAAGAGACTTGCAAAGGTAACCAATCATACATAAAAGAATTCAGAACAGATTCAAATATTATTCATAAATAGACTTGATCATAAACCCACAATTCATCGGTCTCAACAAACACACCGCAAAAAGAAGATTACATCGAATAGATCTCCACGAGAGAGGGGGAGAACATTGTATTGAGATCCAAAAAGAGAGAAGAAGCCATCTTGCTAATAACTATGGACCCGAAGGTCTGAGGTAAACTACTCACACTTCATCGGAGAGGTTATGATGATGTAGAAGTCCTCCGTGATGACGTCCCTCTCCGGTGGAGCTCTGGAACAGGCCCCAAGATGGAATCTCGTGGATACAGAAAGTTGTGGCGGTGGAATTAGGCTTTTGGCTCCGTATCTGTTCGTTTGGGGGTACGTAGGTATATATAGGAGGAAGAAGTACGTCGGTGGAGCTTCGATGGGCCCACGAGGGTGGGGGCGCGCTTGGGGGTGTAGGGCGCGCCCCCCTACCTCGTGCCCACCTCGAAGCTTCCTTGGCATAGGGTCCAAGTGAGGGAGTCCTGGATCAGGGGGTGTCCGGATAGACGGACTATAACCTTTGGCCGGACTCTTGGACTATGAAGATATAAGATTGAAGACTTCGTCCCGTGTCCGGATGGGACTTTCCTTGGCGTGGAAGGCAAGCTTGGCAATATAGATATGTAGATCTCCTCTCGTTGTAATCGACTCTGTGTAACCCTAGCCCTCTCTGGTGTCGAAATAAACCGGAGGGCTTTAGTCCGTAGGACAACAACAATCATACCATAGGCTAGCTTCTAGGGTTTAGCCTCTCTGATCTCGTGGTAGATCTACTCTTGTACTACCCATATCATCAATATTAATCAAGCAGGAGTAGGGTTCTAGCTCCATCGAGAGGGCCCGAACCTGGGTAAAAACATCATGTCCCTTGTCTCCTGTTACCATCCGCCTAGACGCATAGTTCGTGACCCCCTACCCGAGATCCGCCAGTTTTGACACCGACATTGGTGCTTTCATTGAGAATTCCTCTGTGTCGTCATCTTTAGGCCCGATGGCTCCTCTGATCATCAACAGCGATGCGGTCCAGGGTGAGACTTTTCTCCCCGGACAGATCTTCGTATTCGGCGGCTTTGCACTGCGGGCTAATTCACTTGGCCATCTGGAGTAGATCGAAAGCTATGCCCTTGGCCATCAGGTTAGATTTGGAAGTTTGAACTACACGGCTGACGTCCGCGGAGACTTGATCTTCGACGGATTCGAGCCACAGCCGGGCACGCCGCACTGTCGCGACGGGCATGATTTAGCTCTGTCACCGAACAGTGCCCTGGAGGCCGCACCCGCATCCGCTCTGACCCCTAGCTCAAAGCCGACTGTGCCTATCGAGGACGGGTGGTTAAACCCCGCCTGGGGGCTGCAGTCTCGACGGCGATCGAGCCAAACACCAGTCTTATACTCCGCGAAGCTCGTGACTCTGAAGTTCCGGACTCTTCTCCGGGCTCCGAACCATCCGTGCCCCTGCCAATCGAATTCGATTGGGCACCGATCATGGAATTCACCATTGCGGATATCTTTCAGCACTCGCCCTTCGGTGACATTCTGAATTCACTAAGGTCTCTCTCTTTGTCAGGAGAGTCCTGGCCGGATTATGACCGGCAGGATTGAGATGTGGACGACGAAGAAATTCGACGCCCACCCACCACCCACTTCGTAGCCACTGTCGATGACTTAATCGACATGCTCGACTTCGACTCCGATGACATCGACGGTATGGATGACGATGTACGAGACGAACAGGAACCAGCACCTATAGGGCACTGGATAGCCACCTCATCATATGACATATATATGGTGGATACACCCAAAGAAGGCAATGGCGACGGAACAGCGGGGGATGACCCCTCCAAGAAGCAACCTAAGCGCCGGTGTCAGTGGCGCCGCTCTAAGTCCCGCCAAAGCAAAAACGGTGATACCAGCACGGGAGACAACAACACCCCGGGCAGTGCCGAAGACAACTCCCTCCAGCAAGATTCAGCGCAGGAGGATGGAGAAGCCAGCCCTCCTGAGAGAGCGGCAGACAGAGAGGAAGAGGATGATAATTGCATGCCTCCATCCGAAGACGAGGAAAGCCTCGGCGACGATGAATTTGTCGTGCCTGAGGATCCCGTCGAACAAGAGCGCTTTAAATGCAGGCTTACGGCCACAGTGAGTAGCCTTAAGAAAAAACAGCAGCAGCTTAGAGCAGATCAAGATTTGCTAGCCGACAGATGGACTGAAGTCCTTGCGGCCGAAGAGTACGAACTCGAACGCCCCTCCAAGAGCTACCCAAAGCGCAGGTTGCTACCCTGATTAGAGGAGGAAGCACCTAAATCACCAGCGCATGATACAGCTAATGGGCCACCTCGCGGCCGCGACAGAGAGGCCTTTCGGCCCTCCACTCAAGCCGCACCCCGGCGTCGCTCAAAAAATACCAAGTCACGGGGAAATGCGCTAGACCTGCGAGATATGTTGGAGGACAAGGCAAGGCAAACAAGATCGATCTATGGATCGCGCGGACGCCCCACGACACGAGACGATAACTGTCACGCCGGATACAGTAAATCTGGCCGGGCCGAACACAGCAGACAAAGCTCATCTGAGCTACGTCGTGATATAGCCCAGTAAAGAGGTGCCGCACACCCACTATGCTTCACAGATGAAGTAATGGATCATTAAATCCCAGAGGGTTTCAAACCCATCAACATTGAATCATACGATGGCACAATAGATCATGCGGTATGGATCGAGGACTATCTCCTTCATATCCACATGGCCCGCGGCGATGATCTACACGCCATCAAATACCTCCCACTAAAGTTTAAAGGACCAGCTCGGCATTGGCTTAACAGCTTGCCAGCAGAATCGATTGGCTGTTGGGAGGACCTGGAAGCCGCATTCCTCGACAATTTCCAGGGCACCTATGTGCGACCACCAGACGCCGATGACCTGAGCCACATAAATCAGCAGCCAGAAGAATCTGCCAGACAATTCTGGACACGGTTCCTAACCAAGAAAAATCAAATCGTCGACTGTCCGGACGTAGAGGCCCTAGCAGCCTTCAAGCATAACATCCGTGACGAGTGGCTTGCCCGGCACCTTGGACAGGAAAAGCCAAAATCCATGGCAGCCCTCACGACACTCATGACCCACTTTTGCACGGGAGAAGACGGCTGGCTGGCTCGTAGCAATAACATGACCAAGAGCCCTGGTAATTCGGATAGCAAGGACAGCAATGGCAGGTCGCGTCGCAACAAGCACAAGTGCCGCATTAACAGCGACAATACTGAAGATATAGTAGTTAATGCTGGATTCAGAGGCTCTAAACCCGATCAGCGGAAAAAGCCATTCAAAAGAAACACTCCGGGCCCATCCAATTTGGACCGTATACTCGATCGCTCGTGCCAGATACATGGCACCCCCAAAAAAACAGCCAGTCACACCAACAGGGACTGTTGGGTGTTCAAGAAGGCCCGCAAGTTAAATGCCAAAAACAGAGACAAGGGGCTACATAGCAACGACGAGGAGGAGCCCTGTCGGTGTTAAACCGGCGGATCTCAGGTAGGGGGTCCCGAACTGTGCGTCTAGGCAGATGGTAACAGGAGACAAGGGACACAATGTTTTACCCAGGTTCGGGCCCTCTTGATGGAGGTAAAACCCTACGTCCTGCTTGATTAATATTGATGATATGGGTAGTACAAGAGTAGATCTACCACGAGATCAAGGAGGCTAAAACCCTAGAAGCTAGCCTATGGTATGATTATTGTATGTTGGAGTTGTCCTACGGACTAAAACCCTCCGGTTTATATAGACACGGAGAGGGTTAGGGTTACACAAAGTCGGTTACAATGGTGGGAGATCTGAATATCCGCATCGCCAAGCTTGCCCTCCACGCCAAGGAAAGTCCCATCCGGGCACGGGACGAAGTCTTCAATCTTGTATCTTCATAGTCCAGGAGTCCGGCTGAAGGTATAGTCCGGCTACCCGGACACCCCTAATCCAGGACTCCCTCAGTAGCCCCCGAACCAGGCTTCAATGACGAGTCTGGCGCGCAGATTGTCTTCGGCATTGCAAGGCGGGTTCTTCTCCAAATTCCGTGTACCTGTTGAATAATGTCCGGTTTTTGTAATTTAGCGCTCCTTGGCTTCTACGCCCAATAATGGTCGTCTTCCACGTGTCAAACGAATACGAAAAGTCTGGGTGTTTTTATATTTACACCCCTAGCCGCGTAAATGAGCTGCCTATTTAAAGGGATGAGGATTTAGATCCAAACCACACCTTCTCCCCTCCGCGAGTGCTCATCAGAGCGCATCCGACAAAGGTCCATTCTACCGTGGCCAGCCGTCGCAACTCCTCCTCTCGCCCTTCCAGCCCTTAGCCCGGAGATTGGGAGAGGTGCTCCATCCCGCATAGCGAGCTAGTGTCTCTCCAGACCAAGGGATTTCTCCCCCCGGCCCATATGGTCCCAGTTCGAGCCGGACTTGCCACCTATAATGGCGGAGAGCAAGCGGAGCGCGCCCCCAATCCCTCCAAGGGAGAGCGGGTATGCCTTGTCCCTTATTTAATAAGAGGGCTCAGATTTCCAATTCATCCGTTTCTCCAGGGGCTCCTAGAGTTCTATGGTCTCCAGCTGCACAACCTCACGCCTGCCTCCATATTGCATATCGCGGGCTTCGTAGCCCTTTGCAAGCTGTTCTTGGGTGTTAAGGCTCATTTCGCGCTGTAGAAGAGGATATTCTGCCTGGTGCCCCACTCTCAGGAGGGGTCAAATATCAAGTGGGCGGAGCCGAAGTGTGGCGCGTCGCCGGGACCGGATATCTATCCGGAACCCCAAAGAAGGCGTCCGAGGACTGGCCTTCAGAATGGTTTTATATGGAGGATGTCCCGCTGCCGGATCCTATTCGGATCGGCCTCCCTGAATTCAGCAGCGCTCCCTTGAAGAAACGCCTAAGCTGGCGTCCATGGAGCTCTCAGAGAGAAAGTGACAGGGACGTCCTTTACCTGATGGGCCGGATAAGACTATTGGCTCATTCTGGACTAACCATGATCGGAGTCATGGCCATATGCATCATGCGAGGGGTGCAGCCGCTTCTGTATAGAGGCCACCCCATATGGGACTTCAACAGGGAGGACGACGCCACCCATCACGGCCGTAAGGGGACGGACTTAGCTGCCGCTCTAGTAAAGATCTTGTCCACTTTGTACAAGGGAGAAGAGGAGGAATTCCTCCACGTCAACCCACAGGGTGGATTTACTATGTACAATCCTCCAAGTTGGGTAAGCGGACAATTTCACTTGCCCATCCGTTTCATATTCCCATGATTAAATATATAGTCTAACGACTTCAACGCAGGAAATGCGCCAGGAAGTAAAGGACATAAACAGCCGTCCTCCACAGCCCGAGGATCCGGAACGGTCCCTCGATCCGGCCTCCGAAGAGGATCCGGACGTATCGGTGGAGCTGACTGACGGGGTGTTTTATCAGCTGAACAAGGACAATACCTTGGTGGCCATTACGGCCGATTACCCAGGGTTAATCCCGTCCTCCCAGGTAACTGAGACCGGAGTCCCAACACCTTGGAAAGGGATCCATCCCCACGTGTTTTCAGTTTCCTGACAACAACCGTGTTTTGCAGGGGAGGTTCCTGAGGCGGGAGGCCGATCCTGCGGCAACTGGCTAACGAGGGGCTGCAGGGCCCCGTGGGGCAAAAAGAAATGTAGTCCGGACCGAGGCGCCGGCACAAAGGTATAGTGCGCCTCCTTATTCCCCGGTGTTATTCTTTCAATGCATATTAACACTCGTGCTCTGTTCAGAACAAAGAGACCTTGAGGGACTATATCTGGAGAGGCTGCCAATCGCGCCTCCACCAGCCAGGCTCCAAGGCCCGGTCCGGAGGTGGAGGCGAACACGAGGTGCGCACCGGACGCTCCGACGACAGAGGATGTGGACAGGCTGTCTGCCACCCATTCCGAGGTGGAGAGTGCCATGAACCACCGGCGCCGCCGGACAGTTCTTCGTGACGCTTGTTTCTCCCAAGAGGCGCTGGATGCCTTCAATTCGGGAGATGCGTATCTCCGTGCCGCTCAAAATGGTCTAGCCCGAGCCACGGAGCAATATGTAAAAGACATACGGGTGAGAAAATTTAATGGTTATATGTATCAGTAGCCCCCGAGACTTGAAACAGTTAGAATAACTGATTTAAGGATCATGTAATACACAGGTTCTTTCAGAGAAGAATACCCAATTGTCCCAGGAGCTAAGAGAGTGCAAAGCCCAACTTGAGGCCGCACTAGCCGCGACAGGGGAGCCCAAGGAGACCCCCTCTGGTAATATATGCTTCAAAAAGATAAGTGTTATGCGGCGTATGTGCGAATCTGACAAATCAAATTGCAGATGGCGCCGGACTGGATCCGGAAAAGCAACAACTCCTACGTCAGCTAAAGGCTCGTGAGAGCGTGCTGACAAAGGTGAGGTGGGAGAAGAATGATCTTCAGGATGCCAACACCAAGTTGGGCGTTGAACTAAAAGATGTTCGTGCCCAGCTGTCGGACTCCAGTAAGGAGAATCAACGGCTTCGACGCGGCATATTTAGTAAGTGCTTAAACGAACTTTGAAAATGGAGTTCGGCGAGGAAGTCGACTAACAGAGTTATGTCTGTAGGTATGCTAACAGGTCGTCCTGCAGAGGAGATGCCCGGTTCTACGGGTGACCTTCTTCCCGAGCTCTCGCAACTGCACGAGCGAGTTCGACAGGCGATGCGAGGCGTTGCCCAAGCCTTATGTCCTTCGCACTCCATACCCGAGGGCCTTGGAGAGCTTGCAGAGAAGCTGAAGGGAGCTCGGCGGCGCTTCCGGTTGTGGAAGATATCGGCCTGCCGTCAAGGCGCTAGGGAGGCCTGGGCCATGGTGAAGACGCGATACACGAAGGCTGACCCAAACCACATGGCCGAGGTCAGACCTGTGGGGCCCGATGGGAAGGAGATCCCTGTAAGATTAGTATACGACCAAGTAGAATTGGCCGCAAAGTATTCCCAACAAGACTGTAAGCTAGACAACCTGTTGGATGGTATTGAAGAGGAATACGAGCAGTCATAATGACTATGTAATTTTAATTGACATGTGTAATGTCTTCTAGGCAAATTGTAGATCGTTTGTCGTTGCTGACCTTTTCGCTTCGACCTCGGGACCTGACGGTCCGGAGTGTGTCCGAATACCCTTGCGGTTATATAAAAACCGGGGTATGCATGGAGACCAGGCGTAGGGGTCATTAGTGCTTTATCAAACAAGTGCCCAACTAGTTATGTTATATTACATGGTTAGTAAGAAACATCTTCCAGGGAGAATAGTTCCGTTAGGGGTTCCTTTCCCTGGGAGGCATGCCCTAAAGTGCATGTCCGGACTGCAAAAGAAAGAGACACAGAAAAAGCATCTGGGGGCACATAAATAAGTAAAAAGGTCATCTTGAGTTCACCGACCGAATATTCCCTTAAGAACGCTAGCTTTCAGCTTCACCCAGTCTGAGGTACACATCCGGCTGACCCGACAGTAACAATCTTAGAGGTGCTCCCTTTACCGCCTAGCCGAACAATCGGGAACGTAGGGGTAAGCACAGGAGCCAGGCAACCCAGCTTGGCCAAAACTTAAGTCATATCGATGCATATAATGGTGAACAAAAGGTACATGCGGAAGTGTGACACATGTGTTGGGCACGAAGCCCGTATAAATAAGCTTCTGTATAAAGAAGCCCCCAGGTTTAATGAGCGCGAGTAGTGCGTCACTTGATGAGCCTTTAAGGGCTATAATAGAAAAGAGGGGAAGGAGAGAAATATAAGACAGAAAATGTAAAATATGGACACAGGAAGGAGATGAACACAGAGTCCGGCGCTAGGCGTAGAATCTTCGGAGACGGGCTGCGTTCCATGGGTTCGGCTCGAGTCGGTTATCCGAGGCATCTCACAGGCGGTACGCTCCACCAGTCAGGACTTGGTCAATTATGAAGGGACCTTCCCACTTGGGCTTGAGTTTGTCCTTTTTCTTGTCCGGCAGGCGTAGAACTAATTCACCAACGTTGTAATTTTTGGCCCGCACTTCTCTGCTTTGATATCTTCGAGCCTGTTGTTGATAGAATGCGGAACGGGCTTTTGCCACGTCACACTCCTCCTCCAAGGCATCCAAACTGTCCTGCCGATCGATCTTGGCTTCTCTTTCTTCGTACATGCGCACTCGTGGTGAGTCATGAATTATGTCGCAGGGCAAGACTGCCTCTACGCCGTACACCATAAAAATGGTGTGTATCCGGTGGTGCGATTCGGCGTGGTCCGCAGCCCCCAGAGTACGGAGTCTAGCTCCTCTACCCAGTGCGTGTTAGATTCCTTAAGGGACCGCACTAATCTGGGTGTGATGCCGCTCATGATAAGACCATTCGAGCGTTCGACCTGACCGTTAGTTTGTGGGTGATAGACGAAAGCATAATCGAGCTTGATGCCCATGTTTTGCACCAGAGTTTTACCTCATCGGTTGTGAAGTTCGTGCCGTTATCAGTGATGATGCTGTGGGGGACGCCATAATGGTGTACGACCCCGGATATAAAGTCTATCACCGGTCTGGATTCGGCTGTTTTAACAGGCTTGGCTTCTATCCATTTGGTGAACTTGTCCACCATGACCAGTAAGTATTTTTTCTTGTGGGTTCCGCCTTTAAGGGGTCCAACCATGTCAAGCCCCCAGACGGCAAAGGGCCAGGTGATGGGGATAGTTTGGAGGGCGGTGGGTGGCATATGGCTTTGGTTTGCAAAAAGCTGGCAACCGACGCATCGTTGGACCAAGTCCTGAGCGTCTGCCCGGGCCGTCGGCCAATAAAAGCCTGTGCGGAAAGCCTTGCTTACAAGGGACCGAGATGCAGCGTGATGACCACCGAGTCCGGCATGAATTTCAGCCATCAAGTTCCGCCCTTCCTCTTCGGAGATGCATCTTTGAAGGACTCCGGTAGTGCTTTTCTTATAAAGTTCTCCCTCATGGACTTTATAGGCCTTAGATCACCGCACTATGCAGCGTGCCTCATTTTGGTCCTCTGGGAGCTCCTGCCTAGTAAGGTAGGCTAGGAATGGTTCTGTCCACGGGGCGATGACGGCCATTATTACGTGGGCTGAAGTTGTAATTTCATTGGCAGAGCCTCCGATTATGTCAGATTGTTCGGCGTCGGACAGTGCGGTTGGGTCCGGGCTAGTATTACCAAGTTCCCCTTCCCATACTACGGATGGCTTAAACAGCCTTTCCAAGAAGATGTTGGGGGGACTGCATCACGTTTTGCGCCGATGCGTGCCAAGACGTCTGCCGCCTGATTGTTTTCCCGGGCTATATGGTGAAATTCGAGTCCCTCGAACCAAGCTGATATTTTTAATATGGCATTGCGGTAAGCTGCCATTTTTGGGTCCTTGGCATCGAAGTCTCCATTTATTTGGGATATCGCGAGGTTTGAATCCCCGCGCACCTCTAGGCGTTGAATGCCCATGGATACTGCCATCCGGAGGCCATGTAAAAGGGCCTCGTATTCGGCTGCATTGTTGGAGTCTGTTTACATAATCTGGAGTACGTATTGGACTGTGTCTCCTGTGGGGGACGTCAAGACGACGCCAGCCCCTAGTCCGGCCAACATTTTGGAGCCGTCGAAATGCATGATCCAGTTTGAGTATGTGCCGTACTCTTTCGGGAGCTCGGCCTCCGTCCATTCTGCGATGAATTCGGCCAAAACTTGTGACTTAATAGCTCGCCGTGGCTTATGAGTTATGTCAAACGGGAGGAGCTCAATGACCCATTTTGCAATCCGGCCCGTTGCGTCGCGGTTGTTGATAATATCATTGAGTGGTACTTCCGAGGCTACTGTTATCGAACACTCTTGAAAGTAGTGCCGTAGCTTCTGGGATGCCATGAATACCGCGAATGCAATCTTTTGATAATGCAGGTACTGTGATTTGCATGGGGTGAGGACAGTGGACACGTAGTAGACCGGCTTTTGAAGGGGGAATTTGTGTCCGTCCATTTCCCGCTCGACGACGAGCACTGCGCTGATAACCTGATGGGTTGCTGCAATGTACAATAGCATTGGTTCGCCGATGTTTGGCGCGGCCATGACTGGGTTTGTTGCCAATATGGCCTTTATTTCGTCGAGTCCGGCCATGGCGGCATCCGTCCACTCGAAGTGTTCGGTGCGCGAAAGAGGCGATAGAGGGGTAGTGCCTTTTCTCCCAAGCGGGAGATGAAGCGGCTTAGAGCCGCCACGCATTCGGTTAATTTTTGCATTTGTTTGAGGTCCTTTGGGATATCCAATTGTGACAAAGCTTGGATCATGGCTGGATTTGCTTCGATTCCTCTACCGGATACAATGAAGCCCAAGAGCTTTCCGGCTGGAATGCCGAAAACGCATTTTTCTGGGTTGAGCTTGATGTCGTAGTTTCAGAGGTTATCGAATGTAAGCCTCAAGTCGTCTACTAGAGATTCGACATGTCTTGTCTTTACGACCACATCATCCACGTATGCCTCCATTGTTTTGCCGATCTGGTTTGCCAGACATGTCTGAATCATGCGCTGATATGTTGCGCCGGTGTTTTTGAGCCCAAAGGGCATTGTGTTGAAGCAGAATGGGCCGTATGGTGTGATGAATGCCGTTGCGGCTTGGTCTGACTCTGCCATCTTGATTTGATGGTAACCGGAGTATGCGTCGAGGAAACACAACAAATCGTGTCCTGCAGTGGCGTCGATAATTTGATCGATGCGGGGGAGGGGGAAGGGATCCTTTGGGCAAGCCTTGTTAAGGTCCTTGAAATCAACGCACAGGCGCCAGGATTTGTCCTTCTTTGGTAACATCACCAGGTTTGCTAGCCAGTCCGGATGTTTTATATCTCTGATGAATCTGGCCTCCAGTAGCTTGGCTAGCTCCTCTCCCATGGCCTGTCTCTTGGGTTCGGAGAAACGCCGAAGGGCTTGTTTGACCGGTTTGAATCCTTTTAGGATATTTAAGCTGTGTTCGGCCAGCCTGCGTGGGATTCCTGGCATGTCTGAAGGGTGCCAGGCGAAGATGTCCCAAGTTTTACGTAGGAATTCTCGTAGTGCGGCATCTATATCAGGGTTTAATTGTGCCCCGATGGAAGCTGTTTTATTGGGGTCCATTGGATGGACCTGGAATTTGACTATTTCGTCCGCTGGTTTAAAGCAGGTGGACTTGGATCGTTTGTCGAGTATCACATTGTCCCTGTTTACCGTGGAGCGCAGCGTAGTCAGTTCCTCAGCCGCTAGGGCTTCGGATAGTGCCTTGAGGGCCAATGCGGCTGTCTTGTTTTCGGCGCGGAGTGCTATGTCCGGATCACTAGCGAGAGTGATGATTCCGTTCGGCCTGGGTATCTTGAGCTTCATGTACCCGTAATGGGGTATTGCTTGGAAGATTGTAAACGCTTCCCGCCCTAGCAGAGCGTGGTATCCGCTACTGAACGGGGCCACCTGGAACGTGACGTCTTCGGACCTGTAATTATCCGGCGTGCCGAACACCACATCTAGTGTGATTTTTCCTGTACAGCGTGCTTCCCGACTGGGGATTATTCCTCTAAAGGTTCTGCTGCTTCGCTCAATGTGGTTCCAGTCTATTTCCATTTTTTGAAGGGTTTCCTCGTAAATGAGGTTCAATCCACTGCCTCCATCCATGAGTACCTTGGTGAGGCGAAAGCCGTCCACAATTGGACTGAGGACCAATGCGGCTGGTGCTCGAGCTGTTCGGAATTTAGGTTCATCACTGGCATTAAAAGTAATAGCCGTGTCACTCCATGGGTTTATTGTTGCTACTTGATAAACTTCGGCGAGGCTGCGGAGTGTTCTTTTTCGCATATTATTTGATGCGAATGTCTCGGAGACTGTTAAGACTGTACTGGAGTCCCTAAGGTGGCTTTCTGCGGCCTTCGGAATTAGGAGATCTTCGCCCATCTTGGCCACCTGCTGGAGTATCCAGCATGCTCTAAGGCTGTGAGTTGGTGTGGCATCCTCTGTACTATGAATTTTACAGGGTCCATTAAGCCATCCCTCCAGTACGGTTCCATGTCCTGTAGAGGGTTTTGGTTTTTTGGTTTTTAACCCGGGTGTCTGACGATGATGCACCCTTTTATTTTGGACGAGGTTTCTATTCAGGGCGGATTATCCCAAAATTTTATTTCGGTTTTCCAGGCGCTTTCGATCACACAGTAATTTTGTACTATGGACGCCAAGTCAGCGAAGCGTGTAATATCACGACGACTTATGGCGTTGAGGATTCCCTTGTCCGTGCAATTATTGCAGAAGATTGAGATTGCGTCTTCCTCGCGGCAGTCCTTTATCCTGTTCATAACCAGGAGGAACCTCGCCCAGTAATGATGTACTGTTTCTTCGGGCTTTTGCCTGATTTGGGATAGATCGCATATGTTCGGGTGGGTGGGTGGAATTAAATCTGAACCTCACCCAATCTGAGACTCAGAGGCCAGGGAGTTTCCGAACTCTGAAGTTTGGATTCTTGTATGTTGTCCAATGAATCTAGCCCGTTGCCTAATTCTAAGTTCAAGTCTTGTCGTGGTATTCTCACGGGGGGCTTGCGAGTCGACAGATGCCACAAGGGCTTAGTGTGTGGGTAACACTGCTGCTGATAGGCCCGGGAGCGGGTATGCGAGTAGCACTCGGTGGTTTACCCAGCTTCGGAGCTCTCCGGAGAGATAATACTCCTACTGCTGCATGTCTGAGTGTATCTGGTATGTATATCTGGTACAGAGTGCTCCTGGAGCTGTATCTAAGCTCAGTGCCATAGGCATCTGGCTTTGTATATGCCTCATATGTGTGTATGAGCTAGCTAGCTAGTGGGCATGAGAGAGCTCCACCGTGAATGAGCATGGATGCATGCGTGTCCCCCTGGTGGATGGATGGATGGGTGGTATATATATATGGGCATGGCTAGCTTATTTCCTAAGCTTGGTGAGTGGCGTGGGGGGCAAGTGGGCATGGGGCACCATGCCCATGAGAGGTGTGGTGCATGCCATGCTTGTCCCCTGGGCACTTTATAAAATAGTGCCAAGGGAACCGGTACACTATAGATGACGTCGCAGTATGGCTGTCTCGTCGATGTCTTGTCGGTGTCGGGTCGGGCTGCAGTCGGCAGCCGGCTGGTTGGCGCAGTCGGCAGTCGGCAGTCGGCCGGGTAGAGCAGTCGGACGGGAAGCCAGCAGGAGCGGCCGGACAGTCGGACTGAGGGGCTTTGCTAGCCCTGATGTCTTGAAATATCGTCTTACCGTCCTCGGGGTACCCGTGGTCGATTACTCCGACAGGTCTTGAGTTACATCCTCCCCTCCGCGGGTATCCGGCTTGGAGGGATCGGGAATCCGGACGTAGCTAGTCCTTAAGATAGATGAAGGGTCGCCGCATTGCGCCTCTACCACGGCAACATGATGGGTGACTTGGGGAGAATTAATCTCTCTTAGGTCGGGTTTAAGCTCAACCTGGTCGTAATCCGTAGTGACCCCCAGGACGGCCATGCGATCCAAGAGCTCGTTTATGAAAGAGATCTCCGTTGGATCCAACTGCTCGACGAGTTTCGAGCTGACGTGAAGATTGCTTTTGATGACCCGAGAGGTCACTGTCGGCGCAACAGCCGAACAGGCGGTCATAAGAAAACCACCTAGCCGGAGAGTTTGGCCGACAGCCAAGGCTCCCTTAATAACGGCGCCGTCTTTAAAGACGAGGAGAGGCATCCGTCCTGATTGCGACGGCACAGAGGAACTCTCAATGAAAGCACCAATGTCGGTGTCAAAACCGGCAGATCTCGGGTAGGGGGTCCCAAACTATGCGTCTAGGCGGATGTTAACAAGAGACAAGGGACACAATGTTTTACCCAGGTTCGGGCCCTCTTGATGGAGGTAAAACCCTATGTCCTACTTGATTAATATTGATGATATGGGTAGTACAAGAGTAGATCTACCACGAGATCAAGGAGGCTAAAACCCTAGAAGCTAGCCTATGGTATGATTATTGTATGTTGGAGTTGTCCTATGGACTAAAACCCTCCGGTTTATATAGACACCGGAGAGGGTTAGGGTTACAGAAAGTCGGTTACAATGGTGGGAGATCTAAATATCCGCATCGCCAAGCTTGCCCTCCACGCCAAGGAAAGTCCCATCCGGACACGGGACGGAGTCTTCAATCTTGTATCTTCATAGTCCAAGAGTGCGACTGAAGGTATAGTCTGGCTACCCGGACACCACCTAATCCAGGACTCCCTCAAGCCCCGGCCGCCGAACAATAGTGGACAGAAGGGCTTCCCCACACAAGTGTGGATGGTGAACATGATATACGCAACCCAAATCCCCAAAAGGGAACAGAAGCGTGCGCTAAGGGACATATACGCGTTGGAGCCAGTCGCCCCAAAGTTCTACCCATGGTCCTCCTGCCCGATCACTTTCGATCGAAGGGACCACCCCACTAGCATCCGCCATGGCGGATTCGCCGCATTGGTTCTAGACCCAATCATTGACGGATTTCACCTCACTCGAGTCCTTATGGACGGCGGTAGCAGCCTGAACCTTCTTTATCAGGATACAGTGCGGAAAATGGGCATAGACCCCTCAAGGATCAAACCCACAAAAACGACCTTCAAGGGCGTCATACCAGGAGTAAAGGCCAACTGCACAGGCTCAGTTACACTTGAAGTAGTCTTCGGATCCCCGAATAATTTCCGAAGCGAGGAGTTAATCTTCGACATAGTCCCGTTCCGAAGTGGCTATCACGCACTGCTTGGACGAACCGCATTCGCAAAGTTTAATGCGGTGCCGCACTACGCATACCTCAAGCTCAAGATGCCAGGACCTCGAGGAGTCATTACGGTCAATGGAAACACCGAACGCTCTCTCCGAACGGAGGAGCATACGGCGGCCCTCGCAGCGGAAGTACAAAGCGGCCTCTCAAGGCAATTCTCCAGTCCGGCAATAAAACGTCCGGACACCGTCAAGCGCGCCCGGAGTAACCTACAAAAAGACCGCCTGGCACGTACCGAGCAAGCGTAGCAATATGGCCCCAATCCCAGCCCTCGCGCAATTGTGAAACCAGTACTACGCGTACATAATTACGCTCTGGAAATACCATGGGCACAGGGGGAGGGGCACGACCACGGCACACCCAAAATGTGGCTCAACCGCACTAGGGGCTCCCAATTTTGTCATTTTTTATTGCTTTCAGGACTTCACTCTATGGAAGGCCTGTCCGGCAGTACAATCGCCGAACACACGATGCAACAACCAAGGAGGCAGAAAGCTACGTCGAATGCCTAGGTGATCTCTATAACGAGCAAAATACACGTCTTACATACCGTCCCGCAGCTCGCCCCTGGAGGGGGACATGTCAAATAGTCCCATCTCTTGCTTATTGCACTACTTGTATCGTTCTGCTTTTAGCACAGCCTTTTCGAATAAACAATGCTTAGCTTCAGCTTATTATTGCATTCTCTATTCATTCCTTTTCCTATATATATACATGTTCAGTTATGACATTATGCACCCGTACACTTAGCTCAAGCACCCCATAATACGGCATGAGAAGTCCGAACACTTTCACAAGTGCGGCACTCCAAACTTATAGCATTATATGCATCAGCTCCGAATCATGTCTTTGGTCAATAGTTGGGTTTGCCCGGCTCCCATGTTTTGGTACCTTACGTTCCGCTATATCGGCTAAGGTAGCGCTGGGAGAACTACTGCGATTGTGCCCCGGTTGAGCTGGGCTAAGCACCTCAGTAGAGAAAGCTAAAACTGACTGTCATGATAAGGCGAGAGCTAGTCGCGGTTCGAGAGGTTTCGAGTCCTTAAAGACTCATGCCGCTTAGAGCGAGGAGTCGGCTTTGTCCAGCCTAGGCGTGTCTAGCGCCCCGAACTCGGTCTTCCGAACACTAGGGGCTTCGCCAAAATTTAAAATTATAGAATTCTCTGGTTAAGTGAGAGTAATAATGCATTATAGTCTAATTTCCTCGTTCGTTGTGCTGAGCGCCTCCCTCGAAGGACCCAAGAATGGGAAAAAGAGTGCTCGGGTTTATCCCGAACACCCCAGCACTCGTGGCATGGGGGCAGAAGCCGACGACTCGCCATCTCTCAGATTTTATAAACGGCCGCATAGAAGGCAATGTTTTAAATTAAAAACAAGTGTTGCATAGCGCATATTAACAAATTTTCAGCGCACAGAATAACACGAGCGAGTTTACTCAAATATTACATCCTTGGAACACTCATCCGCCACAAGGCGGGCACCCTTCAGGACACCCTCATAGTACATCTCGGGGTGGCGATGCTCCTTGCCCTGCGGTGGCCCGTCCTTCACAAGCTTCTCCGCATCCATCTTGCCCCAGTGCACTTTAGCACGGGAAAGCGCCCTACGAGCACCCTCGATGCAGATCGAGCGCTTGATTACTTCAAGCCGTGGACAGGCATCCACCACCCACCTCACCAGCCTGAAGTAGCTCCTAGGCACGGCCTCTTCAAGCCACAGCCGGACTGTGATACCCTTCATGGCCTGCTCGGCCACCTTATGGAGCTCGACCAACTGCTTCAGCTGGTCGCCCAAGGGCACAGGGTGTCTGGCCTCAGCATACTGAGACCAGAACACCTTCTCCGTCGAGCTCCCTTCCTCGGCCCGGTAGTAGGCGGCGGCATCTGACACGCTGCGGGGCACCGGACTCGGGTAAGTAAGAAGTAATTCACTTTCACATGCTTGCTTTGCATATTGAATGCCTTACCCGCCGCTATCTTCTTCATCGCCTCAATTTCCTGGAGGGCTTTTTGGGCTCCGGCCTTGGCAGCCTTGGCGTTGTCGAGGGCTGCTGCGAGATCGGACTCTCGCGTCTTTGAGTCCAGCTCCAAACTCTCGTGTTTCTTCACGAGAGCCCGGAGCTCTTTCTGCACCTCCTCCACCCACGCTTCCTGCTTTCCTCACTTGGTGCGCTCTGCGGCCGATTTGTCTTCAGCCTCGGACAGCGCTTGCTTCAGGGTCGCCACCTCGTTTGTGGCCCCTGCAATAGTCACATTGATCCTGTTACCTTTGCAACCACATCTTTCTGATTCATACTTACATAAGGTATCACTTAGCTTCCTTGTCCTCGAGCTGCTTCTTGGCATGGCGAGCTCTTGCTCGGACCGCTCGAGGTTCTGCTTCAGCGCGTCCACCTCCGCAGTTAGTGCGGCAGAGGTTAATAGCGAAGCCTGCATACGCATATCGACATAATTATGTTAGGCTCCTGCGAATATTACTAGATCCTCTATTTAGCTTTTTCCTTGTGAATGCCAAACAGAGCATCAGGGGCTACTGTCTATGCGGTAATATTTTCATATATTTTCTACATACCTCAAAGCCTGTCAAAAGGCTGGCACAGGCTTCAGTCAGCCCGCTCTTAGCGGACTGAACCTTCTGGATCACCGCACTCATAATAGTGCAGTGCTCCTCGTCGATGGAGGCGCCGTTAAGCACCACCAACAAGTTATCTGGTGCCTCCGGTTGGACGGAGGTCACCGGCGTAGTAGGCTTGCCCTTCTTAATAGGGGGCCGCCTGCCAGAGTCTGGAACCGCTGAAGGTTCCGGCGAGGTGTCCGGCCCAAGGCCGGACTTGGGGCCCTTGGGAGTCTTGCCCCCTTTGCGCCTGGAGTCCGTAATGTCGCCTTGTGGCGCCTCCAGGACTACCTCCCCTTGGTTTGGAACCTTTTGGGACAACACCTCGGCGTCGTCCGTAGGGCGAGGGGAGGAGGCGGTCGGAAGTGAAGTGCTGTTCACATCCGATGAATCCAAGGAACCGCTCGACGACACGTCGAGCCGGGCTTTGGGCGGACTGCATAATTATATTCGGTGTAAGAAGAAACCGTGCAATGAAGGAACGCTATGAATCACTCTGGTGTCCGGATACTTATGACTTCTCCAGGGGCTTTGAAGGAAATATGCCCTAGAGGCAATAATAAAGTTATTATTTATTTCCTTATTTCATGATAAATGTTTATTATTCATGCTAGAATTGTATTAACCGGAAACATAATACATGTGTGAATACATAGACAAACAGAGTGTCACTAGTATGCCTCTACTTGACTAGCTCGTTAATCAAAGATGGTTATGTTTCCTAACCATAGACAAAGGAGTTGTTATTTGATTAACGGGATCACATCATTAGTTGAATGATCTGATTGACATGACCCATTCCATTAGCTTAGCACCCGATCGTTTAGTATGTTGCTATTGCTTTCTTCATGACTTATACATGTTCCTATGACTATGAGATTATGCAACTCCCATTTGCCGGAGGAGCACTTTGGGTGCTACCAAACGTCACAACGTAACTGGGTGATTATAAAGGAGCATTACAGGTGTCTCCAAAGGTAGATGTTGGGTTGGCGTATTTCGAGATTAGGATTTGTCACTTCGATTGTCGGAGAGGTATCTCTGGGCCCTCTCGGTAATGCACATCACATAAGCCTTGCAAGCATTGCAACTAATGAGTTAGTTGCGAGATGATGTATTACAGAACGAGTAAAGAGACTTGCCGGTAACGAGATTGAACTAGGTACTGGATACCGACGATCGAATCTCGGGCAAGTAACATACCGATGACAAAGGGAACAACGTATGTTGTTATGCGGTCTGACCGATAAAGATCTTCGTAGAATATGTAGGAGCCAATATGGGCATCCAGGTCCCGCTATTGGTTATTTACCGGAGACGTGTCTCGGTCCTGTCTACATCGTTCTCGAACCCGTAGGGTCCGCACGCTTAAGGTTACGATGACAGTGATATTATGAGTTTATGCATTTTGATGTACTGAAGGTTGTTCGTTGTCCCGAATGTGATCACGGACATGACGAGGAGTCTCGAAATGGTCGAGACGTAAAGATTGATATATTGGAAGCCTATATTTGGATATCGAAAGTGTTCCGGGTGAAATCGGGATTTGACCGGATTACCGGGAGGTTACCGGAACCCCCCGGGAGCCATATGGGCCTTATTGGGCTTTAGTGGAAAAGTGAAAGGGGCTGCCCATGGTGG
>NC_041386.1:455854213-455873211 GCF_002162155.2 Triticum dicoccoides | reverse complement strand
CCTCCCCTAGTCCAACTAAGACTAGGAGAGGTGGCCGGCCACCTCTCTCTCTCTTTCCCCCTTGGGAATCCTATTTGGAATAGGATTGGGGGGGGGACTCCTACTCCCGGTAGGAGTAGGACTCCTCCTGCGCCTCCATAGGGCTGGCCGCACCCCTCCCCCTTGGCTCCTTTATATACGGAGGCAGGGGGCACCTCTAAACACACAAGTTGATCCACGTGATCTATTCCTTAGTCGTGTGCGGTGCCCCCTGCCACCATATTCCTCGATAATACTGTAGCGGAGTTTAGGCGAAGCCCTGCTGCTGTAGTTCATCAAGATCGTCACCACGCCGTCGTGCTGACGGAACTCTTCCCGACACTTTGTTGGATCGGAGTCCGGGGATCGTCATCGAGCTGAACGTGTGCTCGAACTCGGAGGTGTCATAGTTTCGGTGCTTGATCGGTTGGATCGCGAAGACGTACGACTACTTCCTCTACGTTGTGTCAGCGCTTCCGCAGTCGGTCTGTGTTGGGTACGTAGACAACACTCTCCCCTCTCGTTGCTATGCATCACATGATCTTGCGTGTGCGTAGGATTTTTTTTGAAATTACTACGAAACCAACAGTGGCATCCGAGCCTAGGTTATTTATGTTGATGTAATATGCACGAGTAGAACACAAGTGAGTTGTGGGCGATATAAGTCATACTTCCTACCAGCATGTCATACTTTGGTTCGGCGGCATTGTTGGACGAGACGACCCGGACCAACCTTACGCGTACGCTTACGCGAGACCGGTTCCCCCGACGTGCTTTGCACACAGGTGGCTTGCGGGCGACTGTCTCTCCAACTTTAGTTGAACCAAGTATGGCTACGCCCGGTCCTTGCGAAGGTTAAAACGGAGTCTATTTGACAAACTATCGTTGTGGTTTTGATGCGTAGGTGAGATTGGTTCTTGCTTAAGCCCATAGCAGCCACGTAAAACTTGCAACAACAAAGTAGAGGACGTCTAACTTGTTTTTGCAGGGCATGTTGTGATGTGATATGGTCAAAGCATGATGCTAAATTTTATTGTAGAGATGATCATGTTTTGTAACCGAGTTATCGGCAACTGGCAGGAGCCATATGGTTGTCGCTTTATTGTATGCAATGCAATTGTGATGTAATGCTTTACTTTATTACTAAGCGGTAGTGATAGTTGTGGAAGCATAAGATTGGCGAGACGACAACGATGCTACGATGGAGATCAAGGTATCGCGCCGGTGACGATGGTGATCATGACGGTGCTTCGGAGATGGAGATCATAAGCACGAGATGATGATGGCCATATCATATCACTTATATTGATTGCATGTGATGTTTATCTTTTTATGCATCTTATCTTGCTTTGATTGACGGTAGCATTATAAGATGATCTCTCACTAAATTATCAAGAAGTGTTCTCCCTGAGTATGCACCGTTGCCAAAGTTCGTCGTGCCCAGAGACCACGTGATGATCGGGTGTGATAAGCTCTACGTCCATCTACAACGGGTGCAAGCCAGTTTTGCACACGCAGAATACTCAGGTTAAACTTGACAAGCCTAGCATATGCAGATATGGCCTCGGAACACGAAGACCGAAAGGTCGAGCGTGAATCATATAGTAGATATGATCAACATAATGATGTTCACCATTCAAAACTACTCCATCTCACGTGATGATCGGTTATGGTTTAGTTGATTTGGATCACGTGATCACTTAGAGGATTAGAGGGATGTCTATCTAAGTGGGAGTTTTTAAGTAATATGATTAAATTGAACTTAAATTTATCATGAACTTAGTCCTGGTAGTATTTTGCAAATCATGTTGTAGATCAATAGCTCGCGTTGTTGCTTCCCTGTGTTTATTTTGATATGTTCCTAGAGAAAATTGTGTTGGAAAATGTTAGTAGCAAAGATGCGGATTGGATCCGTGATCTGAGGTTTATCCTCATTGCTGCACAGAAGAATTATGTCCTTGATGCACCGCTAGGTGACGGGCCTATTTCAGGAGGAGATGCAGACGTTATGAACATTTGGCTAGCTCAATATGATGACTACTTGATAGTTTAGTGCACCATCCTTAACAGCTTAGAATCGGGACTTCAAAGACGTTTTGAACGTCATGGAGCATATGAGATGTTCCAGGAGTTGAAGTTAATATGTCAAGAAAATACCCGAGTTGAGAGATATGAAAGTCTCCAACAAGTTCTATAGCTAAAAGATGGAGGAGAATCGCTCAACTAGTGAGCATGTGCCCAGATTGTCTGAGTACAACAATCGCTTGAATCAAGTGGGAGTTAATCTTCTAGATAAGATAGTGATTGATAGAATTCTCTAGTCACCATCACCAAGTTAGTAGAACTTTGTGATGAACTATGATATGCAAGGGATAACGGAAACGATTCCCAAGCTCTTCGTAATGCTGAAATTGACGAAGGTAGAAATTGAGAAAAACATCAAGTATTGATGGTAGACAAGACCACTAGTTTCAAGAAAAGGGCAGAGGGAAGAAGGGGAACTTCAAGAAGAACAGCAAGCAAGTTGCTGCTCAAGTGAAGAAGCCCAAGTCTGGTCCTAAGCCTGAGACTAAGTGTTTTTACTGCAAAGGGACTGGTCACTGGAAGCGGAACTACCCCAAGTGATTGGCAGATAAGAAGGATGGCAAAGTAAACATAAGTATATTTGATATACATGTTATTGATGTGTACTATACTAGTGTTTATAGCAACCCCTCAGTATTTGATACTAGTTCAGTTGCTAAGATTAGTAACTCGAAACGGGAGTTGCAGAATAAACAGAGACTAGTTAAGGGTAAAGTGACGATGTGTGTTGGAAGTGGTTCCAAGATTGATACGATCATCATCGCACACTCCCTATACTTTCGGGATTAGTGTTGAACCTGAATAAGTGTTATTTGGTGTTTGCGTTAAGCATGAATATGATTTGATCATGTTTATTGTGATACGGTTATTCATTTTAAGTAAGAGAATAAATTGTTGTTCTATTTACATGAATAAAACCTTATATGGTTACACACCCAATGAAAATAGTTCATTGGATCTCGATCGTAGTGATGCACATAATCATGATATTGAAATCAAAAGATGAAAAGTTAATAATGATAGTACAACTTATTTGTAGCACTGTCGTTTAGGTCATATTGGTGTAAAGCGCATGAAGAAACTCCATGCTGATGGAATTTTGGAATCACTTGATTATGAATCACTTGATGCTTGCGAACCATGCCTCATGGGCAAGATGACTAAGACTCCGTTCTCCGGAGCGAGCAACTGACTTATTGGAAATAATACATACTGATGTATGCGGTCCGATGAGTGTTAAGGCTCACGGCAAGTATCATTATTTTCTGAACTTCACAAATGATTTGAGCAGATATGGGTATATCTACTTGATGAAACATAAGTCTGAAACATTTGAAAAGTTCAAAGAATTTCAGAGTGAAGTGGGAAATCATCGCGACAAGAAAATAAAAGTTTCTACGATCTGATCGCGGAGACAAATATTTGAGTTACGAGTTTGGTCTTCAATTAAAACAATGTGGAATAGTTTCACAAACTCATGCCACATGGAACACCACAACATAATGGTGTGTCCGAACATCATAACCGTACTTTATTGGATATAGTGCAATCTATGATGTCTCTTACCGATCTACCACTATTGTTTTGGGGTTATGCATTAGAGACAGTTGCATTCACATTAAATAGGGCACCATCGAAATCCGTTGAGACGACACCGTATGAACTATGGTTTGGCAAGAAACCTAAGTTGTCGTTTCTTAAAGTTTGGGACTGCGATGCTTATGTGAAAAAGTTTTAACATGATAAGCTCGAACCCAAATTGGAGAAGTAAATCTTCATAGGATATCCAAAGGAAACTATTGGATACACCTTCTATCACAGATCCGAAGGCAAGACTTTTGTCGCTAAATTCGGAAACTTTCTAGAGAAGGAGTTTTCTCTCGAAAGAAGTGAGTAGGAGGAAAGTAGAAAACTTGATAAGGTAATTGTACCTTCTCCCTTATTGGAAAGTAGTTCATCACAGAAATCTGTTCTTGTGACTACTACACCAATTAGTGAGGAAGCTAATGATGATGATCATGTAACTTCAGATCAAGTTACTACTGAATCTCGTAGGTAAACCAGAGTGAAATCCACGCCAAAGTGGTACGGTAATCCTGTTCTGGAAGTCATGTTACTAGACCATGATGAACTTGCGAACTATGAGGAAGCGGTGATGAGCCCAGATTCCGCGAAATGGTTTGAGGCCATAAAATCTGAGATGGGATCCATGTATAAGAACAAAGTATGGACTTTGGTTGACTTGCCCGATGATCGGCAAGCCATAGAAAATAAATGGATCTTCAAGAGGAAGACGGACGCTGATAGTAGTGTTACTATCTAACAAATCTAGAATTGTCGCAAAAAGGTTTTCGACAAGTTCAAGGTGTTGACTATGATGAGAGTTTCTCACTCGTATCTATGCTTGAGTCTGTCCGAATCATGTTAGTAATTGCCGCATTTTATGAAATCTGGCAAATAGATAAACAAAACTGCATTCCTTAATAGATTTATTAAAGAAGAGTTGTATATGATACAACCGGAAGGTTTTGTCAATCCTAAAGGTGCTAACAAAATATGCAAACTCCAGCGATCCATCTGTGGACTGGTGCAAGCATCTCGGAGTTGGAATATACGCTTTGATGAGTTGATCAAAGCATATAGTTTTATACAGACTTGCGGTGAAGCTTGTATTTACAAGAAAGTGAGTGGGAGCACTACAGCATTTCTGATAAGTATATGTGAATGACATATTGTTGATCGGAAACAATGTAGAATTATTCTGCAAAGCATAAAGGAGTGTTTTTAAAGAAGTTTTTCAAAGAAAGACCTCGGTGAAGCTGCTTACATATTGAGCTCCAAGATCTATAGAGATAGATCAAGACGCTTGATAAGTTTTTCAATGAGTACATACCTTGACAAGTTTTTGAAGTAGTTCAAAATGGAGCAGTCAAAGAAAGAGTTCTTGCCTGTATTACAAGGTGTGAAGTTGAGTAAGACTCAAAGCCCGACCACGGCAGAAGATAGAAAAAGAATGAAAGTCATTCCCTATGCCTTGGCCATAGGTTCTATAAAGTATGTCATGCTGTATACCAGATCTATTGTGTACCCTGCACTGATTTGGCAAGGGAGTGCAATAGTGATCTAGGAGTAGATCACTGGACAGCGGTCAGAATTATCCTTAGTGAAATAAGGATATGTTTCTCGATTATGGACGTGACAAAAAGGTTCGCCGTAAAGGGTTACGTCGATGCAAGTTTTGACACTGATCTGGATGACTCTAAGTCTCGATCTAGATACATATTGGAAGTGGGAGCAATTAGCTAGAGTAGCTCCGTGCAGAGCATTGTAGACATAGAAAATTGCAAAATACATAACGGATCTGAGTGTAAAAGACCGTTGACTAAGATTCTCTCACAAGCAAAACATGATCACTCTTTGGGTGTTAATCGCATAGCGATGTTAACTAGATTGCCGAATCTAGTAAACCCTTTGGGTATTGGTCACATGGCGATGTGAACTATGGGTGTTAATCACATGATGATGTGAACTGTCGATGTTAATCACATAGTGATGTGATCTAGATTATTGACTCTAGTGCAAGTGGGAGACTGAAGGAAATATGCCCTAGAAGCAATAATAAAGTTATTATTTATTTCCTTATTTCATGATAAATGTTTATTATTCATGCTAGAATTGTATTAACCAGAAACATAATACATGTGTGAATACATAGACAAACAGAGTGTCACTAGTATGCCTCTACTTGACTAGCTCGTTAATCAAAGATGGTTATGTTTCCTAACCATAGACAAAGGAGTTGTTATTTGATTAATGGTATCACATCATTAGTTGAATGATCTGATTGACATGACCCATTCCATTAGCTTAGCACCCGATCGTTTAGTATGTTGCTATTGCTTTCTTCATGACTTATACACGTTCCTATGACTATGAGATTATGCAACTCCCGTTTGCCGGAGGAACACTTTGGGTGCTACCAAACGTCACAACGTAACTGGGTGATTATAAAGGAGCATTACAGGTGTCTCCAAAGGTAGATGTTGGGTTGGCATATTTCGAGATTAGGATTTGTCACTCCGATTGTCGGAGAGGTATCTCTGGGCCCTCTCGGTAATGCACATCACATAAGCCTTGCAAGCATTGCAACTAATGAGTTAGTTGCGAGATGATGTATTACATAACGAGTAAAGAGACTTGCCGGTAACGAGATTGAACTAGGTATTGGATACCGACGATCGAATCTCGGGCAAGTAACATACCGATGACAAAGGGAACAACGTATGTTGTTATGCGGTCTGACCGATAAAGATCTTCGTAGAATATGTAGGAGCCAATATGGGCATCCAGGTCCCGCTATTGGTTATTGACCGGAGACGTGTCTCGGTCATGTCTACATCGTTCTCGAACCCGTAGGGTCCGCACGCTTAAGGTTACGATGACAGTGATATTATGAGTTTATGCATTTTGATGTACCGAAGGTTGTTCAGAGTCCCGGATGTGATCACGGACATGACGAGGAGTCTTGAAATGGTCGAGACGTAAAGATTGATATATTGGAAGCCTATATTTGGATATCGGAAGTGTTCCGGGTGAAATCGGGATTTTACCGGATTACCGGGAGGTTACAGGAACCCCCCGGGAGCCATATGGGCCTTATTGGGCTTTAGTGGAAAAGTGAAAGGGGCTGCCCATGGTGGGCTGCGCGCCTCCCCCCTCCCCTAGTCCAACTAGGACTAGGAGAGGTGGCCGGCCACCTCTCTCTCTCTTTCCCCCTTGGGAATCCTATTTGGAATAGGATTGGGGGGGAGTCCTACTCCCGGTAGGAGTAGGACTCCTCCTGCGCCTCCATAGGGCTGGCCGCACCCCTCCCCCTTGGCTCCTTTATATACGGAGGCAGGGGGCACCTCTAAACACACAAGTTGATCCACGTGATCTATTCCTTAGCCGTGTGCGGTGCCCCCTGCCACCATATTCCTCGATAATACTGTAGCGGAGTTTAGGCGAAGCCCTGCTGCTGTAGTTCATCAAGATCGTCACCACGCCGTCGTGCTGACGGAACTCTTCCCCGACACGTTGCTGGATCAGAGTCCGGGGATCGTCATCGAGCTGAATGTGTGCTCGAACTCGGAGGTGCCGTAGTTTCGGTGCTTGATCGGTTGGATCACGAAGACGTACGACTACTTCCTCTACGTCGTGTCAGCACTTCCACAGTCGGTTTGCGTTGGGTACGTAGACAACACTCTCCCCTCTCGTTGCTATGCATCACATGATCTTGCGTGTGCGTAGGAAATTTTTTGAAATTACTACGAAACCCAACAGGCTTGGCCCTGAGCGGCCAGTCCTCTTCGCTGTCGTCAGCGTTGGTGGAGTAGTCGGGGGGGAGGGTCCTCCCCATCTTGGACCCGCCGACCTCCCCAGTTGGGGCGGCCTTCCTTTTCTTTTCTCCCCCCGCTGGAGGGGGAGAAGCCTCTTCTTCCTCCTCCTCATCTTCATGGGAGGAGTGCGCCTCGGATTCATCCGACGATGAATCCGACACCACCGGGTGTCGGGAACTCTTCCCAATTCCCGTGGCCTTCTTCTTGGCCATCTTCTCCGGCACCATGTAAGGTGCCGGAACCAGCAGCTCCGCCAAGCGGGTGTCTGCTGGGTCTTCGGGCAAGGGAGCCAGATAGTTGATCTGTCTGGCCGTCCTCTGCCAGTCCTGTCAAAGGCATGGGAGTTTAGATCCCGCATAGAGTCAAACTATGAAAGACAGATATCCTGTAAGAGGTAAAATAGCTAACCGCGCTGGCTTGACGCTGCATGCAGAATCCGCGATCCTCGGTGGCGGAAGCGGGAGCCTCGGCGCCCTTGAATAGCACCTTCCAGGCATCTTCGTACGTTGTGTCGAAGAGCCTGTTTAGAGTTCGGTGTTGGGCCGAATCAAACTCCCACAAGCTGAAAGCTCGTTGTTGGCACGGGAGGATCCGGCGGATGAGCATGACCTGGATTACGTTGACGAGTTTGAGCTTCTTGCTCACCAGGATTTGGACGCATGTTTGAAGTCCGGTCAGCTCTCCCGAACTACCCCACGGCAGGCCCTTCTCTTTCCAGGAGGTGAGCCGCATAGGAATTCCGGATGGAAACTCGGGGGCTGCGACCCATTCAGGGTCACATGGCTTGGTGATGTAGAACCACCTCGATTGCCACCCCTTTACGGTGTCCACGAAGGAGCCCTCGAGCCATAGGACGTTGGGCATCTTGCCCACCATGGCGCCTCCGCACTCCGCCTGGCGGCCGCCCACTACCTTCGGCTTGACATTGAAAGTCTTTAGCCATAAGCCGAAGTGGGGCTGGATGCAGAGGAAGGCCTCGCACACGATGATAAGCGCCGAGATATTGAGGATGAAATTCGGGGCCAGATCGTGGAAGTCCAGGCCATAGTAGAACATGAGCCCCCGGACGAATGGGTGGAGAGGGAAGCCTAGTCCATGGAGGAAATGGGTGAGGAACACCACCCTCTCATGGGGCCTGGGGGTGGGGATGAGTTGCCCCTCGTCGGGGAGCCGGTGCGCGATGTCGTCGGACAAGTATCCGGCTCTCCTCAGCTTCTTGATGTGTCCCTCCGTGACGGAGGAGACCATCCACTTGCCTCCCGCTCCGGACATGGTTGGAGAAGGTTGAGGTGAGGGATGCGTACTTGGGCACTAGAGCTTGAGTGTGCGAAAATGGATAAGCAAAGGAGGAATAAGGCGTGGATGAAAAGGTGGATCCTTATCCCCTTATATGGGCGGACGAAGCTATGTGTCCTCACCCGTCTGGTAAAACTCGCTTGTTCCCCAAGCGCCGTAATTGATGGCGCGGTTAGGTTACCCACGCCCGTATTGATGAGAATCCCGCGATAAGGGGGCACGATCTCTGCTTCAACAAGACGTGCCAAGGAAACCACCTCGCAAAACACGCTGGGGTGGGACAGTAAAACCGATTTGAATAAAGGCTTGGTTGTGGTGTGATGTCACGCCGCAGAATACGTCAGCAGATTAGATTTGTGTAAACATTATTCTCTCTACGGCAGTATGTGGAACTTATTTTGCAGAGCCGGACACTATCCTTGTGTTTAAAATATTCTATGAAGTATTCGGAGGAGGAACCCGCCTTGCAATGCCAAAGACAATCTGCGCGCCGGACTCGTCGTCATTGAAGCCTGGTTCAGGGGCTACTAAGGGAGTCCTGGATCAGGGGGTGTCCGGATAGCCGGACTATAACCTTTGGCCGGACTCTTGGACTATGAAGATACAAGATTGAAGACATCGTCCCGTGTCCGGATGGGACTTTCCTTGGCATGGAAGGCAAGCTAGGCAATACGGATATGTAGATCTCCTCCCATTGTAACCGACTCTGTGTAACCCTAGCCCTCTCCGGTGTCTATATAAACTAGAGGGTTTTAGTCCGTAGGACAACAACAATCATACCATAGGCTAGCTTCTAGGGTTTAGCCTCTCTGATCTCGTGGTAGATCTACTCTTGTACTACCCATATCATCAATATTAAACAAGCAGGAGTAGGGTTTTACCTCCATCAAGAGAGCCCGAACCTGGGTAAAAACATCGTGTCCCTTGTCTCCTGTTACCATCCGCCTAGACGCACAGTTCGGGACCCCCTACCCGAGATCCGCCGGGTTTGACACCGACACCAAGTCTCCTGGGTCATATTCAGGAAGAAAATCACGTTCCAGAAAGGATTATTCCGTTTGGACTCCGTTTGATATTCCGTTTCTTCGAAACACTGAAATAGGCAAAAAAAACAACAATTCTGGGCTGGGCCTCCTATTAATAGGTTAGTCACAAAAATAATATAAAAGTAGAAAATAAAGCCCAATATAGTCCAAAACAGTAGATAATATATCATGGAGCAATCAAAAATTATAGATACGTTGGAGACGTATCAGGCATCCCCAAGCTTAATTCCTGCTCGTCCTCGAGTAGGTAAATGATAAAAAGAGAATTTTTGATGCGGAGTGCTACTTGGCATAATTTCAATGCAAATCTTCTTAATTGTGGTATGAATATTCAGATTCGAAAGATTCAAGAAAAAACTTTATATTGACATAAAAAATAATAATACTTCAAGCATACTAACGAAGCAATTATGTCTTCTCAAAATAACATGGCCAAAGAAAGTTATCCCTACAAAATCATATAGTCTGGCTATGCTCTATCTTCACCACACAAAGTATTTAAATCATGCACGACCCCGATGACAAGCCAAGCAATTGTTTCCTACTCTAACATTTTCAAAACTTAATTTTTCGATCTTCACGCAATACATGAGCATGAGCCATGGATATAGCACTTATATGGAATAGATTTGTGGTTGTGGAGAAGACAAAAGGAGGGGAAGATAGTCTCACATGAACTAGGCGTATCAACGGGCTATGGAGATGCCCATCAATAGATATCAATGTGAGTGACTAGGGATTGCCATGCAACGGATGCACTAGAGTTGTAAGTATATGAAAGCTCATCAAAAGAAACTAAGTGGGTGTGCATCCAACTCGCTTTCTCACGAAGACCTAGGGCAATTTTGAGGAAGCCCATCATTGGAATATACAAGCCAAGTTATATAATGAAAAATTCCCACTAGTATATGAAAGTGACAAAATGAGAGACTTTCTATCATGAAGATCATGGTGCTACTTTGAAGCACAAGTGTGGCAAAAGGATAGTAACATTGTCCCTTCTCTCTTTTTCTCTCATTTTTTTATTTGGGCCTTTTCTCTTTTTTATGGCCTCTTTTTTTCGTCCGGAGTCTCATACCGACTTATGGGGGAATCATAGTCTCCATCATTCTTTCCTCACTTGGGACAATGCACTAAAAATTGATGACATCACACTTTTATTTTTCTTACAACTCAACAATTACAACTCGATACTTAGAACAAATATGACTCTATATGAATGCCTCCGGCGGTGTACCGGGATATGCAATGAGTCAAGAGTGACATGTATGAAAGAATTATGAACGGTGGCTTTGCCACACATACGATTTCAACTACATGATCATGCTAGCAATATGACAATGATGGAGCGTGTCATAGTAAACGAAACGGTGGAAAGTAGCATGGCAATATATCTCGGAATGGCTATGGAAATGCCATGATAGGTAGGTATGGTGGCTGTTTTGAGGAAGGTATATGGTGGGTGTATGATACTGGCGAAAAGTGCGCGGTATTAGAGAGGCTAGCAATGGTGGAAGGATGGGAAAAAGTGCATATAATCCATGGACTCAACATTAGTCATAAAGAACTCATATACTTATTGCAAAAATCTAGAAGTTATCAAAGCAAAGTATTACGTGCATGCTCCTAGGGGGATTGATTGGTAGGAAAAGACCATCGCTCGTCCCCGATCGCCACTCATAAGGAAGACAATCAATAAATAAATTATGCTCCGACTTCATCACATAACGGTTCACCATACGTGCATGCTACGGGAATCACAAGCTTTAACACAAGAATTTTTCAAATTCACAACTACTCAACTAGCATGACTCTAATATCACCATCTTTATATCTCAAAACAATTATAAAGTCTCAATATTTTCTTAGTATTCAACGCACTCAAAAGAAAGTTTCACAAATCTTGAACACCAAGCATATTATTATTAAGCAAATTACCATGCTATTATGACTCGCAAAATAATCTAAGTGAAGCATGAGAGATCAATAGTTTCTTTAAAACAAACCACCACCGTGCTCTAAAAGATCTAAGTGAAGCACATAGAGCAAAATCATAACGCTAAAAAAGATATAAGTGAAGCACATAGAGCAAAACTACATAGCTCAAAAGATATAAGTGAAGCACATAGAGTATTCTATCAAATTCCAATTCATGTATGGCTCTCCCAAAAGGTGTGTACAGAAAGGATGAATTTGGAACACTAAAAAACAAAGACACAAATAATACAAGACGCTCCAAGCAAAACACATATCATGTTGGTGAATAAAAATATAGCTCCAAGTAAATTACCGATGGAAGTAGACGAAAGAGGGGATGCCTTCCGGGGCATCCCCAAGCTTTAACTTTTTGGTGTCCTTGGATTATCTTTGGGGATGCATGGGCATCCCCAATCTTAGGCTCTTGCCACTCCTTGTTCCATAATCCATCAAAAGAATTCACCCAAAACTTGAAAACTTCACAACACAAAACTCAATAGAAATCTCGTGAGCTCCGTTAGAGAAAGAAAACAAAAGACCACTTCAAGGTACTGTAATGAACTCATTATTTATTTATATTGGTGGTAAACCTACTGTATTCCAACTTCTCTATGGATTATAAACTATTTTACTAGCCATAGATTCATAAAAATAAGAAAACAACACACGAAAAACAGAATCTGTAAAAAACAGAACAGTCTGTAGTAATCTGTAACTAACGCAAACTTCTGGAACCCAAAAAATTCTACCAAAATTAGGCGACCTAGACAATTTTTTTATTGATCAGCAGAAATTGGAATAAGTATTTTATCACGTTCTGATGATTTTTAACAATTCGGGAACTGAACGCAAAGTTTCTGGAAATTACAGCAGGATCAAATAACTATCATCCAAGAAGATCCAATAGGTCTAACTTGGCACAAACACTAATTAAAACACAAAATCACATCCAAACAGAAGGTAGATGGGTTATTTATTCCCTAACACAAAAAACTAAAAAAAATTGGGTTGCCTCCCAACAAGCGCTATCGTTTAACACCCCTAGCTAGGCATAAAAGCGAGGATAGATCTAGGTATTGCCATCTTTGGTAGGCAATCCATAAGTGGCTCTCATGATAGTTTCATATGGCAATTTTATTTTGTTTCTAGGAAATTGTTTCATGCCCTTTTTTAATGGAAATTGGAATCTAATATTCCCTTCCTTCATATCAATAATCGCACCAACCGTTCTAAGGAAAGGTCTACCAAGAATAATAGGGCAAGAAGGATTGCAATCTATATCAAGAACGATGAAATCTACGGGCACATAATTCCTATTTGCAACAATAAGAACATCATTAATTCTTCCCATAGGTTTCTTAATAGTGGAATTTGCAAGATGCAAATTTAGAGAGCAATCATCAAAATCACGGAAATCAAGCAAATCACATAAAGTTTTGGGGATAGTAGAAACACTAGCACCCAAATCACACAAAGCATAAAACTCATGATCTTTAATTTTAATTTTAATAGTAGGTTCCCACTCATCATAGATTTTTCTAGGGACAGAGACTTTCAACTCAAGTTTTTCTTCATAGGATTGCATCAATGCATCAACAATATGTTCGGTAAAGGCTTTCTTTTGACTATAAGCATGAGGAGAATTTAGCACGGATTGCAACAAGGAAATACAATCAATTAAATAGCAACTTTCATAATTAAATTCCTTGAAATCCAATATAGTGGGTTTAGCAACATCTAGATTTTTATTTCTTTCAATCCCACTTTCATCAATTTCATCATAAAGATCCAAATACTACGAATTTTTGGAACGCCTTCTAGGTAAAGGAAGATCATATTCAGTTTCATCACGATTCATGTTGCAAAACAAAGATTTGATAGGTGACACATCAATAACTTTTAGATCTTCATATTGATTTCCATAGGAATTGGAAGAACACGCTTTAATAAAGGCATCTTTCGTAGCACGCATCCTAGCGGTTCTTTCCTTGCACTCATCAATGGAAATTCTCATGGCTTTGAGAGACTCATTGATATCATGCTTAGGAGGAATAGATCTAAGCTTTAAAGAATCAACCTCAAGAGAAATTCTATCAACGTTCCTAGCCAAATCATCAACTTTAAGTAATTTCTCTTCAAGCAAAGCATTAAAATTCTTTTGTGAATTCATAAACTCTTTAACACCATTCTCAAATTCAGAGGGCATCTTATTATAATTTCCATAAGAGTTGTTGTAGGAATTTCCATAATTATTAGAAGGATTACTAGGATAAGGCCTAGGATTAAAATTCCCTCTATATGCATTGTTACCAAAATTATTCCTACCAACAAAGTTCACATCCATAGATTCATTATTATTCTCAATCAAAGTATACAAAGGCATATCATTAGGATCAGAAGAAACACGTAGCAAATAATTTCATAAGTTCATCCATCTTTCCACTCAAAACACTGATTTCTTCTATCGCATGCATTTTTTTATTAGAAGATCTTTCGGTATGCCATTGAGAATAATTAACCATAATATTATCTAGGAGTTTAGTAGCATCTCCTAAAGTGATTTCCATAAAAGTGCCTCCCGCGGCCGAATCTAAAAGATTTCTAGAAGCAAAATTCAATCCGGCATAAATTTTTTGTATAATCATCCATAAGTTCAAAACCATGAGTAGGGCAATTACGTATCATTAATTTCATTCTCTCCCAAGCTTGTGCAACATGTTCATGATCAAGTTGCTTAAAATTCATAATGTCGTTTCTAAGAGAGATGATCTTAGCGGGAGGAAAATACTTAGAGATAAAAGCATCTTTGCACTTGTTCCAAGAATCAATACTATTTTTAGGCAAAGACGAAAACCAAGATTTAGCACAATCTCTAAGCGAAAAAGGAAATAGCTTCAATTTAACGACATCATTATCAACATCTTTTTTCTTTTGCATATCACATAAATCAACGAAGCTATTCAGATGAGTAGCGACATCTTCACTAGGAAGGCCGGCGAATTGATCTTTCATAACAAGATTCAACAAAGCGGTATTGATTTCACAAGATTCAGTATTGGAAAGGGGAGCAATCGGAGTGCTAAGGAAATCATTATTATTGGTATTGGTGAAGTCACACAATTTGGTAGTATCTTGAGCCATCACGACAAACAAGCAATCCAACACACGAGCAAACAAAAGGCAAGCGAGAAAAAGGAAAACGTAAAAAGAGAAGGAGAGGGAGAAGGAGAAGGAGAAGGCGAATAAAACGGCAAGGGTGAAGTGGGGGAGAGGAAAACGAGAGGCAAATGGCAACTAATGTAATGCGGAGATAGGGATTGTGATGGGTACTTGGTATGTTGACTTTTTGTGTAGACACCCCAGCAACGGCGCCAGAAATTCTTCTTGCTACCTCTTGAGCTTGCGTTGGATTTCCCCGAAGAGGAAAGGATGATGCAGCAGAGTAGCGTAAGTATTTCCCTCAGTTTTTGAGAACCAAGGTATCAATCCAGTAGGAGGCCACGCTCAAGTCCCTCGTACCTACACAAAAGCAATAGCTCCTCGCAACCAACGCGATTAGGGGTTGTCAATCCCTTCACGGTCACTTACGAGAGTGAGATCTGATAGAGATGATAGATAATATTTTTGGTATTTTTGATATAGAGATGCAAAGTGAAAAGTAAAAAAGGCAAAGTAAAAAAGCAAAGCAAGATTAAAGTGATGGAGATTGATATGATGAGAATAGACCCCGGGGGCCATAGGTTTCACTAGTGGCTTCTCTCAGGAGCATAAGTATTCTACGGTGGGTGAACAAATTACTATTGAGCAATTGACAGAATTGAGCATAGTTATGAGAATATCCAGGTATGATCATGTATATAGGCATCACATCCGCGACAAGTAGACCGAAACGATTCTGCATCTACTACTATTACTCCACTCATCGACCGCTATCCAGCATGCATCTAGAGTATTAAGTTAAAAATTGAGTAACGCCTTAAGCAAGATGACATAATGTAGAGAGATAAATTCATGCAATATGAAATAAACCCCATCTTGTTATCCTCGATGGCAACGGTACAATACGTGTCTTGCTGCCCCTTCTGTCACTTGGAAAGGACACCGCAAGACCGAACCCAAAGCTAAGCACTTCTCCCAGGGCAAGAACTATCAATCTAGTTGGCCAAACCAAATGGATAATTCGAAGAGACTTGCAAAGGTAACCAATCATACATAAAAGAATTCAGAAAAGATTCAAATATTATTCATAGATAGACTTGATCATAAACCCACAATTCATCGGTCTCAACAAACACACCACAAAAAGAAGATTACACCGAATAGATCTCCACGAGAGAGGGGGAGAACATTGTATTGAGATCAAAAAAGAGAGAAGAAGCCATCTAGCTAATAACTATGGACCCGAAGGTCTGAGGTAAACTACTCACACTTCATCGGAGAGGCTATGATGATGTAGAAGCCCTCCGTGATGACGGCCCTCTCCGGCGGAGCTCCGGAACAGGCCCCAAGATGGGATCTCGTGGATACAGAAAGTTGCGGTGGTGGAATTAGGTTTTTGGCTCCGTATCTGTTCATTTGGGGGTACGTAGGTATATATAGGAGGAAGAAGTACGTCGGTGGAGCTTCGGTGGGCCCACGAGGGTGGGGGCGTGCCTGGGGGTGTAGGGCGCGCCCCCCTACCTCGTGCCCACCTCGAAGCTTCCTTGGCGTAGGGTCCAAGTCTCCTGGGTCATATTCGGGAAGAAAATCACGTTCAAGAAAGGATTGTTCCGTTTGGACTCCGTTTGATATTCCGTTTCTTCGAAACACTGAAATAGGCAAAAAAAACAGCAATTCTAGGCTGGGCCTCTGGTTAATAGGTTAGTCCCAAAAATAATATAAAAGTGGAAAATAAAGCCCAATATAGTCCAAAACAGTAGATAATATAGCATGGAGCAATCAAAAATTATAGATACGTTGGAGACATATCAAGCAGCCACGTAAAACTTGCAACAACAAAGTAGAGGACGTCTAACTTGTTTTTGCAGGGCATGTTGTGATGTGATATGGTCAAGACATGATGCTATATTTTATTGTCTGAGATGATCATGTTTTGTAACAGAGTTATCGGCAACTGGCAGGAGCCATATGGTTGTCGCTTTATTGTATGCAATGCAATCGCCCTGCAATTGCTTTACTTTATCACTAAGCGGTAGCGATAGTCGTAGAAGCAATAGTTGGCAAGACGACAACGATGCTACGATGGAGATCAAGGTGTCGCGCTGGTGACGATGGTGATCATGACGGTGCTTTGGAGATGGAGATCAAAGGCACAAGATGATGATGGCCATATCATATCACTTATATTGATTGCATGTGATGTTTATCCTTTATGCATCTTATTCTACTTTGATTGATGGTAGCACTATAAGATGATCTCTCACTAAAAATTTCAAGGTACAAGTGTTCTCCCTGAGTATGCACCATTGCCAAAGTTTGTCGTGCCGACACACCACGTGATGATCGGGTGTGATAAGCTCAACGTCCTTATACAACGGGTGCAAGCCAGTTTTCCACACGCAGAATACTCAGGTTAAACTTGACGAGCCTAGCATATGTAGATATGGCCTCGTTACACTGAGACCGAAAGGTCAAACGTGAATCATATAGTAGATATGATCAACATAGTGATGTTCACCATTGAAAACTACTCTATTTCACGTGATGATCGGTTATGGTTTAGTTGATTTGGATCACGTGATCACTTAGATGATAAGAGAGATGTCTATCTAAGTGGGAGTTCTTAAGTAATATGATTAATTGAACTTAAATTTATCATGAACTTAGTACCTGATAGTATTTTGCTTGACTATGTTGTTGTAGATAGATGGCCCGTGCTGTTGTTCCGTTAAATTTTAATGCGTTCCTTGAGAAAGCAAAGTTGAAAGATGATGGTAGCAATTACACAGACTGGGTCCGTAACTTGAGGATTATGTTGGGGAACATAGTAATTTCAAAATTTTCCTACGCACACGCAAGATCATGGTGATGCATAGGCATGAGAGGGGAGAGTGTTGTCCACGTACCCTCGTAGACCGAAAGCGGAAGCGTTAGCACAACGCGGTTGATGTAGTCGTACGTCTTCACGATCCGACCGATCAAGTACCGAACGCACGGCACCTCCGAGTTCAGCACACGTTCAGCCCGATGACGTCCCTCGAACTCCGATCCAGCCGAGTGTTGATGGAGAGTTTCATCAGCACAACGGCGTGGTGACAATGTTGATGTTCTACCGACGCAGGGCTTCGCCTAAGCACCGCTACAGTATTATCGAGGTGGACTATGGTGGAGGGGGGCACCGCCCACGGCTAAAAGATCAAACAGATCAATTGTTGTCTCTTTGGGATGCCCCCTGCCCCCGTATATAAAGGAGCAAGGGGGGGTGCGGCCGTCCAGGGAGGAGGGCGCGCCAAGAGGAGTCCTACTCCCACCGGGAGTAGGACTCCCCCCTTTCCTAGTTGGATTAGGACTTGCACTATAAAAAAAAGACACATCCGTGACATTTTGGGCCGAACGAATTTTTTTTCTGTCATACATATGACACTTCTATGACGATAGTTGTGACAAAACCCAGTATCATCATAGATGTGGTGGGCTCCTACTTCTATGACAAAAAAATCATGACAGAAAATGGGCTTTTCGTCCTGGGCGGGGCGGAGACGCAGCTGCATGACATTCTTTGGGCCGTCCATGACGGAAAAAACCATGGTAGAAGCGAGGGGGAGGAAAATTTCGGGGAGTTCCCGGTTACGGTGGGAGGTCGGGGGTCGAGCGATGCGCGTTTCTCTCGTACACGTACGCGCGTGTGTGCGAGGCGTTGGCTCTAACTGAACCCGAGCGAGGCGTTGGGCTCTAACTGAACCCGAGCGATTGCACTGCAGGATACGCGTTACTGAACCCGAGCGATCGATCGATGGCTGTTAACTGAACCCGATCGAGCGATTCCTTGGCTACTGCTGCTAACTGAAGCCGATCAATGGGATGAACAGTGAGCGTTGCGGGGGGTTTGGATGAACAGTGAGCGGTGGCGTTGCCTCTGGATGAACAGGACCCCGTGGTGTGGTGGAGGGCTGGATGAATAGTAGACGGTGGAGGGGTGCCCGTGGAGGGGTGGATGAACAGGACCCCGTGGTGTGGAGGGCAGGATGAATAGTAGACG
>NC_041386.1:455817528-455853642 GCF_002162155.2 Triticum dicoccoides | reverse complement strand
GTGGAGGGGTGGTTGAACAGGACCCCGTGGTGTGGAGGGCTGGATGAACAGTAGATGGTGGAGGGGTGGTTGAACAGTAGCCGGTGGAGTAGCACGCGGTGGAGGCTGGATGAACAGGAGCCCGTGGAGGCTGGAGGAGGTCGACGGTGGATGAACAGTAGCTCGTGGAGGCTGGAGGGGGTCGACGGTGGAGATGAACAGTATCCCGTGGAGTCCCGTTTTGCGGTACGCCACACCCCTCCCGATCAACAGGACCCCCGTTTCGACCGTAGGAGGTCCATTTCCTCCGTTTTGCGGTACGCCACACCCCTCCCGATCAACAGGACCCCCGTTTCGACCGTAGGAGGTCCGTTTCCTCCGTTCTGCGGTACGCCAGGCCTCGTTTCCATCACCTGTTCCATCCAAGCCCTCCCGATGAACACGACCATGCATTCCGTTGCCTCCCCATGAACACGATGATGACGCTGTTTCTCCGTTACGACCCAGCCATGTCAACGAGCCCTCGTTGTACGTATGCGCGAGTAGGCGTTCGAGACCCCCGCCCGTATGTACACATACGTGGCTGTATTTTCTTTCTTGCACCCTGGCCGCCTCTACTACGACACGTGCGGTTCTCTATATCCACCAGTATATATGTACATACATGTTCGCGACCAGAATGACAACACTACGTACGCTTCGACCAGGTGGGTCCCGACTTTCAGGCACTTCCTTGCCTGCGAAGATGTAGCTGGTGGGTCCCAGCAGTCAGGGGGGCGAAATATAGTGGCCCGTCCGGTGGGTCCCCGCTGTCAGGTGGAGGAATAATTATTTTACACGTAATAAGGAGGCACTTCCTAGCTGCGGCCGTGGACCCAGCTGTACGAGGCCTCGCCGTCGCCGGAGAATAACAGCATGTGTGGGTGAGTAGAGGGATGGCTAGGCCAGCGATGGGAGTACAGTGGGGCGGTGAGGCCTGCACGGCAGCAGAGCCGGCCGCGGGGAGGAGGGAGCAGGCAGTCCCGCCGGCGCCTGTTTGAGCGGCTGGAGCAGGAAGAGCAGAGATTGAAGAAGCACGACGGCCGTTGGATGGCCATCCAACAGTCACTGCTTGTGCGTCAACCTTTTTTTAGGAAAGCCTCAAATCTATGGGAAACAGCATACAACCCATCTGCCATTATTTCTAATAATTATACAGCCCATTTGCTAATTATTAAGGTTTTTTTGGAGCCCATATTCTTTTTGTTAGCATTACAGCCCATATTGTGGCCACGGTTAAAAAATTATACGAAATTTTGCATATTTCGGTGCGGTCCAAACTGTTTTTAATCCTGAAATTTCGACTCACATTCAAACTGATTTTAAAAATAAATGTATATCAATATAAAATCCAACAAATTCTCCACGCATAAAAATTAATGTAATTTCAAATCTCGAAATGAAAAAAAGATATTTGAAACTAATTGCCGGTTTGATGTGTTTTAAAAATGTACAGCCCATTTCTCATTACTGATGGGCCATTTTCTCGGCCAGCCGAATGAAAGCTCTCCTCCTCGTCTTGAAAGATTTGCAGCCCAACAGGCCTGACAAAGTGACTTAGTTGGCAAATCACAAAAAAAATGGGCTGTGGCCGTGGACCCAGCTGTCAGCCTCTCCACGTACAGTACTCTTCCGATGGAATATCGTTGACCACGTTGACCACGCCGCGCCGAGAGCACCAAGGCGGTGGACGACGGTGAGGCCTAGGAAGGGGACGACGCGGAGCAGGGGAAGATGCGGCAGTGGATGCCCACGCGGAGAGGAGTACGAGGGTTCACTGGTTCGGCTACGGTGTGAGGCTGCCATCGCCGCAGGGCCTGGCTAGCGGTGGGAGTAGTAGGGGACGATGAGGCCTCATCGGCAGCACAGCCGGCCATTGGAGGCAGGAGCAGGCGGTCTCCCCGGCGCTGGTTTGGGCGGCTGGTGCAAGAAGAGCAGCGATTGAAGAAGCAGCATGACCGTTCGATTCAAATCCAACGATTACTGCTGCTAGAATCGTTTGTTGACTAAGTTGACAAGCCCTGCGTATGCGTCAACTTAGTAGGCCCACAGGTCAGCCTCCCAACCGGTGCACCCCAGATGTCAGTGGGAGGAATCATTTTTTCGCGTAATAAGGAGGCAGTTGATTGCGTGCGGCCAGGCCAGCAGAGGGAGTAGTGTGGGTCGGGGAAGCCTGCGCGGCATCACAGCGGGCCACAAGAGGAGGGAGCAGGCAGTCCCGTCGGCGCTAGTTTAGGCGGCTGGAGTAGGAAGATCAGAGATTAAAGAAGCACGTCGGCCGTTGGATGGACATCCAACACTAACTGCTGCTAGAATCGTGTGTTCACTGACAAAGCCTTGCGTAAACAAGTCAGCCTCAAAATCCGTGGCGTGTACAGCCCATTTGTTATTATTTTTAAATTTTTACTCATTTTCTAATTCATACGGAATTTATTGCAACCCGTTTTCCATTTTTAGAATTGCTGGCCATTTTCTGGTCAGTACCAGGGTCAAAAAATTAACTAAATATGTGGAAAATTTTGAAAATTCGCAAATTTTTGCTGGGGAACGAAATATTCTTAATCCAAAAATTAATAGCCATAGTAAAACAAATTTAAAAATAAATTAGTACTATGTCATGTTAAATCCAATGAAATACATATAAGATATCAGTGAAGAACAAAAACAAAAAAAAGAAACTTATATCCCATTTGCTATAAATTTTTTGGAATTTTCAACCCCTTTGGATATTACTTTTAACAGACATTGACCATACTCTTAAGCCAGGCCGGAATGCATCCCTCCTCGTCTTGAAAGATTTGCAGCCCTGTAATTCGAAGAAAATAAATAGGCCTAGCTTGGGTATTCTTCAAAAAGAAATACTGGGCTACCTATTTTCTCAAAGAACTGGTGCACGAGCATTTAGCTTTATTTATTTATTTATTTATTTACTTATTTATGTTTAGGGGACCATGAGCATGTACCTGGGCCGGATTCATGTGAGAGCCTCCCTTCCAGTTAATTATGGGATTCTCTATTGGGCCTTCATCAGTGGGCTGCATGTTATCAACAAGTGGAAAATGTGTTCCGAGTTTTAAAAAAAAATGTGTTCCGTACGATAAATAGTATGCGCTACGTACGGTACGGGGCACTAAAGGATCGACCCGTGCAACGACTACCAAAACATTGTGTTTGTCGTTCTAACAACACATTTATTCAACCAACAGACGAAATATACTACTGATTGTACATTGAAAACAGCAGCAGCAACCAGGGCTAGGGGTGCAACAGAAGCAGTAAGCAGGCCAGAAGAGTGAAGACGCAGCTCTCTCTTCCAAACCAAACATCAGCCATCATTACAAAAGGGTTACCAAAAAAGAACAAGTGTATGCATCAAACTAAATAAAGATCCTACTACACCAAGTGTATGCATCTAACTAACTGGCTCAGTTAGACGTTACTATTTATTAAGCTGCAGTGGAGTCGCAGATGGAAAGGAGTGGGAAACTTCACTGGTTCGGGTGCGCGGCAGCACAGCCACGGTGCCGCCCATGGGAGACAGGAGCAAGAACAGAGGTTGAAGAAGGAGCACGGCTGTTGGATTAACATCCAACGGTCCAGCTGCTAGAATCATTTGTTGATTAAGTTGACAAAGTCGTGCGTACACGTCCACTTAGTAGGCCCACAAGTCAGTCACCAAATCCGACGGGTCCCAGCTGTCAACGGGATGAATAATTTTTTTCGCAAAACAAGGAGGCACTTCCTTCCGTGCGAAGATACAGCCGGTGGGTCCCAGCTGTTAGGTGGAGGAAACATTTTTTTTCAGCTTAATAAGGAGGAACTTTCCTTGCGTGCTACCATGAACCTCGTGGGTCCCAGGCGTCAGGCTCTCCACGTAAATTCCTCTTCCGATGACTCTCGTTTGTTGACCATGCCGCACCGAACGCAGCGAGGCGATGGACGACGGTGAGGCCCCGGACGGGAACGACTCGGAGATGGGAAAACGCGGCAGTGGAGTCATAGATTGAGAGGAGGAGAAGGGTTATAACTGGTTCTGTTGCGGCGTGGGGCTGTAGTCTGTGGAGAATAACATGAGGTGTCGAGGGGTGGAGGGATAGCCTGGCCGGCGGTGGGGTAGCGCTTCGCAGCGATGCGTGCTAAGCAGAGCCGCTAGCCGCCGGAGGACAGACCAGGCGGTCCCGGCGACGCTGGAGGAAGAAGACGAGAGATTGAAGGTGCATGCCGGCCGTTGGATATAAATCCAATGGCTGTGGATGACACAATCATTTGTTGACCAAGTTGACAACGCCCTGCGTAGGCTTCGACCTATTGGCCGACATGTCAGCCTGCAAAAATGTGGCATATATTTAACCTAGAGGCACATTTTTTCTATATATAGTTAAGAAATTAGCGAGTTATTGCTCAAAATAAAAATGAGCGCGTTATTATTAAATTGGTCCTTAAAATCTTCGCAATCACCAGGATTTTCCTTGCATGTGAGTCAAAAACAACCAGGATTTTCCTTGCGTGTGAGTCAAAAACAACCAGGATTTTCCTTGCCTGTGAGTCAAAAACAACCAGGATTTTCCTTGCCTGTGAGTCAAAAACAACCAGGATTTTCCTTGCCGACTTCCGTTAAACATTTACTTTTATAAGTTGGGATGTTTTTATAATGTATATATAAGTCTCTATAAAATATACGATAATAGTAATAATATAAATATATATAATGTGGTTAGAAGGGAAAACATAAATTGGACACAACATTACTTTTATAAGAGACCTGCGTTTTATACCCCATAGTAGGCATACTAACAAGTTCACACACAAATACAACAGAAAAGGTAAACATTCATATCAAACTCAAGTTCACAGGACACGTTCATATCCATAGCCAACATTCACAATCAACAACTCAAAAGATTCATATATACACAAGCTCAGCATATCTATGCACCCAAATGATTGATAGATCACACGACAATATTCATACATAATTTACAAAAAGATTCAGATATACACATGTTCAGTATGTTTATGCATCCAAATGATTGAGATCACATCCAATATGATCCATGGACAAACTTTAATTACCTAGGGTACAGACTGGTAAATGGTGTTCAATTGGAGGTACTTCTTGCTAAAATTAGTTCTTGTACGAGTAAACTTTCGAGTACATAAGAGGCAGCACAGACAATCTGAACTTTGCTTGTACGTTTATCCTCAAATAGTGGCCTTGTGCCGAGGGAGGTTTGAGCAACTTGGCCACTACTTTCATCGAACCAGTTTACTGGCTCATCTTGGTCATGTATCTCGCCAAAATTCTACATTGCAGACGAGAAAGGAAGCGGTTGAGAAAATGAACCACCCAAATTTTTTGTGCAGTTCAACTGAAATGGAGCATCCTTGGCGTGCAGATTGATTAAGTGCCAGATGAATATACGCGTCAACCAACTTGTCTGGAATCTTTAGACTCCATGCCATATAGTTCGCTACCATATGTGCCGATAACCAAAAGGCACAAGTTGGGACCAAAGACTGGACTGCGTTTTTCTGGGCTATGCACCAAGCAATATTTTTGGTGTGCACTCTCCTAATACTTGGAGTTTGACAATTCGTTGACGCTGGTTGATACTCGAATGAATATAGGCACTTCTTGTCAACATCGTTTGTGATAGCCCTTTCGTAAAAGGGTCTGCCAGATTCTTAGCCGTCTGGATATAATCCAACGCTATTACTCCGGAGTTTCTTGATTTTCTGACAGATTTCAATCTTCTTCTTATGTGCTTTGTGGATTTCTTGTTGTCCTTTGAACTCTTAGCCTTGACAATTGGTTGACGCCGGTTGATACTCGAATGAATATAGGCACTTCTTGTCAACATCGATGCTTGTCTAAGTGAACTTTGGAGTACATAGCAGCAGCATAAGTACCTGTCCATCTAATCATTTTGTGCAGTTCTACTGAAATCACCTGATGTAATGATTTGCCTGCGAGTTCAGGCTCCAAAATACTCCTTTATGAAATTGGCAAACAGTAGCACAATACCAAATTACCAATACATATGACATGCACAATAATCAGGATAAAGACCAGTACCAACCTGTGTCAGGTAGCATATCAATTACTATTTCCTTTGACTGTAGGCTGAGATAAGCCAAGCGACTGACAGCAAAGGAAGAAAGCATGCGGAGTTTAGCGACTGACAGGAAAGGACGGAAGCTGTCGAGGCAATGAAGCACCCAAAGTTTTTGTGCAGTTCCACCAAAATCGAGCATCCCTGTTGGCACATATATTGAGAGAGTGAGATTACTATAATAGTGGGACTAGTTTATGAAACATACACTAACAAATAGAAGCATCCTCATTATCTTAATGGGTAAAGTTAGCAACATAGTAGTCTTGCTTAAAGAGAGGTATTAGTTTATTTAGTCAGTGCCAATTAGCTCAACTCAACACTCAAAGCATTGCCATTTATCATAGGTTGCAAAACTTTCACGTGCAAAGATAAAGGAGTTTCTCATGACAGTAGCATGATACAAATAGAGATGACAGCAAACTAATATGGATGAAGGCCTTAGGCCCGTACCAACCTGAGAAAAAAAGCTTATTCATGTAGTCCCATAAGAGATGATAAAGCACTCACTGGAATCACACAATAGTATATATTTTTGTGCACTTCAAATGTATGGTTGAAATCACTCTTGTTTACCAGTGTTGAGATTATATCGAAAGATTATCAAGAACTTCCAGCAGAGTTAAAGCACTGGCTGGGATACAGTTCATTGTATTGTCTTGTGTAGTTCCATTTAATGTATGATTGGCACAACATGATCCCTGTTTGCACAAGTAGGAACAAGGTGAAACCTTCATTAGCTTAGTGAGAAAGGATATGAAGACATTAGCATATTACTCAACCAGTAGCGTCAAATTCATGATGGACAATACGCAAAACATTGCCTCATTGAACCAATGGCAATAAATTGACATGCAAAAAATAGCACTATTATGTCATGATAGTAATAATATTCCCTCCCTGCTCCACTACATGATTCACCTCCATAGACAAACATACACACGTACATGATTCAGCATAGGGTCCTACTAAAGATTTGTTTAACTCCAACAGGAAAATTAGGCAGTAATAAATTAGTGGTACTTAAGTACTCCTAATTAATTAAGTGAGACAGCAGAAGTGGAAGGGCTCCGTGGAGGATCGTCTCACATGTAAGGTAGTCGTTGCCGGAGCCCTTGAATGGCCTCGACTGAGGCCTCTGGCTTCAGCAAGATCGCCTTGGCACTGTTTATTCTTCTTCTTCTTCCTCTTCATGCTCTGTTTCTCTTTATCCTCACCAGTTGGTGAAACCAAGTACATGATTCGCCTTCTAATTCAGAATTGGTTTTGTCAGTGAGGGAGTACAAGTGTACTAGTAAAAAACAGCATTATTTTCTCATGGCAGTCGGAAAACAGAGATGAACACATGCATTAAATATCATTCTTACCTAAAGGAAGGTTATGGCGCCAATATGGATGATGAGGATTGGAACACAGATCTCCCTTTGTGTAGTTCCACCAAAATGAACCAACTGTTCCATTCTGACATTCCAGTTAAACAACACAAAAGGCACTTCTTTTAAGAAGAGTTTTGTGCAGTGCACCAAAAGGTCACAACAGCAACCAGGTGAATTGGATATCCCTGTTTGCACAAAAAGGCAGAGGAAACAGTCAGAGTCTCAAACAATTACAGGCAAAAACATTTGGCTAAACTTGTCATGGCTTATAACAGTGGCATGGCTTCATTTTTACCAGGGACATTAGATTAAGAACAGCTAAGGTTGCGTTCGGTTCACAGGTTTGGTGCAGGATTTTCGTAGGAACACAATTCCTACGGTATTCTTTCCCTTCCAATCGTTCGGAACACGGGAAAGGTGAATAGTGTTTCATAGGAAAGCTGGTCTGGTAGTACTGATTCCATAGGATTAGAAACATCCACGCGCTGCTCATTTTTTGGGCGGAAGCCCGAGGCAGGCGCTCGCTGCCATGCGTTAGACAAGTTGTTGTGCTGTATTTCCGGAATAAAAAAATCAACCTATGTGTGGTACGTGAGGTGAGGACAAGAGTAGTCACTGTGCAGCTGAATAAACAAATAGCATCTCATACTGCCAAGCATGCTACTCTAAAAAAACAAAACTGTACATTTCGTAGTCCATCCGAACACATTCTCTTGAGAGTTTCCTCCGGTTCGCTGTTCCAAAGTTTTATACCTACATTCCTTTCCTATTCCTCTCTTTTCATCAAGACCTATGTTTTCTGCCCCTTTATTCCGAACGGAGCCTAAATATTTGGTATAAGGGCATGGGACAGTGGGTGCACCAGCAGTCCAGCACCATGTACGTAAACAGGGGCATAAAGTGGTGATTCATAGTTTGTTGCCCCGAGAAACAAACATCCAAGAAACATATCTGGGTTGGTCCCATTTTTGTTCACTCTAGCCACCTACTCCTATGTGTGGATAGAAAATCTAGTCCTGGTCATACCACTGTGTACAGCGTTACCCCTGTATTTCCCTTTTCGACCAAGAGACCGGTTGGATGACCAGTCTGTACTATTTTCACCCCCTTTCCTTCCTGTTTGTACCAAGTCCGGTGTATGTACTAAATTCCCCCACGCCCACTTTATTTCTTGTTTGAACCAAGTAGTACAAGATTCGACTCCATGAAGTAGCTTTACCTCTAACAATAGAAGGAAAAAATGTGATCTTGGACCATCCGATCGAGAGGGGCTGAGAGGTAGAAAATGATGCACATGCAGCATCGTAGCGAGCTGGGGAAGTAGAGCTAAGGCGGTTTCGAATGAGGGGGATACGTCCGGATCTGTAACCAGCGGTGAGGATAGAAAGCCAGTGTTTTTTGAAGGGAGAAAGACAGTGTTACTACCCCTATCTTGTTTAGATCTGGAGAGGATGAGAGTGTGTGAATAGAGCAACCCTAGCAAGCAAGCGCGGAGGCTCCGACCTATATATACATAGTGAGCAACCCTAGCAAGCAAGAAACCCCTATCTTCATCAACTCGTACAAGACCGAGAAATTTGATTACTACAATGCCCTCTCCCTCGCGGACTGAGCTCCGGTGCCTTAACTGCACCTGCCTTTGGCTGCATGACAGGAGGGCCAACCACCTGTTGGGCCCACCTGTCATAGACGCAAAGGCAGGAGCAGTAATTAGAAGCTTTCGCTACACGCTATCCCTCCCGCACGAGGTGGACGGACATGCAGGAGTGGATTCGATACTGTAGAAGTAGGAGTAACATCATTGTTCATCTTCTCGAAGAGGCGAAGAGCCAAGCGCAACCCGAACGTGGCAGTTGCGAATGCTTGCGTGGTGCGGTTCCTTGGAGTACTAGCCAGGCTCTTGCATGAGAAAAAATTGCTATTGTTTAACAATTAAACTCCATTATCCATTGGTTGATACTCATTCTGCATAGGTCCACGCACTTAGCACCGTTTCCTCCTGGGGTCACCAATGTTTATTTGCTGATTAATAGCATTGCATGCAATGAACTAGCCATTGCAAGTCATTAAAAGCATCCACACCTCTCATCTCTTATTGGTTGATATGTCAAGAAACAAGAAACAAGGTAGAAGTTAATGCACCGCGCCTAAGTGTTTTGGGACTACGTATTTGGTTTTCATAAGATGACTTACACACCTAGACGGAGGGAGTAGTATAGCCATGTAAACCGGAAAGGAGTATTTGCCTTTCTAGAGATTTCAACAAGTGAGTAGACTACACCGTGTGCAGTACTCCCTCCCTTCTTGTTTATAGGGCTCAAATCTCAAATCTCATGAACCAAGGAATTTTGCGATTGGAGAAATGTATCTCGTACTTTACAAAACTACCCTAATTAAACTCATGCATTAATTACATAGTTCTCTCGTTTTCCTCTCCGCCTTGGTAACGGTGCACAATATTGAGCACTCCTACTCCCTCCTTTCCGGTTTATAGGGCTTATCTCAAAATCTTAGTTTTTTCATTTTATAAGGCTCAATTTGGTTGTTCCCCATCACAAGTTCAGATTCCAAGGTGCATTAAATAATTGCATGCAGGTATTAAGAGAAAATTGACCAATGCATGTACTTTATGCATGCATGCATTGCAATTAATACATTGGTAAACATACATTTTTGAAGAAAACAAGAGCATTAATTGGGTGCTTTTGCAAATTACAAAAAGGATTCCACCACTCACCATCTACCTTGGTTGGTGAAATTTTTGAATTGAGCCCTATAAACCGGAAAGGAGGGAGTATATGACTAGTCGCTCTATCTACATGCGGGACATTTCAAAGCATCCGGGCCCGCGTGCCATCCACCAAATCACAGCGAGGTGCTACAGTCGAGACTCACCTGTCACCCCGGTGTGGCCGTCATGACCCGTCATATCACAAAACGCACACATTTACCAGCAGTGGTAAGGTGGCCTCCAAGTTGGACTGGACGAAGCAACCATCATTTCACTGGAACGCTCGTTCAAGCCCTTTCTTCTCTTTCTTGAAGAAAACCTCACTCCAGGCTACTCACTTCTGCCATTTTTCTTCCGTACCAACGAAGGAAAGGTGGGCGAATCAGTTATGCTGCTATATTTTCATTCCAAGAATCTTCTTTTTGCGAAGAACCGCCCGATTCTCACATCCTATTCTTTTCCTGTTTTCATTGCGATTGTGGTTTCCTTTCTATTTCTTTTTGTTTGCCAGTTCATTGATGGATCCTGGAGCACTAGGCAAAGAGTTCCCGGCGGACAACCCACTGGAGACAGCAATCTCCAGGAAGCGAGCACCGACCAATGAGTTGACCATGTTGGCGGGCCAACCCATGGAGACGAAGAACTCCAAGAAACAAGCACTGGCCCAAGAGTTGAGGACGTTGGCGGACGAACTCCTCAAAGAAAGTTGGAAGAACGGCAATGGTCCCACCATGCCTACCCCAGGAACTCTGATTGCCACCAATGTGAGGCTCAAGACCGAGTTTGAGGAGATAGTCGCCGTTGAGAAGCAGTATTCCCCTGGCAAGGTGATGGCCCCCATCGAGGACGAGGAGATGGCCCCAGAGGGATGAGATCCCCCGGTGAGCTGCACAAGGTAAAAAATAATGGCTTATTACCATAGTTGTGGTTTTTGATTATTTGCAATGTGCTTGCTAATATGTTAGGGTTGTACAGGTGCCGGTGGACGTCCTTGATGATTCCGATGTCGTGGCCCGTCCTGTTGGCATCGCCTCGGAGATCGATTCTGATGCCGCTGTCCATCTTGTGGACATCACCCCAGAGATCGATTCCGATGTCGCGGTCAGTGTCGGTGTCAGAACCGGCGGATCTCGGGTAGGGGGTCCTGAACTGTGCGTCAAGGCCAGATGGTAACAGGAGACAAGGGACACGATGTTTTTACCCAGGTTCGGGCCCTCTCGATGGAGGTAATACCCTACTCCTTCTTGATTAATATTGATGATATGGGTAGTACAAGAGTAGATCTACCACGAGATCAAGGAGGCTAAACCCTAGAAGCTAGCCTATGGTATGATTATGTATGAAGATGATTGTCCTACGGACTACAACCCTCCCGTTTATATAGACACCGGATAGGGTTAGGGTTACACAGAGTCGGTTACAATGGTAGGAGATCTTGAATATCCGCATCGCCAAGCTTGCCTTCCACGCCAAGGAAAGTCCCATCCGGACACGGGACGAAGTCTTCAATTTTGTATCTTCATAGTCCAGGAGTCCGGCTGAAGGTATAGTCCGGCTACCCGAACACTCCCTAATCCAGGACTCCCTCAGTAGCCCCTGAACCAGGCTTCAATGACGACGAGTCCGGCGCATAGATTGTCTTCGGCATTGCAAGGCGGGTTCCTCCTCCAAGTCCTTCATGGAAGATTGTAAACACCAAGAATAGTGTCCGGATCTGCAAAATAAGTTTCCACATATTGCCATAGAGAGAATAATATTAACACAAATCAAATCTGCTGACGTATTCCGCAGTCCGTCATCACACTACGGCCAAGTTCTTTACTCGAATCGTTTTTACTTTTCCACCTCAGCACGTTTTGCGAGGCGGTTTCCTTGGCACGTCCCGTCGAAGCACAGATCGTGTGCCCTTTTTACGGGATTCTCATCAATACGAACGTGGGTAACCCAATCGTGCCCGTCAGCATGTTTCCTCGATTAAAGGCGAGTCCCAAACGGTTACGGGGAGGGCTCTTGGTATTCAACCTCTTATAAAGAGACCAAGGCCTTACTTCTTTTTTCAATCTCAAGCGAGTTCGCCCGTCGCCTCGAGTTCCAACACCCCAGGCTCCAGATTTCAGGCGCTTCGGAACTTCGACAATGTCCGGTTCTGACCTTCAAGGCCGGTGGACGCCCTCCTCCGTCACGGAGGAGGACGTGCTAAAGTTGAGGGAGGCTAAGTTCCTGACCGGTGAAATTTCACATAGGTTGCCTGCTCAAGGGCAGGTTATTCCCAGTCCCCAGCCTGGTGAGAGCGTGGTGTTCATGTCTCACTTCCTCCGAGGGTTGGGCTTCCCGATGGATCCCTTTGTGAGGGGACTGTTGTTTTATTACGGGCTAGAATTCCATGATTTAGCTCCGGAGTCCATCCTCCATATCTCCTCGTTTATCGTTGTGTGTGAAGCATTCCTCCGTGTCACCCCTCACTTCGGATTATGGCTCAAGACCTTCAAAGTGGAGCCGAAGATGATCAAGGGACGGCATGCAGAGTGCGGAGGCGCTGTCATAAGCAAAAATGCCGATGCTCCATGGCCCGAGTGCTCTTTTCAAGAGGAGCTAGGCTTGTGGCAACGAGAGTGGTTTTATATCACCGCTCCCCAGGGCTCCAAGTGGGTGGCGCCTCCTGCCTTTCGCTCGGGTCCACCACCATGGCTAGCGTCATGGGTCAACAAAGGGCTGGATTGGGGTTTGTCCAAAGACGTGCCCTTGTTGCAGGGCCGCATTAAAGATCTCTTGGAAGGAGACCTCAGCCTGTTCAAGGTGACACAGGTCATGCTGATTCGCCGAATATTGCCCGGCAAACGTCGCTCCCTTCGCCTGTGGGAGTTTAATCTAGAAGGACCACGAGCTCTCCAGAATTTCATGGGCGCAACGCCCGCGGAGATGTATGAACTTTTCTTTGGATCACAAGAGGTGTGTCCAGATTTAACCAAGGACGCGGGCCTAAGTTGCAATCGCCCGGATACTCAAGTAAGTAACCTTGTGCCTGGACCTGCTATCCGTATAATAAACTTGCCCTTAAAAGAGTTGTCCTGTTAAACAGGAGTGGATAGCAAAAGCAAAGCTGATGAGGTGTCCGACTCCCCTTCCCGAAACCAGGCCGGATTCTGTGCTTGTCAGGATGTTGAAAATAATGCTTTTGGAGGGGAGCAAGGGGGAGGACAAGGAAACTATGGCCTCCTCGAAGGAGGCCACTCCGAAGGGAGGAACCAACAATTCCTCTCCTAAGGGGAAGAAGAGAGCCGCCTCTGACGACCCGGAGACCATGGTCTCGAAGCGGGGGAAGAAATCCTCGTCAGAGGGTCCTACGCCGGGGAGTTCCTCGGCCGGACTGTGCCCTCAGGGGGATCAGCCCTCCAGCGAGCCGTAAGTAGAGAAAGATTTTCCTTTAGAGGGATGAGAGAAATCCTTGATTTTATATCTGAGAAGATTAACCGAATTTTTACCTTGTAGTTCGGACCTCAGCCCTTCTCAGCAGAGCTCGTCTTCGAGGGATCTCCTTCCGGAGATGATAGAGAGCGGGACGCCTCCTCCTGCCGTGCCGCCTAGCGAGGCGGGCGACCCTGAGGTGTCGTCGCGGAGGGTTTCTCCGAATCCGGCAGGGGTGGAAGATAGCTATGTGGCCCCCCGAGGTTCTCCGCGTCCGGCCTTCGAAAGAGGTCATGTGACAAGTCCGGCACCGTCCGGTGCTCGGCCGGAGGAGCTAAAGGTTCTGCTGGGGCGAGCTTCTATTTCGGAGGAGCACCGTGCATTGATGGGCACGGTGATTGAAAGGATCTCATCCGCAGAGAGTGGATTGCGTGAGGCCGTCAAAAGTTTACTCACAGGTTTTGAGGTACATTAGATAATGTACACTTTTGTCATTTGCGCATGAATAAGATGCGCCCTGTGTAGATAGTAGCCCCTGAGACTCTGCGCATCGTCAAGAAATGACGGCACGCGGAGGATCATAATCCCAGGTCTAAGATGTCGCCTTTTAACGTAGGCTGCAGGGTGTCCGGAATCAAGCCGAACTTATGATTTTGCCGAACTAAAGCGGCAACTGGAGGTGGCAGATACCGACATCGCACTTGTCAACAAGCGGCTTGATGAGGCTCAAGGTATGTGACTCCTCGGGCGGCATTAGGTAAAAAGAGTTTGATGCAGATGGTGCGGCCGCCGTGGAGAGTCTTAGGGCAGAACTTGCCTGAGCTAAAGAATAAGCCAGAAAAAGTGATGCGGCTGCCAAGAAAGCCCTTGAAGAGCTGAGAGCCGAACAGGCTGCTCATTGCCGAAGCAAGGAAGAGATGGCCGGGGTGGCCAAAAAGTTAAAGAGTGTTGTAGACTGTTGCAGACTTCTTGAGAAAGAAGACCAGGCGAGACAGACGGACCTAGAGAAGGCCGTTGCTGATGCCAAGGACGCGCGCTCTGTGATGAGAGCTGCGAAGGAGGAGCTGCGTCAGGCCAAATAGATTGCGGCTGGAAAGCCCTTCATGCTGCAAAGAAAATTTTGCGATCCGAAGTTTGCTCCGTTGGACTGGATGTGGAGTGTGGAGGATACCTATCTGGATTTGGCAGCTAGTGCTGCTGATGCGACCGAACACTTTCGAGATCAGAAAGATCGCAAAGTGGAAAAGCTTTTCTGGTCGCAGTTTCACAATCCAGAGCGTCCACTGGCAGTGGACGATCGTTTGGCTCAATGGGCCGAACTAAATAGGTAGTCCGGACTCGCCATGAAGTATGTCATGGGTCATCTGTGGACGGGGAGATCGGAGCCGAAGAGTTATTTCAGCTTGGTGCAGCAATTCCTTGACGCGGTGCCGCGTATTAATGCAATGAAGAGGTTGGCGTGTATAGAGGGCGCAAGGATGGCTCTTGCCCGTGTCAAGACATACTGGGCAGAGATGGAGACCACCGTTGTTGCGTCTCGAGATTCGGACAAAAGCCGAGTGTCCTCCGAGCACTATTTTCAGGAAGTCCTTGAAGGCGCTCGTGTAATAGAGACGTGGTGCTCGAAAGATGCTATGTTATTATAGCATATGTAATGATAAAGTAATATTTTGATAAAGTGTAGTGGCCTTTTTATACTTTGTGCCTTCAAGTATTGGGAACACCTCCTGTGCGGCCGTTTTAATATATATATATATATATAATCTGAAAGATGGCAGTCGTTGGCTTCAACCCCCCACGCACATAGTGCGGGGGTGCTCGCAGAAGACGCATGTTCACACTTAACCCAACGTCTTGGTCCTACAAAGGAGGTGATAGCACAGCGGGCCAGGCAACCGGACTATAATGCTTTAACACTTTCACTTAGCCATAGGAGCTTGACAGTGGGGCTATTTAGGTAGCACCTTGGTGGCGACTGCGCTCGCCCGAGTTCGGGGCGCGTGTGTGCCTGACCGGGAAGCGGCCCTTCGTAAAAATGGAGGAATCCGATAGATTCCGATAGGTCATCGAGTGGCTGACCAGTCTCACGCTACATCACGACAGTCAGTTTTCGGCTTTCTCTACTGAGGTGCTCGCCCGGCCGAACCGGGGCACAATCGCAGTAGTTCTCCTGGTGCTACCTTAGCCGATAGAGCGGAACGTAAGGTAGCCGAACTCAGGAGCCGGGCAACCCAACATTTGACCAAAGACATGATTCGGAGCTGATGCATATAATGCCAAAACTCGCGACGCCGAACACTCCCTAAGGTGTTCGGTCTTTATGAGTGCGGGCGAAACAACACTCTTTATTAAAAGGAAAAAGCCCCTAGTGTCCAGGTACGAGCAAGAAATTCTGACGTGGCCACATGCCAATACGCCAGCCTCCTCCTTGGTTATATCATAAAAAACCAGGGGATGTGTAGCAACAAGAGACAGTAAAAAAGGTTTACGCAGGGTCTTAATCTAAAAAGAATCCTTTAGGACGGTTCCCTACTGCACGTCTGCGCCTGTGTCTCCGTTGTGCCGTATCCTAGACGGGCGCCGCACAACATTCATCTGTAAAAGAGAGGAACTGAGTTGAAAACGGGTCGTGCCGAACAAAAGTTTTAAAATAAACAAAGTATAAAGTAAATTATATAAAATTGAGCTTTATTGTCTCTGCATGCAGCCCCTAGTGCGGGGGTATATGGCCACTAAGCCTGCATCGATGATGATTTTGTACCGAACTCGTCTATCCGCGTTCGTGGTCTTTAATGACCTATTTCGGTTTTCGGCCGGTGAGGCCATTTTGCTATGCAGCTATCAAAGCGGCCGCACAGTCCTCCGCTTGGGGGAGGCGTGCTTTAATGCTTCCCCTTTAAAGAGATGATGCCTCGTGGACCGGGCATCTTAAGCGTGAGGGATGCATAATGCGGTATCGCGTTAAAGCGAGTGAAAGCTTCGCGTCCCAGTAGTGCTTGATAGCGACTGGAGAACGGGACGATATGGAAGGTTAGCTTTTTGCAGCGGAAGTTATCGACAGAGCCGAATATAACTTCAAGCCGGAGAAAACCCATACAATGGGTGTCCGGACCAGGTGTTACCCCTTGAAAGGAGGTTTTGCTGCGGCGGATTCTTGCTGGGTTTATTCCCATGTGATGGATTGTATCCTGATATATCAGGTTTAGTCCACTGCCGCCGTCCATAAGGACATTTGAAAACTGGAGTCCGCCGATTATTGGATTGAGTATCAAGGCGGTCTAGCCTGCATTCTTGATATTTCTAGAATAATCTAGCTGATCAAAGATGATTGGTTTTAACAACCAGTGGCGGGACCCTTTGGGGATAGGTCGTGTGGTACGTGCCTTTATGGGCGCCACACGTTTTGTTATGTGAAGTAAGTTCACTGTTTTTACTTCTTGTGGGAAGTTCTTTTGTTTCCTGGTGTTCTGCTTCTGGGTTCGTCCTCGTCTTCGCTTGGTGTGTCGAGCCCCTTGTGTTCGGCGTTGAGTCTGCCAGATTGTTTGAAAACCCAACAATCTCTGTGGGTATGGTTAGCAGGCTTCCCAGGAGTACTGTGTATCTGACATATCCTGTCCAGGATTTTATTTAAGTTGGACGGATCATCCCTGTTATCCTGGAGGGGTGGTTTTGTCTGATTTTGTCGTGAGCCTTTGAATCCGGCATTAACTGCCGTGCTCTTCAGACTTTTTTCTTTAGTCCGGCGACGATCCTTGTTGCGTCACGGTTTTCCGTTTCCATCCCTAGTTTCGGATGTACTTGGCTCACTGGGGCTGCACCTTGCCAACCAGTTGTCCTCTCCTATGCAAAAGCGGGTCATGAGGCATGTTAGTGCGGCCATTGTTCTTGGCTTTTCCTGGCCGAGGTGTCTGGCGAGCCATTCATCTCGGACATTATGCTTGAAAGCTGCTAAGGCTTCGGCATCCGGACAGTCGACTATCTAATTCTTTTTAGTGAGGAATCTATTCCACAACTGCCGAGCTGATTCTCCGGACTGTTGAGTTATGTGACTAAGATCGTCTGCATCCGGAGGGCGGACATAGGTCCCTTGAAAATTTGCTCGGAAAGCATCCTCGAGCTCTTCCCAACTTCCAATTGTGTTTTTGGGAAGGCTCTTAAGCCAATGTCGGGCTGGCCCTTTAAGCTTGAGGGGTATATATTTGATGGCGTGGAGATCATCTCCTCTGGCCATATGTATGTGGAGGATATAGTCCTCGATCCAGACTCCGGGGTCTGTTGTTCCATCATACGCCTCTATATTGACGGGTTTGAATCCCTCTGGAAATTCATAGTCCAGAACCTCATCGGTGAAACATAGGGGATGTGCGGCGACCGTCGCCGTATTTATCTGCGGTATTGATTACTTTGCTCCATCTAATCCGGAGTGCATCTTCCGCTGGTTTTAGCTTCCGCTTCTGCTTTTTTTAGACTGCATGCAGTTGCAACTAGCCTCTTGTGGAGACTCTTCTGCTCTATGGGTTTATCCGGCGTAAGATCGTCCGGAACGCCGTTTTCGCCAGGGGAGGGATGTTCGGTTTCTCTATCCGTGTTGCCTTGTTCGGACGGTTGCTCTGAGGCCTGCTCGTCATCTTCCGGCTCATCCTGCTCTATGGCTGGGTTGTTATTGAGGCGGGGCTTGGGTCGGTGTTTATGCCGATGCTTTGATTGCTTTCCGGGGGGTCGATCTCCCGTTCCATCCCCTTTTTCCTCGTTGTCGCTTCCTTTTGGGGTATCCACCATGTACACATCGTGAGATGAGGTGGCTGTCCGATGCCCTATGGACATTGGTTCGTCGGTATCGTCATCCATGCTGTCGACGTCTGCGGAGTCGAAGTTGAGCACGTCGTTTAAATTGTCGACGGTGGCTACAAAGTGGGTGGTGGGTGGGCTTTGAATTTCTTCGTTGTCCGAATCCCATCCTCGCTGACCGTAGTCCGGCCAGGGCTCTCCTGATAAAGAGAGAGACTTGAGAGAATTCAGGATGTCGCCAAAAGGTGAGTGCTGAAAGATGTCCGCGGCGGTGAACTCCATTGTCGGCGCCCAATCGGATTCGATTGATAGGGGCACGGGGGGTTCGGAGTCCGGAGAAGAGTCCGGACCCTCGAAGTCACGGGTCACGCGGATTACGGGGCTGGCGTTCGGCTCGATCGCCTTTGAGATCGCAGCCCCCGAGGTGATGTCCAACCGTTCATCCTCGACTGACGCAATAGGCTCCGAGTTAAGGGTCGGAACCGGTGCGTGTGCGGCCTCCAGGACACTGTTCGGAGGCAGAGCTAGATCATGCCCCTCGAGATAGTGCGGCGCGCTTGGCTGTGGCTCGAATCCGTCGAGGATCAAGTCTCCGCAGATGTCGGCCGTGTAGTTTAAGCTTCCAAACCTGACTCGATGGCCAGGGGCATAGCTTTCGATCTGCTCCATGTGGCCAAGCGAATTGGCCCACAGTGCGAAGCCGCCGAAGACGAAGATCTGTTCGGGGAGAAAAGTCTCACCCTGGACCTCATCGTTGTTGATGATCAAAGGAGCCATCGGGCCTCGAAGGCGACGACACAAAGGAACTCTCAATGAAAGCACCAATGTCGGTGTCAAAACTGGCGGATCTCGGGTAGGGGGTCCCGAACTGTGCGTCAAGGCCGGATGGTAACAGGAGACAAGGGACACGATGTTTTTACCCAGGTTCAGGCCCTCTCGATGGAGGTAATACCCAACTCCTGCTTGATTAATATTGATGATATGGGTAGTACAAGAGTAGATCTACCACGAGATCAAGGAGGCTAAACCCTAGAATCTAGCCTATGGTATGATTGTGTATGAAGATGATTGTCCTACGGACTACAACCCTCCCGTTTATATAGACACCGGATAGGGTTAGGGTTACACAGAGTCGGTTACAATGGTAGGAGATCTTGAATATCCGCATCGCCAAGCTTGCCTTCCACGCAAGGAAAGTCCCATCCAGACACGGGACGAAGTCTTCAATTTTGTATCTTCATAGTCCAGGAGTCCGGCTAAAGGTATAGTCCGGCTACCCGAACACTCACTAATCTAGGACTCCCTAAGTCAGTCCTGCGGACATCGCCCTAGAAATCGATTCCCATGCCGCTGTCCGTGTTGTGGTCATTGCCCGAGAGATCGATGACAAGAAATAGTTGGTCGCGCTAATCCTTCAGGGTAGTTTGCGTTGCCCTGTGTTTAATTACCAGAACAATGCGTGTTATCAAACCATCTTAGGGCTAGTGCACTGTCTTGTGTGGGCGGATCTTGCTACTTTTGTTTGATAGTGAATCATGCGAACCCTCTCCGAGTTATGGAAACAGATGTATCCTCACCAGCTTTTGATGTAATATATGGCATGATTAGATGTAAGTTTGAACTGTTTATCATATCAGCAAGGCTCGTTTGATGATTCTTGGTGTTAGTAGGCTAGCTACTGTGCGAGCTATAGTACTTGCAAAACACTCACCAAAGAGAAACGTTGGGGCTGATGAGCTCGTGGTACGCTTATACTTATCCCTCGTCGATCGACCAATAGCCCTAGCTCCTAAAATTGTAGGCTTAGCGATCGATGACCTAGGCGGGCTAGTTTGGCCTAGTGGGTTTCAGTGATATGACGTGCAACACAAAATCATAGCAGTGCAGAGACGTACTCCCTCCGTTCCAAAATAGATGACCTAGGCGGGCTAGTTTGGCCTAGTGGGTTTCAGTGATATGACGTGGTATAGTGCCGTCCAGTCTTCGCATGTGGTAGCAGTATTGCGGGTACAGTAAGTTTTCTTGAAGAAGCGGAATTCAACGAAGTCATGATGGTTCCTTCATCCGAACAACTTACAGTGGGAAAGGTTGGGCCTGCGGTACGACCGGGGTAGACCAGGATAATTTTGTGCATGGTGGGTGGACGAGGATGGTCGACGTCCCACATGTCGGTGAATGAAAGTATTCTTTTCCGATATAGAGGATGAGAAACGAGTATTCATTGTTTATTTTTGATGAAAGCTATTGTCTCCACTGTTACGACGGAGGAGTGTGAAACACGGCAGCCCAGTGAACTTGGCATGTGCACCACTCCCTCCTTCCTCATGTAATGCCGAGGTTACAACTTTTTCTCACTTTCTCTCTATCTATTTCCTCTCAAATGTTTTTTACCTTTCTTTTTTTAAGACACAATTGTTTTTATGCCTTTTTTTATAATTATTTTTTTATACCCCTTGACTTTGTCAATGCCTCTCTCTCCTCCACATAAGGAGTACTACTTGCTATGCATGCATGCGGCGGGCACCTGGCGTCTTGAGGGGCCAGGGCGGTGAGAGCGGGCTCCGGAAGCGGTCCGGACTCTAGCATAATTTTGGTTTTTATAGTATTTCTTTCTCCATTGACAGGTAGGCCCGCGTAGATAGATAAAGAACACGATCTGATGAGGCGCATGCAGACTGTTTGACTGGTTAACCAGACAAATACGGAGCTATACGCTGAGCCAGTGACCGTATAATCACCATATCTCGTATACAATGATCAAAGTGAGCTATCAAGACAAGTTCGATGACCGCCAATGCATTTTACTTGGTAATAAATGACCAGGATTGAAGGGGAATCCAAATTTGCTTCGTCTTCTGTCCTTGAGCTCTTGACAAACCAATGCACTATACGGTTGTCCGGCCACTCCACCCCAGAGCTCTCACCAAGCGTCGTTCATGCCACCGCGCCGCATACTAACCAGTAAGGTAGCGATGGCATCCCGCCGCGCCGAGTTCCTCGTCGCCCACTACCGCACACAAAATGGTAGGGAAGCGATGGCATCCCGCCGTGCCGAGTTCATCGCCGCTCGCGACCTCACAACTATGTGGGAGGAATTTGAAGATGCCAAGGCCGAATGGGCGGTACAACAAGAGGTGGCCAAAGCCGCACAGAGGGAGCGGAAAAGACAGAAAGCACTCAAGAAAAGAGAGGCCCGCCGCCGCAAGAAAGAAAAGGATGCACGCGCTGCTGCGGAGAGGTCGGTGGAGATCCAAGCACGGTGGGGTGTCGCCGACAAAGCCGGGAAGGAGAAGGACAGCGTCTGGCCAGCATGTGAGAAGTAGTAGTACTAGTAGTTAGTGTGTGTGTGTGTGTGTGTTTGAGTACGAGCATGTACCAGTACTACTAGTTACTACTGTAGTTTTATAGAGCAAATTACCAGTACATTAGCCTAGACTAAATGGAAAAATTCCTATCCTAAGCATCAAATGGCATCTCTTTCTCTATAGGAATTGAGATGCATGTCATCTCACTTCCTATGATTTTCATATTCCTATCCTATGAACGAAAGGAGGCCTTTGTTGTAGTAACTACTGTAGCTAGCAGTACTGCTGGTACAGTAGTTTTCTTCAAGAAGCGGAATTCAACGAAGTCATGATGGTTCCTTCGTCCAAGCAACTTCAAAGTGGGAAGTGGGCATGTGATTTGACGGCTCATTAGTCATTGTTACTGCGGCTCTACGACCTGGGTGACTCCCTTGGAGTTCTGCGTGCATGGCAAGTGGACCAGGATGGTCGACGTCCCACATGTTGGCGAACGGAGTAGTATTCTTTTTGATATCGAGGTATAGTATCATTGCTGATTGGTTCGCAAAAAAATAGTATCACTGTCGATTTATAATTATTTTTTATTTCTGATGAATGCTAGTGTTTCAACTCTTACGATGAATGGTGCCAAACACGGCACGTGCTGGATGTCCCACATATCAGCGAAAGGAGTGGGACATGAACAGCGTGGTAGAGCCCAGCGTAAAAAAACAGCGTGGTAGAGCGTCTCCACTTCTTCGACTTCTGGGTCGGAGACCACATGTAGTAGTACGTAGTGGTATGAACGATACAAAGTGCGACCTGGAGACAAAGACACGTCTAGTTGGAAGGTCTCGGGGCATACACGTAAACAAATATAAAAGTTAATATGTGCCTCCAACTAATATAGTAGTAGTAGAGTACTTAGGCACGTACTCCATAACATCACCGTGCATTGCCACGTACAACATTTAGTGGTAGTACGTAGTAAGAGACAAATGCTGCCCAAGAGTTCCCTTCTCGGCCTACTTTTGGGTGTTTGGTGGAGTGTATGGAGGGTGCATGAGTCCACACTAGTTTAGCACAAATACACTAGAAGCATGCATGAAGAGAGCATGCATGAAGAGGGGTGTTGAGTTGAGCATGCATGAAGAGGGAACAACTATGCTAAGACGAGAACGCAACCAAACACACCCTATATGCCATGCATGTTCATATGATTTGTGCCTTTCTACTTCACTTACTGCGCTACATTACTCAGGTTCGTACGTCCACTCCTGGGTATATGTTCGTCTCGTAGTTCCAGTCCCACGTGTTCTTCATATAGTTGGAACGATCCTTGCATAACACGTGCACCTTGATGCTAGATGTCTCGCGTGTTGGCAAAAGGATGAACAAAGATCACGTAAAAAATAGAGTGGAAGAACATAGATTCCAGACGAACGAGAAGGAGCAAGGAACCTCGTGGTGGAGCGTCTGCACTCATAATATTTAATATTATTCAGCGATATAAAATTAACCAATCATCTCCACAGTGGACTGGAAGAGTACGAAACACGGGAGCCTAGTGTAGTTACATCATACTAGTACATGGCTAACCCACGCTATCACCATATTTCTTGGCTTCCGTGTGACACCTATCTCTAGTAATCCAGCAGCCTGTATCGCTTCTCCCTCCTCGTCTCTATCAAAGTGCGGCGGGCTGGCGTTTCTGCCGTCTATTAAGGTCTGTTAACTATCACATGTTAGCAACATGCCAAGAGCATTCTAAAAAAATTCCTTTCACGTTCCGTTTTCAAAAAGAAAAAAATTCCTTTCACGTACGAATTTGCCTGTATGCTTTGAGCAACTTGCATGTCCTATACTGCTCCTGTTTGATTCTCTAACTTAGCTAGAGGTTAGACTAACTCATGACTAACCCTGAACTAACTGTAGCCAAAGAGGTGTTTGGGTGACAGGGTTAGATTAACAATAAATGCACTTCATGGAGAGAGAAAAGTGATTTTTCAGTGGTCCCAATGAGAACTATCTCCAGTTAGCACCTCTTGGGTTGGTGGGTTCGGTGCAACTTGCTCCAATTTAAACCCTCATGCTTGGATAGTTTAGGGCTATTTGAGCCCCAACTAGCTCAAACTAACTCTAACCCCTGGATCCAAACAGGGCCTATGGCCAGTCTCGACGCGGAGCAGTCGCGTGCACCGGGAAGCGGCGCTCTCTCGGTCGTCGCGCCACTTCAAAGCCGGCACCAGTGAGAGGTCGCCTCCGCTCTGGCCGAGCATTAATGCGGCACTGACGCTCTAGGGCGACGCTAACCGTTTCACGTGGGAAGCGCGCGCTGGCAAGGGAGTATAGGTTTTGAACCGTTTCAGGTGTAGTACTGGTTGTTTGCAAAACTACTCAATTATTGCACTCGGTTTCCTAGGAAATTGTGGGTAAAAAACGTTACTCCACAGCTCGCTTCCCTTCTCCTTCCTCTTCCACCACCCGCGCACGTCCGCAGGAAGCGACCGGTCAACCCTTATATAGGAGTGCTAGCACAAAAAGATGCATGCATGACCACTAAAATTTCCATATTAAAGCGCCGCTCCGGCGGGAGTATGGCGTATGTTGTTACCTTCGGCTGGCCCATGGCTACCGGGCGACGGCGACCAGAGAAGAGGCGGTGGGAGGGGAATGATTGCAGCTACTGTTTGGGTTCGCCTTCCGGCTTAAATAAATGCGCAGCATCACGTGTACCCACGGGTGCACAAATTGTAACATACATGTCTGCTTAAGTAGGCGTTACGTAACTGGTGTGTGTGTGAGAGAGATTCTGAGAGACAGAGTGCGTGTGTGCGACTCTACTCTTCGAACATGTACTCAACCTTTTGCATCGGGATATAAGTATAATGGTATTTACTTTAGCTAGTGATTTACGTGGGCATGTTAACGTGGTTGTGTCAAAAAATATCACTTCCTGCTCGTGATTTGCGTTATATAATTACAAGCAAGATTCTCGTGCATTGCACGGAACATCAATATGCATTTTTTTACAGAACACCTATTGTGATTGACCCATGCAGGAGTAATCTCATGTGTAAAAACTAATGATATCTCGATAATTTTATCGGAAAACTGGTATCTCGATAATGTCATCGAAAAAATGAAAGATGAGAGATAAGGCGAGGAGGAGTGGAGCGTGGTGGTGACTGGTAGTCGGAATGGGCGAAGGCATGGGGATGGACGGCGCCGGCAGGCGGCAGCGGCCACCATGCATGCTAGATTGTTCCAGAGATTTATTCCTTTTTTAATTGCTGAGCAATGAGGTTGCGGAAGATAATGATGTGGAGAGAGGTGCGGGTATCTTTTGTAAAATTATCATAGTTTGCTTTCTATCCTCAGATATAGATCATACGGTCTGTATTACAAGATGGCAGGCACACCATCACCACCAACTCATTTTTATAAGGGTACAGATGATAAGTTTGCTGACTACTAAAGTAAAGTGGAATTTGTCCATGTTATGCAAGTAAATAAAGGTGATTGTTCATCATACGGGTAAGGTTGGATGAAGGGGTAGGAACAAATGCTCCGCCTAGAGCATGTGTGTGTGAGATGGAGTCTTAGTGTGTGTGTGGGGTGTGTGTGTGTGTGAGAGAGAGAGAGAGAGAGATGGAGTCTTAGTTTGTGTGTGTGAGAGAGAGGGAGAGAGATGGAGTCTTAGTATGTGTGTGGGGGGGCGTGCGTGCTTGCGTTTGTGTGTGTTTGTGTGTGTGTGTGTTTGTGAGAGAGAGAGAGAGATGGAGTCTTAGTGTGTGTGTGTGTGTGTTGGGGGGGTGCGCGTGTGTGTGTGTGTGTCGCGGGGTCCTCTGTGGCGGATGTAATTTAAGTGTCCATGGCTTTCATCATAGAGAGGTGATGTGTATGGCAGAGGCCACCAACGATGGGGTGCGAGAGAGAAAATGTCCGTAGAGAGGGAAGAGAAGGTGTGTGCGCGTGAGAGGAGTCGACTTCGAGAGAACGTGTTTGTTCGAGAGACACCGAGGAAGACTACTATATATCGATGGTGCATGTAGGCGGGAATTAAACTAAGGGATGGTCTTATTGGTTTTAGGGATATAGGGGAAGAGTGAGAGGGGGGTAGCTAGAAGGAGATTTTTAAGTGTGAGTGTGTGTCTTACCCATCCAGGCGGAAGTTATGTGCACAAAAGAGGAGAACGATTCGATGTGGCGTTAGGATTGAGGGTAATTAACTACGTATGGAGACATAGAGACCTTGAACGTGCATGTGTGAGAGGTATACATGTATACGTGGGATGTGTGTGTGCGCGTGCGCATGATCAAGATAAAATAAAGAAGACATAAGTCATAAGATCAATGACATGGAAGAGACGGATTGGTATGACAATATGCATGCATGTGAGAATGCATGGAAGAAGTCCCGACAATTGAGCATGTGTTTTTGTCTTTAAGAGGTAGTGGCGTGGGCTGGAGCATGCATCTATGGCGAGCAGAGGGAGTGAGGCGCAACGATTGTGCAAAAGAGACCAACCTATAAATGCATATGTATGGAGAGACATATATAGTGTGGGTGATAGGAAGCAAGACTCCATGCGAGAAAGAAACATTGACGGAGAAACTACAGATAGATACAGAGATGGAGATGCTAGCTAGAGGGACATCCGCTAGTTTGGGTGTTGGAGATGACCGTCGGGTGGTTCAAAGGGTGAAGTTATATATGTGTGTGACAGGGCACTTGACTGCATGTAGAGAGAAACATATGTAGTGTGCGTGATAGGAATCAAGAGTGAGGGCAAGAAAGAAGGTTGATGGAGAAACAGATAAATAGAAAGATAAAGATGCTAGCTAGTGTGCGTTAGAGATAGGAGTATAGTGGATCAGAAGGCTGGGTTATGTGTGTGTGTGAGAGAGAGATAGAGAGAGGGTGCGTGTGAGTCACATACAAATAGATATCAAAGAGAAATGAGATCCAGAGAGACGGAGTTTTGTGTCTGCGAGAGAGAAAGATATTTCACAACGAGAGTGATAGCTAGAGAGACATATGAGGGAACGCAAGATATCTCTAGGGAGAGAGGGTGTGTGTGAGCGACATACAAGAGAACAATGGAGAAATATGAGACCCTGGGAGACAGAATTTGTGTTTGTGTGTGAGAAAGAGATATTGAAGAGGAAGAGTCGTAGGTTCTCATATCTAAGGAGCGAAAGACATCTCTGTATGAGGGGTGTGCGAGTGGCACACATGGGAATAGTACAGAGAAATGAGACCCCGGGAGACAAAGTTTTGTGTTTGTGTGAGAGAAAGAGGTTCCACATGGAGAATCATAGTTAGAGACACATAGCAGGGAGCGAGATATTCTTAGAGAGAGATAGAGTGATGAAGGTCGAGGGAGAGAGTACCGTCAGTGTGTTACAAAGATAAAAGATCATTGTCGACATACAAGTAGCACGAGAGATACCTGAGAGACGATGAACGCGTATAGGTCCAGAGAGATAATCCTATATAAGCTTGAGTGATAGCTATATGAGACGAATATCTGGATTAAAGGGGATTCAAATATTTAAACTAGAGATCACGACATCAATAATATCATAACGCAAATTGGTGTATCAAACATGCATATTCATTTGAATTTGGGCACACGTGTAATGTTATATAGTTTATCAATATTGGTGATCCATAGATTCTTCAATTACAAACAATGCATGGTTTATATGCAATTAATGTCTAAATAGGATTACACTATATGTTGCGTGTGTGAAACACATAATACATGTTTGAGAAGTAAAAAAAAAACCCGCATGAAACACACATTAATTGGAGACAGTTAGTGAGGAATGCATTCATTGGATTTCAACATAAAGTGGTTTCAAATATTTGAAAATCCAAATTGATGGATACAACCTTATGAATCTGAGATCATGCCATTTGTAAACCATATTTATGTATAAATGGTGTTGTGCTTTTGAAAGTATATATAAAAAATGATGTATATAGAATGTAATTCCAATTGAAAATGGATCCCGCCCAAAAAAATAAACAGAATACAAACGGGATTCGAATTGAGTTGGCACGGTAAACGTGCACTCTGCAAAATTTGAACGAAGCAGGGAAAGTCGCAGTAACCACCCGAAACCAAAATCTGTGAGATGGAAATCACTACTGCCTATCCCTGCCACGCAAAGCCTATATGCTGGATTTCTATAGGTTTCGATAGGGGTAGGTTTGTAATTTCACCTAAACGTGACGTAACCGCCTCTCACCCGGATTCATACACAGTGGGCGCGAAAACATAGTGTGTCCTCGGCGAAATTGACTCCCTCCCCGATTCATATTCATACACGGTGGGGGCCAAAAACAAACTCTCGTCGGCAAATATTCGATGTATGCGAGATTACCGTTCTATCCCCAACCAACTAGTGTTGTTGTGGTGTAGTAGAAATTTGCAACAGGGACTAAGTTTGTAAATTTCCTTGCATTTGAGACAAGCGCGCCCTGAATACATGGTTCCCCCCTTCCTCTCTACCTCCCTTTTCCCCTATTCATACTCCGTGGGCGCCAAAACACCCTCTCCACCCCTCCCTCCTCCGTCAGCCGCCGCCGTCCACCACCCCATCCACCGCCGTCCTCCTCCACCATGCCGGAGCTGATACCCCGACGCCGCCGTCCATTACAAGAGATCGACCTCTCTCATCCACGGCTTCGGACTGGGATCCTTGCATCCCGTCCTCTCGCTTCATCCCCGCCGTCGTCCACCTTGCCGGCGCCGCTCCTACGACCGTCTCGTCCACCGCGCCCCGCCGCCACCGTCTACCCTCCTAGATCTGCTTCCACGCCGCCGACATCCATCGCTACCACAACACCGTCAAATTCTCAGCAGATGCGTACACGGCGCGGCACCAGAGGCGGTACTCTTTCGTATCTGCTCAACTTATTTATCGCAGCAAGAAAATAGATTGCCACTGCTTTACTCTGATTTCTTGTCTTGGTTTTGCACCTTCAGATCCTCCATGGCACGCTCAACACCATACTCGCAATGCTCATGGTTTTCCCCTTTTATATTCCACACTAGTTAAATCACAGTAGACTAAATTTCAAAATTGGGTCAGTCGATTGAGCTCGCCGGAGTTCGCCGGTGCGATCGAAGGGGCTCGGGTGGGAACGGTGGTTTTGGGGGGCGGTGGTGGGGCCTCATCGAACGAAGAAAACTTGATGCGGGTGGGGGCGGGGGTGGGGGTGGGGGTGGCGGAGGAACACAGGCGGTGGGGCCGGTGGTTCGGCCGGTGGCCCGTGCGGTGTTCTATATGGGAAGCACAGTATGTTCCTTGTCAGGAAGGGGAGCAGGGACATCTGCAGTCAACAGCTGATAGAGTTGGCCTGTACGTGATCGATAGGCTTTCAATTACTAGCGGCAATACAACACCGTAATTTCCAGCCAGTTCCACTTTCCCGATTTATATATCCTGGTTATGGTGTACCCCTGTTATGTACACTATGATCTGCCTAGTTGTTGTGTGCTCTTGTTATCATGGTTTGGCAATAAACTCTCTATACAGTATATTATGAACCTATCATCTGCCAGCTATCCTTACTTCTGGAGCCTATTTTTTTGTGTACTTGTGCCAGATTATATAAATGCACGCACCATATTACAGCACACATGAGCTCTCTCATCAGAATCCAGTGATAGCACACAAGTGTTTACAGGGGCGCCCCTATATTAGAATATCATATGCATTACAAAGATAATCTCACAACTATTTATGTTTTCATGGTTCTCAGATATCATACGCAATTGTAGTGAATATCGGAATCCGCGCATCAGAAGAATATTGTGGAACACTACAATGACTTACAAAATTGGCACCAAGGCATTGAGTGTCATTCTGGAAGCAATGAAACTCGTACGCTCCCCACCTGTTGATTCTTGTTCAGACTATCATCCTAATGACTATTCTAACCTCGAGGAGTCAAAGGCAGATGGCCTGTCCTGTTCACCCATCAAGGTGCCTGTTCTAATTTGGCAAGGTTTTATTGATTGCGCGTATCTTGCATATGTTGTCTTGCATTTCTTCTACTTTGTTGCACCGCCATCTGCTTAGTTTACTCATCATACATGTCGAGATGCCATGCCCATCCATTATCAATACATATTCCATCTGTGACAGCAGTATGCATGATAGCTTGCTTATCAATTTTTTGCTCCAAATTATCTGATCTGTATAAATGGTTACATTAGTGTAGAATATATCCAATGCCAATGTTTTTTTAGCTCTGCATTGTTCTTGTAAGTACATGTTGTCCTTTATCAGTGTACTTATAATGACAGGTAGGTGTTCATGTACCATCACTCTGCAGCTTATTTTCCTTTGCCCTCCATTTTCTACACATCAGATCTATATTTACTCTTACCATAAGGTTGGTACTGAAGAAGTTTAGTTGTGCATTGCTCTTGGTTGTACCTTTTGCTTGTATCGCTGCACTTACATTTATAGCTAATTGGTTATGTATCATCACTCTTCATCTTATCTTAAATATTCTCCATTTTTTCATATATTATCACATCTATATTTACTCTTAACAAAATATAGACTAAAGGCAATGCTTTTGAAGAAGATTCTGTGGTAAACTTCTTGAATTGTCCCCCCCATCAGCATGGACAAGGCCTTTATAGAGCCTGTCTTCACCAATAATGTAAGTTTGTCCATCTCAAGCCTTCAAACTTTGTTGTATATATTTGGTTAGGCATGACTGCAACAGCTGTTTATTTTTGGTGTTTGCATCAAATTGCTTGTTTAAAGTTTATTATATGTAGTTCATAAACAAAAGTTTGTCCTTTCTCAATTTAAGTTTTCAGTTGTACAACCAAGTTCCTTCTTCATACCATGTAAATTAAACTATACAGAGCAAGTGATCTTCTTTTGCACTGCATGTATGCTTCTGTTCTTCATCTGTAATCCAGTGGTGTGGTGAACCTACCCACTACAGCACAATGTCATATTCTGCAATGTCTTAACTATGAACAATGTCATATCATTCTACTATTATTTAAACCGTCTCTTTATTTGCCAATCTGAAATGGTATAAATTGACAACACACTAACCATTGATACTTATGAGTTCTTGATCTGTAATCCAGTGGTGTCGTGAAGCTGCCAACTCCTTCACAATGTCATTTCCTGCCAGGTCTTGACCTGAACAATTCCATATTGTGTTAATGCAAATTTAAACTATGTCACTTTATTCGTTAGTAAGAAATGTGATGAATTGTCAACACTGATACTTTTATGTGCAAAACCTGTCATCTGTCTGCTTGTTTATCTTTCAGAGTGAGGAAGATATAAGTGTTGAACAAGCGCGGTCTCATCATCTTGCTCAACTGATTGCGCTGCAGCTCCCCAGCAGGGCTAACCTTTCTTGAACTCTATTGAAGTGATGTCGGTTTTGTATATTATTTTGTCGGCGTGTTTATTTGCACTGGTGGCGATCTTTGATGCCCAGTGCATGTAATCTGCTATCTGCTTGTGCTTTATTATCATAGTGGCGAACTTTGATGCCCAGTGGATGTAATATGTCGTAATTTCTTTATTGTATAGTCTAGGTTTTTTCATATTCACGATGCTGCAGTTATTTTACTGTATATATATCCTGTCTTCGCAGTAAACTGGCCAAACCGTAAAATTATGGTACATAATCAGGCCGTCGTGCAATCACGATGTAGGTTGGGCCTGAAAACGTGCAGATCAGCTCACGGGCTGGCAGCATCCCGAAATGAACCCCGACCCATGATTGTGCGAATCAAATCACGGGCTTTTAACAGGCCGAAAAATTGTCTCGGTCCTGGTTTGGCCCAATCAGATATCGGCTGCGAGCAGGCCGGATGCAAACCGGGCCGTAGTTAGGCCCAACTGTATGACGGGCTTTTAACAGGCTGAAATTAATATAGGGCCGAAATATTAAACGGGCCCTTAACAGGGCAAAACTAATATCAAGCCGAATTACTAAGTGGGCCTTTAGCAAGTCGGCCCAAAAGTATAGTGTCCAGTTGACGGGCCGAATCTGATATGGGCCATAATTGAGCCCAAAGCCTCTTAAAGGGCCGGAGCTGATCTGGGCCGTAATTTGGCCCAGAACGTGGTAGGCCTTTAACGGGTCGGATTTCATATGGGCCACTATTAGGCCTGGAGCGTGGCAGGCCATTAATGGACCGGATCAAATATGGGTCGGCATTTGGCCCAAAACATGGCAGGCAGTTAATGGGTCGGCCTACTAGGGTCCACAAAATCTTGTGGGCCTACAGCTGGGCCGGCCCATTAATGTCGGTGAAATCTCGTGGGCCTTTAGCTGGGCCGGACCATTATGACCCGCAAGAATCTTGTAGGCTTTACCTGGGCCGGCCCATTATGGCACAAAAAAATCTTGTGGGCCTTTACCTGGTCCGGCCCATTATGGCCCGCAAAATTTTGTGGGCCTTTAGCTGGGCCAGCCCATTATGGTCCGCAAAATCTCGTGGGCCTTTAGCTGGGCCGGCCCATTATGGTCCGCAAAATCTTGTGGGCCTTCAGTTGGGCCGGCCCATTATGGTCCGCAAAATCTTGTGGGCCTTCAGTTGGGCCGGCCCATTTAAACTTGATGGGCCGGTCCACGTGTCAACATATCATAGGCGCGTCTCGCCCATTGGATGAGTTGACATGTGTCTCCTCCAGCCAATGATGATTTTACACGTGGAAAATCCCCATTGGTTGGGGCTGTTAACGGGTTATCGGATCCAAAACCCGACCCGATAGCTTAACGGCGTTCCGTTACGGTGGATGCCACGTGTCGGTCACCCTTGACGAAAGCACTTCTGTGACGCGCGATTTATTGTCATGGAAGTGGACACTTCTGTGATGATAATTTTGGTAATGTCATGGAACACTTCTACGACAGCACAGGTGAGTGAGTCCTGGATTAGGGGTTGTCCGGATGGCCGGACTATACCATTAGCCGGACTCCTGGACTAGGAAGATACAAGATTGAAGACTTCGTCCCGTGTCCGGATGGGACTTTCCTTAGCGTGGAAGGCAAGCTTGGCGATACGGATATTCAGATCTCCTACCATTGTAACCGACTTTGTGTAACCCTAACCCTCTTCGGTGTCTATATAAACCGAAGGGTTTTAGTCCGTAGGACAACATAACATACAACAATCATACCATAGGCTAGCTTCTAGGGTTTAGCCTCCTTGATCTCGTGGTAGATCTACTCTTGTACTACCCATATCATCAATATTAATCAAGCAGGACGTAGGGTTTTACCTCCATCAAGAGGGCCCGAACCTGGGTAAAACTTCGTGTCCCTTGTCTCATGTTACCATCCGCCTAGACGCACAGTTCGGGACCCCCTACCCGAGATCCGCCGGTTTTGACACTGACATTGGTGCTTTCATTGAGAGTTCCTCTGTGTCGTTGCTTTTAGGCCCGATGGCTCCTTTGATCATCAACAACGATGCAGTCCAGGGTGAGATTTTCTCCCCGGACAGATCTTCGTCTTCGGCGGCTTCGCACTGCGGGTTAATTCGCTTGGCCACCTGGAGCAGATCGAAAGCTACGCCGCTGGCCATCAGGTCAAATTTGGAAGTTTAAACTACACGACTGACATCCGCGGGGACTTGATCTCCGACGGATTCAAGCCACAGCCGACCGTGCCGCACTGTCTCGATGGGCATGATCTAGCTCTGCCGCCGAACAGTGCCCTGGAGGCCGCACACGCATCAGTTCTGACCCTTAATTCGGAGCCTACTACGCCGATCGAGGATGAGTGGTTGGACGCCGCCTCGGGGGCTGCGATCTCAAAGGCGATCGAGCCGAACACCAGCCCCGCACTCCGCAAGGCCCGTGACTCTGAGGGGCCAGACTCCGAGCCCTCCGCGCGCCTGCCGATCGAATCTGATTGGGCGCCGATCATGGAGTTCACTGCCGCAGACATCTTTCAGCACTCGCCCTTTGGCGATATTCTGAAGTCACTAAAGTATCTCTCTTTATCAGAAGAGCCCTGGCCTGACTACAGTCAGCAAGGTTGGGATACGGACGATGAAGAAATTCAAAACCCACCCACCACCCATTTGGTAGCCACCGTCTATAATTTAAACGACGTGATCAATTTCGACTCCGAAGACATCGGCGGTATGGACGACGATGCAGGAGACGCATATGAACCAACGCCTATAGGGCGTTGGACAGCCACCTCATCTCATGATGTGTACATGGTGGATACACCTAAAGGAAGCGACAACGAGGAACACGGGGATGCAACGAGGGATCGACCTCTCAAAAAGCAATCAAAGCAGCAGCGTAAACGCCGCTCCAAGCCCCGCCTCGATACAGACCCAGCCATAGAGCAGGATGAGCCGGCAGACGACGAGCATGCCTTAGAGCAACTGTCCGAACAGGGCAACTCGGACAAAGTAACCGAACAACCCATCCCCGACGAAAACGGCATTCCGGACGACCTTACGCCGGATAAGCCCACGGAGCAGAAGAACCTCCACAAAAGGCTCGTTGCAACCGCACGCAGCCTGAAAAAGCAGAAGCGAAAGCTAAAAACTACGGAAGATGCACTCAGAATTAGATGGAGCAAAGTAATCAACACCGCAGACAAATACGGCGGCAGTCGCCACACTAAAAGCTATCCGAAGCGAAAGCTACTGCCTGAATTCGATGAAGAGGCCTTAGAGCCCTCGCATTCAAAAAGTAAGAAAGCCACCCGGTCGGATAGACGACCCCATGGCCAGCATAAAGCGGCAAGCGGCGCTGCACTCAAGCCGGCATGCGACCCACTCAAGGATTCGCATCAAAAAGATGGCCCAGCCAGGTCTATTTATGGGCCAAGAAAGCAAGCTCTCGTAAGCAATGCAACAAAACCAGTATCCGAACATCACGGCACACCCAAATACAGGGGTGCCGCACACCCCCTATGTTTCACCGATGAGGTCCTGGATTATGAATTTCCAGCGGGATTCAAACCCGTAAACATAGAGGCATACGACGGAACAACAGACCCTACAGTCTGGATCGAGGATTATATCCTCCACATACACATGGCTAGAGGAGATGACCTCCACGCCATAAAATACTTACCCCTCAAGCTTAAAGGGACAGCCCGGCATTGGCTTAAAAGCCTTCCTGAAAACACAATTGGAAGTTGGGAAGGGCTCGAGGATGCTTTTCGAGAAAATTTTCAAGGGACCTATGTCCGCCCTCCGGATGCAGACGATCTCAGTCACATAACTCAACAGCCCGGAGAGTCGGCTCGGCAATTCTGGAACAGATTTCTTACTAAAAAGAATCAGATAGTCGACTGTCCGGACGCCAAAGCCTTAGCAGCTTTTAGGCATAATGTTCGAGACGAATGGATCGCCAGACACCTCGACCAAGAAAAGCCAAGAACAATTGCCGCATTAACAAGCCTCATGACCCGCTTTTGCGCAAGAGAGGACAGCTGGTTGGCAAGATGTAGCACCAGCGACCCAAGTACATCCGAAACTAGGGATGGAAACGGAAAACCGCGACGCAACAAGGATCGTCGCCGGGCTAAGGAAAACAGTCCGAAGAGCACGGCAGTCAACGCCGGATTCAAAAGCTCACGGCAGAATCAGAAAAAGCCGCCCCTCCAGGATAACAGGGACGAGCTATCCAACCTAAACAAAATCTTGGACAGGATATGTCAAATACACAGTACTCCCAGGAAGCCTGCTAACCATACCCACAGAGATTGTTGGGTCTTCAAACAATCCGGCAGACTCAACGCCAAACACAAGGGGCTCAACACACCAAGCGAAGACGATGATGAACCCCAAAAGCAGAGCACCAGGAAACAAAAGAATTTTCCACAAGAAGTAAAAATAGTAAACTTACTTCACATAACAAAACGTGCGGCGCCCATAAAGGTACGTGCCATACGACCTATCCCAAAGGAGTCTCGCCACTGGTTGTCAAAACCAATAATCTTCGATCATCTGGATTATTCTAGAAGTATCAGGAACGCAGGCTGGACTGCCTTGGTACTCGATCCAATAATTGGCGGGCTCCAGTTTACAAATGTCCTGATGGACGGCGGCAGCGGTCTAAACCTGATATATCAAGACACAATCCTCCACATGGGGATAGACCCAACAAGAATTCGCCACAGCAAAACCTCCTTTCAAGGGGTAACGCCAGGTCCGGATACCCATTGCATGGGTTTTCTCCGGCTTGAAGTTATATTCGGCTCCACCAATAACTTCCGCCGCGAAAAGCTAACTTTCCACATTGTCCCATTCTCAAGTCGCTATCAAGCACTGCTGGGACGCGAAGCTTTCGCTCGCTTTAACGCAATACCGCATTACGCATCTCTTATGCTTAAGATGCCCGGTCCACGAGGC
>NC_041386.1:455749482-455816869 GCF_002162155.2 Triticum dicoccoides | reverse complement strand
GCGGAAGATTGTGCGGCCGCCTTAACAGCCCCACAATAAAACGGCCTCACCAGCCAAAAACATCTAAACAGGTCATTAAGACCACGGACACGGCTAGACGAGTCCGGCACAAAAATATCATTGATAAAGGCTTAATAGCCATATACCCCTGCTCTAGGGGCTCCGCACATATAAAATAAGAGACAATCAAGCTCAATTTTACCCATTTCAATTTATACTTTGTTTATTTAATATAACTTCTGTTCGGCACGACCTTTTTTCAACTTAGTTCCTCTCTTTTACAGATGAATATCATGATGTGCCCGTCCAGGATACGGCACAACGGAGACACAGGCGCAGACGTGCAGCAGGGACCCGTTCCAAGGATTCTTTTTAGATTAAGACCCTGCGTAAACCTTTTTTACTGTCTCTTGTTGATACACATCCCCTGGTTTTCTCTAGTATAACCAAGGAGGAGGCTGGCATCTTGGCATGTGGCCACGTCAGAATTTCTACGCGTACCTAGACACTAGGGGCTTATACCTAAGGGCGTTGTCTCGCCCGCCCTCATAAAAGACCGAATACCTTAGGGAGTGTTCGGCGTCACGAGTTTGGCCTTATATGCATCAGCTCCGAATCATGTCTTTGGTCAAATGTTGGGTTGCTCGGCTCCTGTGTTCGGCTGCCTTACGTTCCGCTCTATTGGCTAAGGTGGCACCAGGAGAACTACTGCGATTGTGCCCGGTTCGGCCAGGCGAGCACCTCAGTAGAGAAAGCCGAAAATTGACTGTCATGATATAGCGTGAGACTGTTCAACCACTCGATGACTCTCCGGAATCTATAGGATTCCTCCGCATTAACGAAGGGCCATTTCCCGGCCAGGCACATACGCGCCCCGAATTCGGGCGAGCGCAGTCGCCACCAGGGGCTATCTAAGTAGTCCCACTGTCAAGCTCCTATGGCTAAGTGAAAGTGATAAAGCATTATAGTCCGATTGCCTAGTTCGCTGCGCTATCACCTCCTTTGTAGGACCAAAACGTTGGATCAAGTGTGAAAATGTGCCTTTTGCGAACACCCTTGCATTATTTGCGTGGGGGCTGAAGCCGACGACTGCCATCTTTCAGATTTTATATATTTTAAATGGCCGCACAGGAGGTGTTACAATACTTGCAGGCACAAGTATAAAAAGTTCCTACAATTTATCAAAATACCGTTTTACAATCGCATATGCTATTCGAACATAGCATCCTTCAAGCACTGCGTCTCTATTACACGAGCGCCTTGTAGAACTTCCTGAAAATAGTGCTCGGCAGGTACTCGGCTTCTATCCGAATCTTGGGATGCAATAGCCGTGGTCTCCATTTCCGCCCAGTATGTCTTGGCACGGGCAAGAGCCATCCGCGCACCCTCTATGCATGCTGACCTCTTAATTGCATTAATACGCGGCACCGCACCAAGGAACTGCTGCACCAAGATGAAATAACTCTTCGGCTCCGATCTCCCCGGCCACAGGTGACTCATGACGCACTTCATGGCGAGTCCGGACAACCTATTCAGTTCGGCCCATTCGGCCAGACGATCGGCCACTGACAGTGGACGCTCTGGATTGTGGAACTGCGACCAGAAAAGCTTTTCCACTTCGTGATCTTCTTGATCTCGAAAGTGTTCGGTCACATCAGCAGCACTTGCTGCCAAATCCAGATAGGCGTCCGCCTTACTCCACAACCGGTCTAACGGAGCATGCTTAGGATCACAAAATGTCCTCCGCAGCATAAAGGGCTTTCCAGCTGCGATCTCTCCAGCCTGACGCAGCTCCTCCTTCGTAGCTCTCATCGCAGAGCGAGCATCCTTGGCATCGGCAACGGCCTTCTCTAAGTCCGTCTGTCCTGCCCGGTCTTCTTTTTCAAGAAGCTTGTAACGGTCAGCAGCGCTCTTTAGCTTCACGGCCATCTCGGCCATCTCTTTCCTGCTTCGGCAGTGAGCAGCCTGTTCGGCTCTCGGCTCTTCAAGGGCCTTCTCGGCAGCTGCATCACTTTTTCTGGCTTGTTCCTTGGCTCGGGCAAGTTCCGCCCGAAGACTCTCCATGGCGGCCGCACCATCTGCGTCAAGCACACACATTGTAAGATACTGGCATAAAGCTCCTCTTACCAGGTGCTGCCCGAGGAATTACATACCTTGTGCCTTATCAAGCCGCTTGTTGACGAGTGCGATGTCGGCATCTGCCACGTCAAATTGCCGCTTTAGCTCGGCAAATTCATTAGTCCGGCTGGATTCCGGACACTTCGCCACCTACATACAAAGGCGACATTTTAGACCTGGGATTATGATCCTCTGCGCGCCGTCACTTATTGACAACGCACAGAGTCTCAGGGGCTACTACCTACACAGGGCACATCTTATTTATGCACAACTGTCAAAAAGTGTACATTATTTCACGCACCTCAAAACCTATCAGTAAACTTCTGACGGCCTTGTGCAATCCGCTTTCCGCGGACGAAATCCTTTCAATCACCGTGCCCATCAATGCATGGTGCTCCTCTGAGATAGAAGCTCACCCCAGCAGATTCTTCAGCTCCTCCGACCGAGCACCGGACAGTGCCGGACTCGTCCTGTGCCATCTTTCGAAGGCCGGACGCGGAGAACCTTGGGGGGCCATATGGCTACCTTCCGCCCCTGCCGGATTCGGAGAAACCCTCCGCGACGACACCTCAGGGTCGCCCGCCTCGCTAGGTGGTACGGCAGGGGGAGGCGTTCTGCTCTCCATCATCTCCGGAAGAAGGTCCCCTGAAGACGAGCTCTGCTGAGAAGGGCTGAGGTCCGAACTACAAGGTAACATTTCGGTTAAATCTTCTTAGATATAAAGCAAGGATTTCTCTCATCTCTCAAAAAGAAAATCTTTCTCTACTTACGGCTCGCTGGAGGGCTGATCCCCTTGAGGGCATAGTTCGGCCGAGGTATCCCCCGGCGTAGGACCCTCTGACGAGGATTTTTCCCCCCGCTTTGAGGCCATGGTCTCCGGGTTTTCAGAGGCGGTCCTCTTCTTCCCCTGAGGAGAGGAATTTTTGGTTCCTCCCTTCCGAACAGCCTCCTTCGAAGAGGCCGTAGTTTCCTTGTCCCCTCCCTCACTTTCCTCCAAAGGCGCAATCTTCAACATCCTGACTAGCACGGGATCCGGCCTGGTCTCGGGGAGGGGAGTCGGACACCTGATCAGCTTTGCTTTCGCTATCCACTCCTGTTTAAAAGGACAACTCTTTTTAGGGGCAAGTTTATGACAAGTATACAGATAGCGAGTCCGGGCACAAGGCTACTTACTTGAGTATCCGGGCGATTGCAGCTCAGACATGCGTCCTCGGTCAAATCCGGACACATTGCTTGTGATCCGAAGAACAGTTTATACATCTCCGCGGGCGTTGCGCCCATAAAATGCTGGAGAGCTCATGGTCCCTCCGGATTAAATTCCCACAGACGAAGGGAGCGACGTTTGCCGGGTAGTGTTTGGCGGATCAGCATGACTTGTGTCACTTTGACCAGGCTAAGACCTCTTTCTAAGAGATCCCTGATGCGGCCCTGCAACAAAGGCACATCCTGGGATGGCCCCCAATCTAGGCCTTTATTGACCCACGACCCTAGCTGCTTTGGGGGACCCGAGCGAAAGGCAGGCGGCGCCACCCACTTGGTGCCCCTGGGAGCGGTGATATAGAACCACTCTCATTGCCATAAGCCGAGCTCCTCTTGAAAAGGGCCCTCGGGCCATGGAGCATCCGCATTCTTGCTTATAACAGCACCTCCGCACTCTGCGTGCCATCCCTCAATCATCTTCGGCTCGACCTTAAAGGTCTTGAGCCATAATCCGAAGTGAGGAGTAACACGGAGGAATGCTTCACAGACAATGATGAATGAGGAAACATGGAGGATGGACTCCAGAGCTAAGTCGTGAAATTCCAGCCCATAATAGAACATCAGCCCCCTCACAAAGGGATCCATTGGGAAGCCTAACCCCAGAAGGAAGTGAGACACGAACACCACGCTCTCACCAGGCTGGGGACTGGGAATAGCCTGCCCTTGAACAGGCAGCCTATGCGAAATTTCGCCGGTCAAGAACTTGGCCTCTCTCAACTTTAGCACGTCCTCCTCCGTGACGGAGGAGGGCATCCATCGGCCTTGAAGGTCGGAACCAGACATTATCGAAGGTCCGAAGCGCCTGAAATCTAGAGCCTAGGGTGTTGGAACTCGAGGCGACGGGCGAACTCGTTTGATATTGAAAGAAAGGAGTAAGGCCTTGGTCTCTTTATAAGAGGTTGAATACCAAGGGCCCTCCCCGTAACCGTTTGGGACTCGCCTTTAATCGAGAAAACATGCTAACGGGCATGATTGGGTTACCCACGTCCGTATTGATGAGAATCCCGTAAATAAAGGGGACACGATCTCTGCTTCGACAAGACGTGCCAAGGAAACCGCCTCGCAAAATGCGCTGAGGTGGGGAAGTAAAAACGATTCGAATAAAGGCTTGGCCGTGGTGTGATGTCATGCTATGGGATACGTCAGCAGATTAGACTTGTGTTAATATTATTCTCTCTATGGCAATATGTGGAAACTTATTTTGCAGAGCCGGACACTATCCTTAGTGTTTACAATCTTTTATGAAGTACTTGGAGGAGGAACCCGCCTTGCAATGCCGAAGACAATCTGCGCGCCGGACTCGTCGTCATTGAAGCCTGGTTCAGGGGCTACTGAGGGAGTCCTGGATTAGGGGGTGTCTGTTGGAAATATGCCCTAGAGGCAATAATAAAAGCATTATTATTATATTTCCTTGTTCATGATAATTGTCTTTTATTCATGCTATAATTGTGTTATCCGGAAATCGTAATACATGTGTGAATACATAGACACCAATATGTCCCTAGTAAGCCTCTAGTTGACTAGCTCGTTGATCAACTGATAGTCATGGTTTCCTGACTATGGACATTGGATGTCATTGATAACGAGATCACATCATTAGGAGAATGATGTGATGGACAAGACCCAATCCTAAGCATAAGCACAAGATCGTATAATTCGTTTGCTAGAGCTTTTCCAATGTCAAGTATCTTTTCCTTAGACCATGAGATCGTCTAACTCCCGGATACCGTAGGAGTGCTTTGGGTGAGCCAAACGTCACAATGTAACTGGGTGACTATAAAGGTATACTACGGGTATCTCCGAAAGTGTCTGTTGGGTTGACACGGATCGAGACTGGGATTTGTCACTCCGTATGACGGAGAGGTATCACCGGGCCCACTCGGTAATGCATCATCATAATGAGCTCGGTGTGATCAAAGTGTTTGATCACGGGATCATGCATTACGGTACGAGTAAAGTGACTTGCCGGTGACGAGATTGAACGAGGTATTGGGATACCGACGATCGAATCTCGGGCAAGTAAAATACCGATTGACAAAGGGAATTGAATACGGGATTAATTGAATCCTCGACATCGTGGTTCATCTAATGAGATCATCGAGGAGTATGTGGGAGCCAACATGGGTATCTAGATCCCGCTGTTGGTTATTGGCCGGAGAGGCGTCTCGGTCATGTCTACATGTCTCCCGAACCCGTAGGGTCTACACACTTAAGGTTCGGTGACGCTAGGGTTGTAAAGATATGAATATGCAGTAATACGAAAGTTGTTCGGAGTCCCGGATGAGATCTCGGATGTCACGAGGAGTTCCGGAATTGTCCGGAGGTAAAGAATTATATATAGGAAGTGCAGTTTCGGCCATCGAGAAAGATTCGGGGGTCACCGGTATTGTACCGGGACCACCGGATGGGTCCCGGGGGTCCACCGGGTGGGGCCACCCATCCCGGAGGGCCCCATGGGCTGAAGTGGGAGGAGGAACCAGCCCATAGTGGGCTGGTGCGCCCCCCTAGGCCCACCCCCTGCGCCTAGGGTTGAAATCCTAGGGTGGGGGGCGCCCCACTTGCCTTGGGGGGTACTCCACCCCCTGGCCGCCGCCCCCCTTGGGAGATCAGATCTCCAAGGGCCGGCGCCCCCCCAGGGGGCCTATATAAAGGGGGGAGGGGGCAGCCGCACCCTTGCATCTTGGCGCCTCCCTCTCCCCTGCAACACCTCTCCTCCTCCATAACATGTTTGGCGAAGCCCTGCCAGAGTACTGCTTCTCCACCAACACCACGCCGTTGTGCTGCTGCTGGAGCCATCTTCCTCAACCTCTCCTTCCCCCTTGCTGGATCAAGAAGGAGGAGACGTCATCGCTCCGTAAGTGTGTTGAACGCGGAGGTGTCGTCCGTTCGGCGCTTGGTCATCGGTGATTTGGATCACGGCGAGTACGACTCCATCATCCACGTTCTAGTGAACGCTTCCGCTCGCGATCTACAAAGGTATGTAGATGCAATATGAATACTCGTTGCTAGATGAACTCATAGATGGATCTTGGTGAAACCGCATGAATTATTTTTTGTTTTCTGCAACGTTCCACAACAGTGTCCGGATGGCCGGACTATACCATCAGCCGGACTCCTGGACTATGAAGATACAAGATTGAAGACTTCGTCCCGTGTCCGGATGGGACTTTCCTTGGCGTGGAAGGCAAGCTTGGCGATACGGATATTCAGATCTCCTACCATTGTAACTGACTTTGTGTAACCCTAACCCTCTCCGGTGTCTATATAAACCGAAGGGTTTTAGTCCGTAGGACAACATAACATACAGCAATCATACCATAGGCTAGCTTCTAGGGTTTAGCCTCCTTGATCTCGTGGTAGATCTACTCTTGTACTACCCATATCATCAATATTAATGAAGCAAGACGTAGGGTTTTACCTCCATCAAGAGGGCCCGAACCTGGGTAAAACTTCGTGTCCCTTGTCTCCTGTTACCATCCGCCTAGACGCATAGTTTGGGACCGCCTACCCGAGATCCGCCGGTTTTGACACCGACAATAGGTATGACTATCTTGATTCTGTCATAAATTTGTCATGGATGTACATGCATGACAAAAAAAGCGATCTACTGTGACAAACATGTATCATCACGGAAGTGTATTTTTTTGTAGTGTTGGGAGGGGGAAAGAGGAGGAGGAGAAGAAGGAAGGGGGGCGCCGCCCCCCTCTCCTTGTCCTATTAGGACTAGGGGGGAGGGGCGCGCGGCCCTGCCCTAGCCGCCTCTCCTCTCTTCCACCAAGGCCCACTAAGGCCCATTAAGTTCACGGGGGGTTCCGGTAACCTCCCGGTACTCCGGTAAAATCCCGATTTCACCCGGAACACTTCCGATATCCAAACATAGGCTTCCAATATATCAATCTTCATGTCTCAACCATTTCGAGACTCCTCGTAATGTCCATGATCACATACGGGACTCCGAACAACCTTCGGTACATCAAAACATATAAACTCATAATAAAACTGTCATCAAAACGTTAAGCATGCGGACCCTACGGGTTCAAGAACTATGTAGACATGACCGAGACACGTCTCCGGTCAATAACCAATGGCGGAACCTAGATGCTCATATTGGCTCCCACATATTCTACGAAGATCTTTATCGGTCAGACCGCATAACAACATACGTTGTTCCCTTTGTCATCGGTATGTTACTTGCCCGAGATTTGATCATCGGTATCTCAATACCTAGTTCAATCTCGTTATCGGCAAGTCTCTTTACTCGTTCCGTAATACATCATCCTGCAACTAACTCATTAGTTGCAATGCTTGCAAGGCTTATAGTGATGTGCATTACCGAGTGGGCCCAGAGATACCTCTACGACAATCGAAGTGACAAATCCTAATCTCGAAATACGCCAACCCAACAAGTACCTTCGGAGACACCTGTAGAGCACCTTTATAATCACCCAGTTACGTTGTGACGTTTGGTAGCACACAAAGTGTTCCTCCGATAAACGGGAGTTGCATAATCCCATAGTCATAGGAACATGTATAAGTCATGAAGAAAGCAATAGCAGAATACTAAACGATCGTGTGCTAAGCTAAGAGAATGGGTCAAGTCAATCACATCATTCTCCTAATGATGTGATCCCGTTAATCAAATGACAACTCATGTCAATGGCTAGGAAACATAACCATCTTTGATCAACGAGCTAGCCAAGTAGAGGCATACTAGTGACACTCTGTTTGTCTATGTATTCACACAAGTACTATGTTTCGGGTTAATACAATTCTAGCATGAATAATAAACATTTATCATGATATAAGGAAATAAATAATAACTTTATTATTGCCTCTAGGGCATATTTCCTTTAGTTTCCCACTTGCACTAGAGTTAATAATCTAGTTCACATCACCATGTGATTTAACACCAATAGTTCACATCACCATGTGATAACACCCATAGTTCACATCGTCATGTGACCAACACCCAAAGGGTTTACTAGAGTCAATAATCTAGTTCACATCGCTATGTGATTAACACCCAAAGAGTACTAAGGTGTGATCATGTTTTGCTTGTGAGAGAAGTTTTAGTCAACGGGTCTGCCACATTCAGATCCATATGTATTTTGCAGTTTTCTATGTCAACAATGCTCTGCACGAAGCTACTCTAGCTAATTGCTCCCACTTTCAATATGTATCCAGAATGAGACTTAGAGTCATCTAGATGAGTGTCAAAACTTGCATCGACGTAACCCTTTACGACGAACCTTTTTGTCACCTCCATAATTGAGAAACATATCCTTATTCCACTAAGGATAATTTTGACCGTTGTCCAGTGATCTACTCCTAGATCACTATTGTACTCCCTTGCCAAAATTAGTATAGGGTATACAATAGATCTAATACACAGCATGTCATACTTTATAGAACCTATGGCTGAGGCATTGGGAATGACTTTCATTCTCTTTCTATCTTCTGCCGTGGTTGGGCTTTGAGTCTTACACAATTTCACACCTTGTAACACAGTTAAGAACTCTTTCTTTGACTGTTCCATTTTGAACTACTTCAAAATCTTGTCAAGGTGTGTATTCATTGAAAAAACTTATCAAGCGTCTTGATCTATCTCTATAGATCTTGATGCTCAATATGTAAGCAGCTTCACCGAGGTCTTTCTTTGAAAAACTCCTTTCAAACACTCCTTTATGCTTTGCAGAATAATTCTACATTATTTCCGATCAACAATATGTCATTCACATATACTTATCAGAAATGTTGTAGTGCTCCCACTCACTTTCTTGTAAATACAGGCTTCACTGCAAGTCTGTATAAAATGATATCCTTTGATCAACTTATCAAAGCATATATTCCAACTCCAAGATGCTTGCACCAGTCCATAGATGGATCGCTAGAGCTTGCATATTTTGTTAGCACCTTTAGGATTGACAAAACCTTCTGGTTGCATCATATACAACTCTTCTTTAATAAATCCATTAAGGAATGCAGTTTTGTTTATCCATTTGCCAGATTTCATAACATGCGGCAATTGCTAACATGATTCGGACAGACTTAAGCATAGATATGAGTGAGAAACTCTCACCATAGTCAATACCTTGAACTTGTCGAAAACCTTTTGCGATAATTCTAGCTTTGTAGATAGTAACACTACTATTAGCATCCGTCTTCCTCTTGAAGATCCATTTAATCTCAATGGCTCGCCGATCATTGGGCAAGTCAATCAAAGTCCATACTTTGTTCTCATACATGGATCTCATCTCAGATTTCATGGCCTCAAGCCATTTCGCGGAATCTGGGCTCATCATCGCTTCCTCATAGTTCATAGGTTCGTCATGGTCAAGTAAGATGACCTCCAGAATAGAATTACCGTACCACTCTGGTGTGGATCTCACTCCGGTTTACCTACGAGGTTCGGTAGTAACTTGATCTGAAGTTACATGATCATCATCATTAGCTTCCTCACTAATTGGTGTAGTAGTCACAGGAACAGATTTCTGTGATGAACTACTTTCCAATAAGGGAGCAGGTACAGTTACCTCATCAAGTTCTACTTTCCTCCCACTCACTTCTTTCGAGAGAAACTCCTTCTCTAGAAAGGATCCATTCTCAGCAACGAATATCTTGCCTTCGGATTTTTGATAGAAGGTATACCCAACATTTTCTTTTGGGTATCCTATGAAGACACACTTCTCCGATTTGGGTTTTGAGCTTATCAGGTTGAAACATTTTCACGTAAGCATTGCAACCTCAAACTTTAAGAAACGACAGCTTAGGTTTCTTGCCAAACCATGGTTCATACGGTGTCATCTCAATGGATTTAGATGGTGCCCTATTTAACGTGAATGCAGCTGTCTCTAATGCATAACCCCAAACGATAGTGGTAGATCGGGAAGAGACATCATAGATCGCACCATATCTAATAAAGTATGTTAGGAAGTTCTGACACACCATTACACTGTGGTGTTCCAGGTGGCGTGAGTAGTGAAACTATTTCACATTGTTTTAACTGAAGGCCAAACTTGTAACTCAAATATTTTACTTCTGCGATCATATCGTAGAAACTTTTATTTTCTTGTTACGATGATTCTCCACTTCATTCTGAAATTCTTTGAACTTTTCAAATGTTTCAGACTTGTGTTTCATCATGTAGATATACTCATATTTGCTCAAATCATCTATGAAGGTCAGAAAATAACGATACTTGCCGTGAGCCTTAACACTCATCGGACCGCATACATTAGTATGTATTATTTCCAATAAGTTAGTTGCTCGCTCCATTGTTCTGGAAAATGGAGTCTTAGTCATCTTGCCCATGAGGCATGGTTCGCAAGCATCAAGTGATTCATAATCAAGTGATTCCAAAAGTCCATCAGCATGGAGTTTCTTCATGCGCTTTACACCAATATGACCTAAACGGCAGTGCCACAAATAAGTTGCACTATCATTATTAACTTTGCATCTTGTGGTTTCAATGTTATAAAAATGTGTATCACCACGATCGAGATCCAACAAACCATTTTCATTGGGTGTATGACCATAGAAGGTTTTTTATTCATGTAAACAGAACAACAATTATTCTCTAACTTACATGAATAACCATATTGCAATAAACATGATCCAATCATACTCATGCTCAACGCAAACACTAAATAACATTTATTTTAGGTTCAACACTAATCCCAAAAGTATAGGGAGTGTGCGATGATGATCACATCAATCTTGGAACCACTTCCAATACACATCGTCACTTCACCCTTAACTAGTCTGTGTTCATTCTGCAACTCCCGTTTTGAGTTACTACTCTTAGCAACTGAACCAGTATCAAATGCCGAGGGGTTGCTATAAACACTAGTAAAGTACACATCAATAACATGTATATCCAATATACCTTTGTTCACTTTGCCATCCTTCTTATCCGCCAAATACTTGGGGCAGTACCGCTTCCAGTGACCAGTCCCTTTGCAGTAGAAGCACTTAGTCTCAGGCTTAGGTCCAGACATGGGCTTCTTCACTTGAGTAGCAACTTGCTTGCCGTTCTTCTTGAAGTTCCCCTTCTTCCCTTTTCCCTTTTCCTTGAAACTAGTGGTCTTGTCAACCATCAACACTTGATGCTCTTTATTGATTTCTACCTTCATCGATTTCATCATCATGAAAAGCTCGGGAATCGTATTCGTCATCCCTTGCATACTATAGTTCATCACGAAGTTCTTCTAACTTGGTGATGGTAACTAGAGAATTATGCCAATCACTATCTTATTTGGAAGATTAACTCCCACTTGATTCAAGCGATTGTAGTGCTCACTGCTTGAGCTATTCTCCTCCATCTTTTAGCTATAGAACTTGTTGGAGACTTCATATCTCTCAACTCGGGTATTTGCTTGAAATATTAACTTCAACTCCTGGAACATCTCATATGGTCCATGACGTTCAAAACGTCTTTGAAGTCCTGATTCTAAGCCTTTAAGCATGGCGCACTAAACTATCAAGTAGTCATCATACCGAGCTTTTGTCAAAACGTTCATAACGTCTGCATCTGCTCCTACAACAGTTCTGTCACCTAGCGGTGCATCAAGGACATAATTCTTCTGTGCAGCAATGAGGATAATCCTTAGATCATGGATCCAATCCACATCATTGCTACTAACATTTTTCAACATAGTTTTTCTCTAGGAACATATCAAAATAAATGGGGAGCAACATTGCGAGCTATTGATCTACAACATAGATATGCTAATACTACCAGGACTAAGTTCATGATAAATTAAAGTTCAATTAACCATATTACTTAATAACTCCCACTTAGATAGACATCCTTCTAATCATCTAAGTGATCACGTGATCCAAATCAACTAAACCATAACCGATGATCACGTGAAATGGAGTAGCTTTCAATGGTGAACATCATTATGTTGATCATATCTACTATATGATTCATGCTCGACCTTTCGGTATGAGTGTTCCGAGGCCATATCTGCATATGCTAGGCTCATCAAGTTTAACCTGAGTATTCTGCGTGTGCAAAACTGACTTGCACCCGTTGTAGATGGACGTAGAGCTTACCACACCCGATCATCACATGGTGTCTGGGCACGACGAACTTTGGCAATGGTGCATACTCAAGGAGAACACTTTTATCTTGAAATTTAGTGAGAGATCATCTTATAATGCTACCGTCAATCAAAGCAAAATAAGATGCATAAAAGATAAACATCACATGCAATCAAAATATGTGACATGATATGGCCATGATCATCTTGCGCCTTTGATCTCCATCTCCAAAGTACCATCATGATCTATATCGTCACCGGCATGACACCATGATCTCCATCATCTTGATCTATATCAATGTGTCGTCACATGGTCGTCTCGCCAACTATTGCTCTTGCAACTATTGCTACTGCTTAGCGATAAAGTAAAGCAATTATTTGGCGCTTGCATCTTATGCAATAAAGAGACAACCATAAGACTTCTGCCAGTTGCCGATAACTTCAACAAAACATGATCATCTCATACAACAACTTATATCTCATCACGTGTTGACCATATCACATAACAACATGCCCTGCAAAAACAAGTTAGACGTCCTCTACTTTGTTGTTGGAAGTTTTACGTGGCTGCTACGGGCTGAGCAAGAACTGTTCTTACCTACGCATCAAAACCACAACGATAGTTTGTCAAGTTGGTGTTGTTTTAACCTTCGCAAGGACCGGGCGTAGCCACACTTGGTTCAACTAAAGTTGGAGAAACTGACACCCGCCAGCCACCTGTGTGCAAAGCACGTTGGTAGAACCAGTCTTGTGTAAGCGTACGCGTAATGTCGGTTCGGGACGCTTCATCCAACAATACCGCCGAACAAAAGTATGACATGCTGGTAAGAAGTATGACTTATATCGCCCATAACTCACTTGTGTTCTACTCGTGCATATAACATCTACGCATAAAACCAGGCTCGGGTGCCACTATTGGGGAACGTAGTAATTTCAAAATTTTCCTACGCACACGCAAGATCATGGTGATGCATAGCAACGAGAGGGGAGAGTGTTGTCCATGTACCCTCGTAGACCGAAAGCGGAAGCGTTAGCACAACGCGGTTGATGTAGTCGTACGTCTTCACGATCCGACCGATCAAGTACCGAACGCACGGCACCTCCGAGTTCAGCACACGTTCAGCCCGATGACGTCCCTCGAACTCCGATCCAGTCGAGTGTTGAGGGAGAGTTTCATCAGCACGACGGTGTGGTGACGATGTTGATGTTCTACCGACGCAGGGCTTCGCCTAAGCACCGCTACAGTATTATCGAGGTGGACTATGGTGGAGGGGGGGCACATCACACGGCTAAAAGATCAAACAGATCAATTGTTGTCTCTTTGGGGTGCCCCCCTGCCCCCGTATATAAAGGAGCAAGGGGGTGCGGCCGGCCAGGGAGGAGGTCGCGCCACGAAGAGTCCTACTCCCACCGGGAGTAGGACTCCCCTCCTTTCCTAGTTGGATTAGGACTTGGGAGGGGGAAAGAGGAGGAGGAGAAGAAGGAAGAGGGGGCGCCGCCCCCCTCTCCTTGTCCTATTTGGACTAGGGGAGGGGCGCACGGCCCTGCCCTAGCCGCCTCTCCTCTCTTGCACCAAGGCCCACTAAGGCCCATTAAGTTCCCGGGGGGTTCCGGTAACCTCCCGGTACTCTGGTAAAATCCCGATTTCACCCGGAACACTTCCGATATCCAAACATATGCTTCCAATATATCAATCTTCATGTCTCGAACATTTCGAGACTCCTCATCATGTCCGTGATAACATCACTTCGATCAAAACATATAAACTCATAATAAAACTGTCATCGAAACATTAAGCGTGCGGACCCTACGGGTTCGAGAACTATGTAGACATGACCGAGACACGTCTCCGGTCAATAACCAATATCAGAACCTAGATGCTCATATTGGCTCCCACATATTCTACGAAGGTCTTTATCGGTCAGACCGCATAACAACATACGTTGTTCCCTTTGTCATCGGTATGTTACTTGCCCAAGATTTGATCGTCGGTATCTCAATACCTAGTTCAATATCGTTACCGGCAAGTCTCTTTACTCGTTTCATAATACATCATCCTGCAACTAACTCATTAGTTGCAATGCTTGCAAGGCTTATAGTGACGTGCATTACCGAGTGGGCCCAGAGATACCTCTCCGACAATCGAAGTGATAAATCCTAATCTCGAAATACGCCAACCCAACAAGTACCTTCGAAGACACCTGTAGAGCACCTTTATAATCACCCAGTTACGTTGTGACATTTGGTAGCACACAAAGTGTTCCTCCGGTAAACGGGAGTTGCATAATCTCATAGTCATAGGAACATGTATAAGTCATGAAGAAAGCAATAGCAGAATACTAAACGATCGTGTGCTAAGCTAATGGAATGGGTCAAGTCAATCACATCATTCTCCTAATGATGTGATCTTGTTAATCAAATGACAACTGATGTCAATGGCTAGGAAACATAACCATCTTTGATCAACGAGCTAGTCAAGTAGAGGCATACTAGTGACACTCTGTTTGTCTATGTATTCACACAAGTATTATGTTTCCGGTTAATACAATTCTAGCATGAATAATAAACATTTATCATGATATAAGGAAATAAATAATAACTTTATTATTGCCTCTAGGGCATATTTCCTTTAGATTATCCTCATTGCTGCACAGAAGAATTACGTCCTGGAAGCACCGCTGGGTGCCAGGCCTGCTGCAGATGCAACTGACGACGTTAAGAACGTCTGGCAGAGCAAAGCTGATGACTAATCAATAGTTCAGTGTGCCATGCTTTACGGCTTAGAACTGGGACTTCAACGACGTTTTGGACGTCATGAAGCATATGAGATGTTCCAGGAGTTGAAGTTAATATTTCAAGCAAATGCCCGGATTGAGAGATATGAAGTCTCCAATAAGTTCTATAGCTGCAAGATGAAGGAGAATAGTTCTGTCAGTGAACATATACTCAAAATGTCTGGGTATAATAATCACTTGATTCAACTGGGAGTTAATCTTCCGGATGATAGTGTCATTGACAGAATTCTTCAATCACTGCCACCAAGCTACAAGAGCTTCGTGATGGATTATAATATGCAAGGGATGGATAAGACAATTCCCGAGCTCTTCACAATGCTAAAGGCTGCGGAAGTAGAAATCAAGAAGGAGCATCAAGTGTTGATGGTCAACAAGACCACCAATTTCAAGAAAAAGGGTAAAGGGAAGAAGAAGGGAACTTCAAGAAGAACAGCAAACAAGTTGCTGCTCAAGAGAAGAAACCCAAATCTAGACCTAAGCCTGAGACTGAGTGCTTCTACTTCAAACAAACTGGTCACTGGAAGCGGAAATGCCCCAAGTATTTGGCGGATAAGAAGGATGGCAAGGTGAACAAAGGTATATGTGATATACATGTTATTGATGTGTACCTTACTAGAGCTCGCAGTAGCACCTGGGTATTTGATACTGGTTCTATTGCTAATATTTGCAACTCGAAACAGGGACTACGGATTGAGTGAAGATTGGCTAAGGACAAGGTGACGATGCGTGTGGGAAATGGTTCCAAAGTCGATGTAATCGCCGTTGGCACGCTACCTCTACATCTACCTTCAGGATTAATTTTAGACCTAAATAATTGTTATTTGGTGCCAGCGTTAAGCATGAACATTATATCTGGATCTTGTTTGATGCAAGATGGTTATTCATTTAAATCTGAGAATAATGGTTGTTCTATTTATATGAGTAATATCTTTTATGGTCATGCACCCTTGAAGAGTGGCCTATTTGTGTTGAATCTCGATAGTAGTTATACACATATTCATAATGTTGAAGCCAAAAGATGCAGAGTTTTTAATGATAGTGCAACTTATTTGTGGCACTACCGTTTGGGTCATATTGGTGTAAAGCGCATGAAGAAACTCCATACCGATGGACTTCTGGGATCACTTGATTATGAATCACTTGGTACTTGCGAACCAAGCCTCATGGGCAAGATGACTAAAACGCCGTTCTCCGGAACAATGGAGCGAGCAAGAGATTTATTGGAAATCATGCATACTGATGTATGTGGTCCAATGAATATTGAGGCATATGAGTATATCTACTTAATGAAACATAAGTCTGAAACATTTGAAAAGTTCAAAGAATTTCAGAGTGAAGTTGAAAATCATCATAACAAGAAAATAAAGTTTCTACGATCTAATCGTGGAGGAGAATATTTGAGTTACGAGTTTGGTCTGCATTTGAAACAATGCGGAATAGTTTCGCAACTCACGCCACCCGGAACACCACAGCGTAATGGTGTGTCCGAACGTCGTAATCGTACTTTACTAGATATGGTGTGATCTATGATGTCTCTTACTGATTTACTGCTATCATTTTGGGGTTATGCTTTAGAGACGGCTGCATTCACGTTAAATAGGGCACCATCGAAATCCGTTGAGACGACGCCTTATGAACTATGGTTTGGCAAGAAACCAAAGTTGTCGTTTCTTAAAGTTTGGGGCTGCGATGCTTATGTGAAAAAGCTTCAACCTGATAAGCTCGAACCCAAATAGGAGAAATGTGTCTTCATAGGATACCCAAAAGAGACTGTTGGGTACACCTTCTATCACAGATCCGAAGGCAAGACATTCGTTGCTAAGAATGGATCCTTTATAGAGAAGGAGTTTCTCTCGAAAGAAGTGAGTGGGAGGAAAGTAGAACTTGATGAGGTAACTATACCTGCTCCCTTGTTGGAGAGTAGTTCATCACAGAAAACGGTTCCTATGATGCCTACACCAATTAGTGAGGAAGCTAATGATGATGATCATGAAACTTCAGATCAAGTTACTACCGAACCTCGTAGGTCAACTAGAGTAAGATCCGCACTATAGTGGTACGGTAATCTTGTTCTGGAAGTCATGTTACTTCACCATGATGAACCTATGAACTATGATGAAGCGATGATGAGCCCAGATTCCACGAAATGGCTTGAGGCCATGAAATCTGAGATGGGATCCATGTATGAGAACAAAGTGTGGACTTTGGTTGACTTGCCCGATGATTGGCAAGCCATTGAGAATAAATGGATCTTCAAGAAGAAGACTGACGCTGACGGTAACGTTACTGTCTACAAAGCTCGACTTGTCGCGAAAGGTTTTCAACAAGTTCAAGGAGTTGACTACAATGAGACCTTCTCACCCGTAGCGATGCTTAAGTCCGTCCGAATCATGTTAGCAATTGCCGCATTTTATGATTATGAAATTTGGCAAATGGATGTGAAGACTGAACTCCTGAATGGATTTCTGAAAGAAGAGTTGTATATGATGCAACCTGAAGATTTTATCGATCCAAAGGGTGCTAACAAAGTGTGCAAGCTCCAGCGATCCATTTATGGACTGGTGCAAGCCTCTCGGAGTTGGAATAAATGTTTTGATAGTTGATCAAAGCATATGGTTTTATACAGATTTTTGGAGAAGCCTGTATTTACAAGAAAGTGAGTTGGAGCTCTGTAGCGTTTCTAATATTATATGTGGATGACATATTGTTGATTGGAAATGATATAGAATTTCTGGACAGCATAAAAGGATACTTGAATAAGAGTTTTTCAATGAAAGACCTCAGTGAAGCTGCTTACATATTGGGCATCAAGATCTATAGAGATAGATCAAGACGCTTAATTGGACTTTCACAAAGCACATACCTTGACAAAGTTTTGAAGAAGTTCAAAATGGATCAGGCAAAGAAAGGGTTCTTACCTGTGTTACAAGGTGTGAAGTTGAGTAAGACTCAATGCCTGACCACTACAGAAGATAGAGAAGAAAATGAAAAGTGTTCCCTATGCTTTAGCCATAGGCTCTATCATGTATGCAATGCTGTGTACCAGACCTGATGTGTGCCTTGCTATTAGTTTAGCAGGGAGGTACCAAAGTAATCCAGGAGTGGATCACTGGACAGCGGTCAACAACATCCTGAAATACCTGAAAAGGACTAAGGATATGTTTCTCGTTTATGGAGGTGACAAAGAGCTCGTCGTAAATGGTTACGTCGATGCAAGCTTTCACACTGATCCGGATGATTCTAAATCGCAAACCGGATACGTGTTTATATTGAACGGTGGAGCTGTTAGTTGGAGCAGTTCTAAACAAAGCGTCGTGGCGGGATCTACGTGTGAAGCGGAGTACATAGCTGCTTCGGAAGTAGCAAATGAAGTAGTCTGCATGAAGGAGTTCATATCCGATCTAGGTGTCATACCTAGTGCATCGGGTCCAATGAAAATCTTTTGTGACAATACTGGTGCAATTGCCTTGGCAAAGGAATCCAGATTTCACAAGAGAACCAAACACATCAAGAGATGCTTCAATTCCATCTGTGATCAAGTCCAGGTGGGAGACATAGAGATTTGCAAGATACATACGGATCTGAATGTTGCAGACCCGTTGACTAAGCCTCTCTCACGAGAAAAACATGATCAGCACCAAGGCTCCATGGGTGTTAGAATCATTACTGTGTAATCTAGATTATTGACTCTAGTGCAAGTGGGAGACTGAAGGAAATATGCCCTAGAGGCAATAATAAAGTTATTATTTATTTCCTTATTTCATGATAAATGTTTATTATTCATGCTAGAATTGTATCAACCGGAAAAATAATACATGTGTGAATACATAGACAAACTGAGTGTCACTAGTATGCCTCTACTTGACTAGCTCGTTGATCAAAGATGGTTATGTTTCCTAACCATAGACATGAGTTGTCATTTGATAAATGAGATCACATCATTAGGAGAATGATGTGATTTACTTGACCCATTCCGTTAGCTTGGCACTTGATCGTTTTAGTTTACTGTTATTGCTTTCTTCATGACTTATACGTGTTCCTATGACTATGAGATTATGCAACTCCCGATTACCAGAGGAACACTTTGTGTGCTACCAAACGTCACAACGTAAATGGGTGATTATAAAGGTCCTCTACAGGTGTCTCCAATGGTACTTGTTGAGTTGGCATATATCGAGATTAGGATTTGTCACTCCAATTGTCGGAGATGTATCTCTGGGCCCTCTCGGTAATACACATCACTATAAGCCTTGAAAGCAATGTGACTAATGAGTTAGTTGCGGGATGATGCATTACAGAACGAGTAAAGAGACTTGCCGGTAACGAGATTGAGCTAGGTATTGAGATACCGACGATCGAATCTCGGGCAAATAACATACCCATAACAAAGAGAACAACGTACGTTGTTATGCGGTTTGACCGATAAAGATCTTCGTAGAATATGTAGGAACCAATATGAGCATCTAGGTTACGCTATTGGTTATTGACCGGAGACATGTCTCGGTCATGTCTACATAGTTCTCGAACCCGTAGTGTTGGGGAACGTAGTAATTTCAAAAAATTTCCTACGCACACGCAAGATCATGGTGATGCATAGCAACGAGAGGGGAGATTATGATCTACGTACCCTTGTAGATCGCAACGGAAGCGTTGACACAACATAGAGGAAGTAGTTGTACATCTTCTTCCCGATCCGACCGATCCAAGCACCGTTACTCCGGCACCTCCGAGTTCTTAGCACACGTACAGCTCGATGACGCTCCCCGGGCTCCGATCCAGCAAAGCTTCGGGGATGAGTTCCATCAGCACAACGGCGTGGTGACGATGATGATGTTCTACCGACGCAGGGCTTCGCCTAAGCACTACAACGATATGACCGAGGTAGAATATGGTGGCAGGGGGCACCGCACACGGCTAAGGAACGATCACGAGGATCAACTTGTGTGTTCTAGGGTGCCCCCTGCCTCCGTATATAAAGGATCCAAGGGGGGGTGCGGCCGGCCATAGGAGGCGCGCAGGAGGAGTCCTACTCCTACTGGGAGTAGGACTCTCCTCCCCGTTCCTTGTCCAACGAGGAGAGGTGGAGGGAGAATAGGAAAGGGGGGGCGCCGCCCCTCCCTCCTTGTCCAATTCGGACTAGGGGAAGAGGGGGCGCGCGGCCTGCCCTGGCAGCCCCTTCCACTTCTCCACATTAGGCCCATGAGGCCCATTAACCCCCCGGGGGGTTCCGGTAACCCCCGGTGCTCCGGTTTTATTCGAAACTTCTCCGGAACCCTTCCGGTGTCCGAATATAGTCATCCAATATATCAATCTTTACGTCTCGACCATTCTGAGACTCCTCGTCATGTCCATGATCACATTCGGGACTCCGAACTAACTTCGGTACATCAAAATGCATAAAATCATAATAACTGTCATCGTAACGTTAAGCATGCGGACCCTACGGTTCGAGAACATTGCAGACATGACTGAGACAAATCTCCGGTCAATAACCAATAGTGGGACCTGGATGCCCATATTGGCTCCTACATATTCTACGAAGATCTTTATCGGTCAGACCGCATAACAACATACGTTGTTCCCTTTGTCATCAGTATGTTACTTGCCCGAGATTCGATCGTCGGTATCCAATACCTAGTTCAAGCTCGTTACCGGCAAGTCTCTTTACTCGTTCCGTAATACATCATCTCACAACTAACATATTAGTTGTAATTCTTTCAAGGCTTATGTGATGTGCATTACCGAGAGGGCCCAGAGATACCTCTCCGACAATTGGAGTGACAAATCCTAATCTCGAAATACGCCAACCCAACATCTACCTTTGGAGACACCTGTAATGCTCCTTTATAATCACCCAGTTACGTTGTGACGTTTGGTAGCACCCAAAGTGTTCCTCCGGCAAACGGGAGTTGCATAATCTCATAGTCATAGGAACATGTATAAGTCATGAAGAAAGCAATAGAAACATACTAAACGATCGGGTGCTAAGCTAATGGAATGGGTCATGTCAATCAGATCATTCAACTAATGATGTGATCCCGTTAATCAAATGACAACTCCTTTGTCTATGGTTAGGAAACATAACCATCTTTGATTAACGAGCTAGTCAAGTAGAGGCATACTAGTGACACTCTGTTTGTCTATGTATTCACACATGTATCATGTTTCCGGTTAATACAGTTCTAGCATGAATAATAAACATTTATCATGAAATAAGGAAATAAATAATAACTTTATTATTGCCTCTAGGGCATATTTCCTTCAGTCTCCCACTTGCACTAGAGTCAATAATCTAGATTACACAGTAATGATTCTAACACCCATGGAGCCTTGGTGCTGATCATGTTTTGCTCGTGGAAGAGGCTTAGTCAACGGGTCTGCAACATTCAGATCCGTATGTATCTTGCAAATCTCTATGTGTCCCACCTGGACTAGATCCCGGATGGAATTGAAGCGTCTCTTGATGTGCTTGGTTCTCTTGTGAAATCTGGATTCCTTTGCCAAGGCAATTGCACCAGTATTGTCACAAAAGATTTTCATTGGACCCGATGCACTAGGTATGACACCTAGATCAGATATGAACTCCTTCATCCAGACTCCTTCATTTGCTACTTCCGAAGCAGCTATGTACTCCACTTCACATGTAGATCCCGCTACGACGCTTTGTTTAGAACTGCACCAACTGATAGCTCCACCGTTTAATGTAAACACGTATCCAGTTTGCGATTTAGAATCGTCCGAATCAGTGTCAAAGCTTGCATCAACGTAACCGTTTATGATGAGCTCTTTGTCACCTCCATATACGAGAAACATATCCTTAGTCCTTTTTAGGTACTTCAGGATGTTGTTGACCGATGTCCAGTGATCCACTCATGGATTACTTTGGTACCTCCCTGCTAAACTTATAGCAAGGCACACATCAGGTCTGGTACACAACATTGCATACATGATAGAGCCTATGGCTGAAGCATAGGGAACATCTTTCATTTTCTCTCTATCTTCTGCAGTGGTCGGGCATTGAGTCTTACTCAACTTCACACCTTGCAATACAGGCAAGAATCCTTTCTTTGCTTGATCCATTTTGAACTTCTTCAAAATCTTGTCAAGGTATGTGCTTTGTGAAAGTCCAATTAGGCGTCTTGATCTATCTCTATAGATCTTAATGCCTAATATGTAAGCAGCTTCACCGAGGTCTTTCATTGAAAAACTTTTATTCAAGTATCCCTTTATGCTATCCAGAAATTCTATATCATTCCCAATTAGTAATATGTCATCCACATATAATATCAGAAATGCTACAGAGCTCCCACTCACTTTCTTGTAAATACAGGCTTCTCCAAAAGTCTATATAAAACCAAATGCTTTGATCACACTATCAAAGCGTTTATTCCAACTCCGAGAGGCTTGCACCAGTCCATAAATGGATCGCTGGAGCTTGCACACTTTGTTAGCTCCCTTTGGATCGACAAAACCTTCTGGTTGCATCATATACAACTCTTCTTCCAGAAATCCATTTAGAAATGCAGTTTTGACATCCATCTGCCAAATTTCATAATCATAAAATGCGGCAATTGCTAACAGACTTAAGCATCGCTACGGGTGAGAAGGTCTCATCGTAGTCAATCCCTTGAACTTGCCGAAAACCTTTTGCGACAAGTCGAGCTTTGTAGAGAGTAATATTACCGTCAGCGTCAGTCTTCTTCTTGAAGATCCATTTATTCTCAATTGCTTGCCGATCATCGGGCAAGTCAACCAAAGTCCATACTTTGTTCTCATACATGGATCCCATCTAAGATTTCATTGCTTCAAGCCATTTTGCGGAATCTGGGCTCACCATCGCTTCTTCATAGTTCGTAGGTTCATCATGATCTAGTAGCATGACTTCCAGAACAGGATTACCGTACCACTCTGGCGCGGATCTCACTCTGGTTCATCTACGAGGTTCAGTAGTATCTTGATCTAAAGTTTCATGATCATCATCATTAGCTTCCTCACTAACTGGTGTAGGTGTCACTGAAACAGTTTTCTGTGATGTACTACTTTCCAATAAGGGAGCAGGTACAGTTACCTCGCCAAGTTCTACTTTCCTCCCACTCACTTCTTTCGAGAGAAACTCCTTCTCTAGAAAGGATCCATTCTTAGCAACGAATGTCTTGCCTTCGGATCTGTGATAGAAGGTGTACCCAATAGTCTCCTTTGGGTATCCTATGAAGACACATTTCTCCGATTTGGGTTCGAGCTTATCAGGTTGAAGCTTTTTCACATAAGCATCGCAGCCCCAAACTTTAAGAAACGACAACTTTGGTTTCTTACCAAACCATAGTTCATAAGGCGTCGTCTCAACGGATTTTGATGGTGCCCTATTTAACGTGAATGCGGCCGTCTCTAAAGCATAACCCCAAAACGATAGCGGTAAATCTGTAAGAGACATCATAGATCGCACCATATCTAATAAAGTACGATTACGACGTTCGGACACACCATTACGCTGTGGTGTTCCGGGTGGCGTGAGTTGCGAAACTATTCCACAATTTTTCAAATGTACACCAAACTCGTAACTCAAATATTCTCCTCCATGATCAGATCGTAGAAACTTTATTTTCTTGTTACGATGATTTTCAACTTCACTCTGAAATTCTTTGAACTTTGAAAATGTTTCAGACTTATGTTTCATTAAGTAGATATAACCATATCTGCTTAAATCATCTGTGAAGGTGAGAAAATAACGATATCCGCCACGAGCTTCAACATTCATCGGACCACATACATCTGTATGTATGATTTCCAACAAATATGTTGCTCTCTCCATAGTACCGGAGAACGGTGTTTTAGTCATCTTGCCCATGAGGCACGGTTCGCAAGTACCAAGTGATTCATAATCAAGTGGTTCCAAAAGTTCATCAGTATGGAGTTTCTTCATGCGCTTTACACCGATATGACCTAAACGGCAGTGCCACAAATAAGTTGCACTATCATTATCAACTCTGCATCTTTTGGCTTCAACATTATGAATATGTGTATCACTACTATCGAGATTCATCAAAAATAGACCACTCCTCAAAGGTGCATGACCATAAAAGATATTACTCATATAAATAGAACAACCATTATTCTCTGATTTAAATGAATAACCGTCTCGCATCAAACAAGATCCAGATATAATGTTCATGCTCAACGCTGGCACCAAATAACAATTATTTAGGTCTAATACTAATCCCGAATGTAGATGTAGAGGTAGCGTGCCGACCGCGATCACATCGACTTTGGAACCATTTCCCACGCGCATCGTCACCTCGTCCTTTGCCAGTGTTCGCTTAATCCGTAGTCCCTGTTTTGAGTTGCAAATATTAGCAACAGAACCAGTATCAAATACCCAGGTGCTACTGCGAGCTCTAGTAAGGTACACATCAATAACATGTATATCACATATACCTTTGTTCACCTTGCCATCCTTCTTATCCGCCAAATACTTGGGGCAGTTCCGCTTCCAGTGACCAGTCTGCTTGCAGTAGAAGCACTCAGTTTCAGGCTTAGGTCCAGACTTGGGTTTCTTCTCTTGAGCAGCAACTTGTTTGCCGTTCTTCTTGAAGTTCCCCTTCTTCTTCCCTTTGCCCTTTTTCTTGAAACTAGTGGTCTTGTTGACCATCAACACTTGATGCTCCTTCTTGATTTCTACCTTCGCAGCTTTCATCATTGCGAAGAGCTCGGGAATAGTCTTATTCATCCCTTGCATATTATAGTTCATCACGAAGCTCTTGTAGCTTGGTGGCAGTGATTGGAGAATTCTGTCAATGACGCAATCATCTGGAAGATTAACTCCCAATTGAATCAAGTGATTATTATACCCAGACATTTTGAGTATATGCTCACTGACAGAACTGTTCTCCTCCATCTTGCAGCTATAGAACTTATTGGAGACTTCATATCTCTCAATCCGGGCATTTGCTTGAAATATTAACTTCAACTCCTGAAACATCTCATATGCTCCATGACGTTCAAAACGTCGTTGAAGTCCCGATTCTAAGCCGTAAAGCATGGCACACTGAACTATCGAGTAGTCATCAGCTTTGCTCTGCCAGACGTTCATAACATCTGGTGTTGCTCCAGCAGCAGGCCTGGCACCCAGCGGTGCTTCCAGGACGTAATTCTTATGTGCAGCAATGAGGATAATCCTCAAGTTACGGACCCAGTCCGTGTAATTGCTACCATCATCTTTCAACTTTGCTTTCTCAAGGAACACATTAAAATTCAATGGAACAACGGCACGAGCCATCTATCTACAATCAACATAAACAAGCAAGATACTATCAGGGACTAAGTTCATGATAAATTTAAGTTCAATTAATCATATTACTTAAGAACTCCCACTTAGATAGACATCCATCTAATCTTCTAAGTGATCACGTGATCCAAATCAACTAAACCATAACCGATCATCACGTGAAATGGATTAGTCTTCAATGGTGAACATCATTATGTTGATCATATCTACTATATGATTCACGCTCGACCTTTCGGTCTCCGTGTTCCGAGGCCATATCTGCATATGCTAGGCTCGTCAAGTATAACCCGAGTATTCTGTGTGTGCAAAACTGGCTTGCACCCGTTGTAGATGGACGTAGAGCTTATCAGACCCGATCATCACGTGGTGTCTGGGCACGACGAACTTTGGCAACGGTGCATACTCAGGGAGAACACTTCTTGATAATTCAGTGAGAGATCATCTTATAATGCTACCGTCAATCAAAGCAAGATAAGATGCATAAAAGATAAACATCACATGCAATCAATATAAGTGATATGATATGGCCATCATCATCTTGTGCCTGTGATCTCCATCTCCGAAGCACCGTCATGATCACCATCGTCAACGGCGCGACACCTTGATCTCCATCGTAGCATCGTTGTCGTCTCGCCAATCTTATGCTTCCACGACTATCGCTACCGCTTAGTGATAAAGTAAAGCATTACATCGCGATTGCATTTCATACAATAAAGCGACAACCATATGGCTCCTACCAGTTGTCGATAACTCGGTTACAAAACATGATCATCTCATACAATAAAATTTAGCATCATGTCTTGACCATATCACATCACAACATGCCCTGCAAAAACAAGTTAGACGTCCTCTACTTTGTTGTTGCAAGTTTTACGTGGCTGCTACGGGCTTAAGCAAGAACCAATCTCACCTACGCATCAAAACCACAACGATAGTTTGTCAAGTTGATGCTGTTTTAACCTTCGCAAGGACCGGGCGTAGCCACACTTGGTTCAACTAAAGTTGGAGAGACTGTCGCCCGCAAGCCACCTATGTGCAAAGCAAGTTGGGAGAACCGGTCTCGCGTAAGCGTACGCGTAATGTTGGTCTGGGTCGTCTCGTCCAACAATACCGCCGAACCAAAGTATGACATGCTGGTAGGCAGTATGACTTATATCGCCCACAACTCACTTGTGTTCTACTCGTGCATATAACATCAAACCATAAAACCTAGGCTCGGATGCCACTGTTGGGGAACATAGTAATTTCAAAATTTTCCTACACACATGCAAGATCATGGTGATGCATAGCAACGAGAGGGGAGAGTATGATCTACGTACCCTTGTAGATCGCAACGGAAGCATTGACACAACGTAGAGGAAGTAGTCGTACGTCTTCTTCCCGATCCGACCAATCCAAGCACCGTTACTCCGGCACCTCCGAGTTCTTAGCACACGTACAGCTCGATGACGCTCCCCGGGCTCCGATCCAGCAAAGCTTCAGGGATGAGTTCCGTCAGCACAAAGGCGTGGTGACGATGATGATGTTCTACCGACGCAGGGCTTCGCCTAAGCACTACAACGATATGACCGAGGTAGAATATGGTGGCAGGGGGCACCGCACACGGCTAAGGAACGATCACGAGGATCAACTTGTGTGTTCTAGGGTGCCCCCCTGCCTCCGTATATAAAGGATCCAAGGGGGGGTGCGACCGGCCATAGGAGGCGCGCAGGAGGAGTCCTACTCCTACTGGGAGTAGGACTCCCCTCCCCGTTCCTTGTCCAACTAGGAGAGGTGGAGGGAGAATAGGAAAGGGGGGGCGCCGCCCCTCCCTCCTTGTCCAATTCGGACTAGGGGGAGAGGGGGCGCGCGGCCTGCCCTGGCAGCCCCTTCCTCTTCTCCACATTAGGCCCATGAGGCCCATTAAGCCCCCGGGGGGTTCCGGTAACCCCCCGGTGCTCCGATTTTATCCGAAACTTCTCCGGAACCCTTCCGGTGTCCGAATATAGTCATCCAATATATCAATCTTTCTGTCTCGACCATTCCGAGACTCCTCGTCATGTCCATGATCACATCCGGGACTCCAAACTAACTTCGGTACATCAAAATGCATAAACTCATAATAACTGTCATCGTAACGTTAAGCGTGCGGACCCTACGGTTCGAGAACAATGCAGACATGACTGAGACAAATCTCCGGTCAATAACCAATAGCGGGACCTGGATGCCCATATTGGCTCCTACATATTCTACGAAGATCTTTATCGGTCAGACCGCATAACAACATACGTTGTTCCCTTTATCATCGGTATGTTACTTGCCCGAGATTCGATCGTCGGTATCCAATACCTAGTTCAATCTCATTACCGGCAAGTCTCTTTACTCGTTCCGTAATACATCATCTCACAACTAACATATTAGTTGTAATGCTTGCAAGGCTTATGTGATGTGCATTACCGAGAGGGCCCAGAGATACCTCTCTGACAATTGGAGTGACAAATCCTAATCTCGAAATACGCCAACCCAACATGTACCTTTGGAGACACCTGTAATGCTCCTTTATAATCACCCAGTTACGTTGTGACGTTTGGTAGCACCCAAAGTGTTCCTCCGGCAAACCGGAGTTGCATAATCTCATAGTCATAGGAACATGTATAAGTCATGAAGAAAGCAATAGCAACATACTAAACGATCGGGTGCTAAGCTAATGGAATGGGTCATGTCAATCAGATCATTCAACTAATGATGTGATCCCGTTAATCAAATGACAACTCCTTTGTCTATGGTTAGGAAACATAACCATCTTTGATTAACGAGCTAGTCAAGTAGAGGCATACTAGTGACACTCTGTTTGTCTATGTATTCACACATGTATCATGTTTCCGGTTAATACAATTCTAGCATGAATAATAAACATTTATCATGAAATAAGGAAATAAATAATAACTTTATTATTGCCTCTAGGGCATATTTCCTTCACGTAGGGCCCGCACGCTTAAAGTTCTATGACGATCGGTATTATGAGTTTATATGTTTTGATGTACCGAAGGTAGTTCGGAGTCCCGGATGTGATCACGGACATGACGAGCAGTCTCGAAATGGTCGAGACATAAATATTGATATATTGGTTATTGATATATTGATATATTTGGACATCGGAAGAGTTCCGGGTGAAATCGGGATTTTACTGGAGTGCCGGAGGGGTTACCGGAACCCCCCGGGGGTTGATGGGCCTTGTTGGGCCTAGTGGAGAGAGAGAGGGGCCGGCCAGGGCAGGTCGCGCACTCCCTCCCCCTCTGGTTCGAATTGGACTAGGAAGGGGGGCGCCCTCCTTTCCTTCTCCCTCTCCCCCTTCCTTTCCCCTTCCTAGTAGGAGTAGGAAAGGGGGAGTCCTACTCCTACTAGGAGGAGGACTCCTCCTCCTGGCGCGCCCTACAGGGCCGGCCGGTCTCCCCCTTGCTCCTTTATATACGGGGGCAGGGGGGCACCCTAGAATACACAAGTTGATCATTGATCTCTCCCAGCCATGTGCGGTGCCCCCCTCCACCATAATCCACCTCGGTCATATCGTAGCGGTGCTTAGGCGAAGCCGTGTGTCGGTAACTTCATCAATATCGTCATCACGCCGTCATGCTGACGAAACTCTCCTTCGAGCTCTACTGGATCGTGAGTTCGCGGGACGTCACCGAGCTGAACGTGTGCTGAATACGGAGGTGCCGTACGTTCAGTACTGAGGATCAGTCGATCGTGAAGACGTACGACTACATCAACCGCGTTGTCATAACGCTTCCACTTTCGGTCTACGAGGGTATGTGGACACACTCTCCCCTCTCGTTGATATACATCACCATGATCTTGCGTGTTAGTAGGATTTTTTTTGAAATTACTACATTCCCCAACAGAGGACAGATGACGAAGGAGTGGCCCACAAGCCACCAAGGCGCGCCCTGGGGGTAGGCGCTCCTTGGTTCCCCGTGGGCCCCTCATGGCTCCGTTTGACCTAATTCCAGCTCTGTAAATTCTCTAAACTCGGGGAACCAACAGCAAGCCACCCAAAACACTTTTTCTTCCGCCACAAACTTTTGTTCTCAAGAGATCTCATCTGGGGGCCTTTTCCGGCACTCTGTCAGAGGAGAAATTAAGCACGGAGTGGCTCTACATCAACCTTGCTGCCCTTCCGATGATGTGTGAATGGTTTACCACAGACCTACGGGTCCATAGTTAGTAGCTAGATGGCTTATCCTCTCTCTTTGATCTTAAATACAATGCTCTCCTCGATGTTCTTGGAGTTCTATTCGATGTAATTCTTTTTCTGGTGTGTTTATTGGGATCCGATGCATTGTGAGTTTATGATCAGATTATTCATGAATATTATTTGAGTCTTTGCTGCACTCTTTTATGCATGATTATTGCAACTTTGTATTTCTCTCTGATCTATCTGTTTGGTTCTGCCAACTAGATTGATTAATCTTGCAATGGGAGAGGTGCTTGTGATGGGTTCGATCTTGCGACGCTCAATATTTGAAAGAGAGAGGCACGACTGTCAAGCTACTTAATACAGAAACATGGCTGTAGAGACTCCATGCCCGTTCCTGTCATAGTTAAACATGCTACTGAAAACGTGCTTCTTATGGTTGAAAAAGCGTGCCTCTCGATGCTTCCCTTCCCTGCCTCACAAGGTAAAAGGTTAAAATTGACATTTGATAGTGTTGCAATACTTGCCCCCATATACCTCCAATTCCGAGGAACATAATGATAAATATTAAGGAAAATTAATGCGACAAAAGAAACCAGATTACAATTCTTAACAAAGTTCCTGACAACTTACACAAGAAAAAATAAGAAACTTTAGTCCACTGCTAAATAACTTCAACGTAGACAATGATCAGGGGCGATGCTCTATGCTTACTCCCCAACGACCTTCTCCCTGGGTTGCTGGGGGCGGAAATCCTCAATCTCCTTCTTCATCACCTCCACGACCTTCATGTCCTCCTCACGTTGCTTGACAGGAGCAACGGATTCCTCCACGAGCCGATCGCACTCGAGGAGGAGCTTCGCCTTCTCATCCATAAGTTCTACGATCATGGCATCCGTCTTCTTCACCTCGGCATCACTATCCTCGAAGAGCTTCTTCCAGTCTTGGATGACCTCCAACGCCTTCTCGAGATCAATGCGGAGCTTCACCTTGTCATTGATAAGTTCGTTAATGAGGTTGAACTCCTTCGAATCCGAGGCACGGGTCTGATCCCGCAGCTTATCAAGGTTTATTAACAAGGGACGCTCGGTCTGATCGCCTCTAGAACTGCCCCCTAATCCGCTAGAAGATACATCCTCATGTTGTTGGTATCCTGCTGTATGGGGTTTCTGTTGAAGTTCGCGAAGCAACCTAAGCCTAGCTCCAATTGACTTTGATCCAGTATCAGCAAGACACATCCCCATCATATTAGAAGGAACCTGAAAACAATAATTCACAACTAAATCAAGTATCAGGAAGAGAGAGAAAACACAAGAGGTAGAAGCAGAGTCAACTTACAAAGGAGGAACCCTCGCCAGCCCGGATCTCACTCCTGCATCTCGAAGCGACGCTCTGGAGTAATCTTCTTCTTCCTAGCCATGGCGGAGGGGGTCAGGAGAGAAAAGAGCAAGAGAAATGGATGGGTTGGCGGCGGGCAAAGGTAGGGCTGGGGGACACGGTCCCGCTTAAATAGCCAGACCTTGGCCTCGAGCGATGAGTCAGAGCTGCGTCACGCGGCGTTCACATCCCCACCAGAGAAGACGCTCGTCGGACCGTTGGGTTTCTGGAGCGACGCCACATGTCGTTCGTATCCCAACCAGAGGACACGCCCTTCAAACCGTTGGGTTTTCGGAGCGGCGCCATGTGGCGTTCACACACCCACAGGAGGGGACGCCTCGCATTCTCGTGGGGCTAACAACGTGACTGAGAACCAAGCAATCACACAAGAACGACACCGAGATTTGTTAACGGGGTTCACCGATATGGCTAAATCCCCGGAGCCGAACTACGTGCGCTCCTCCCCATGACACCGCCACAATACCGCATATTGGCCACATGGGCGCCGGGACACGCCGCCGGCTTCCCCTGCGTGCCTGTGCTATTATGTTGGCATAGATTACATCATGTGTCTAATCCCACTATATATGAGAGGCCTACGATACAAGTGTTCTGCTTGGACACAACTCTATATCCTGTCTACACATCGAACGACTCGAAGTTCAACTATAACCTACCTTGTATAATAATATTCGACAACAACTCTAACAGTGACTCCAGGGGATACACTTCCGTGCCACTCACAGTCAGTCGTGGCAGTGAAAACACATGGAGCATATAGGCACGAACTTGCCTCAAGTTCTACTAACATCGTGCCTCCTGCAGTGAAAATGTGTCACTGAAAACATCTGCAAAACACGGGCATGACTTCACGTCTGTGCGTCACGAGCCTTCACGTCTGTGCCTCCCTTTGCTTCACGCTCGGGCCTCTAGTACGTCACTGTTCGTGCCTGCACATAATATGCGACCATGCGTGTCACACCAATTGTTGAGTATATGTGTTACGTGCATATTGTGTATTGAGTCCGTCTTCTAGTTCCTTGTATAGTTAAGATTCGTGGACCATCTTTATACATCATATATATATACGTGCCTATGCACGAGAGCAATACATCGTGCAATCCTAATCTCCTACATTGTATCAATTTCCGGGTTCTAAGGGCATCTCTAGCCGCGCCCCCAGGAAGGCCTCCCCGGGCGATTTTTTCGTGCCGGCGCCGAAAAAACGGCCCAGTCGCGCCCCCAGGAGCCCGATTTTCACCGGCTTGGGCCGAAAACAGCGCCGGCGGACCCAGGCCGAACCCGGCGCGTTGGGGGGCGCCCGGGGGCGCCGGGGCGAGCTGTTTTGGCGCGAAAAAGATGCGGGCCAGCCGCGTCAGCGACTCGGCGCCTCGTCTTCCCCCAACGGCCTCGGTTCCCGCGTGGAATCAATGGCAAGGCTGCCGCCAGTCAGCCTTGCCATTGATTCCTCACGGGCAGCGCGTCACGGGACGGCGCGCCGACGCATCCCCTCCCTCGCACGCGTACACACGGGCACGGCCCGGCTATAAAAGCCGGCGGCCTCCACTCGCCTGTGCCCACACCAGCCCCGCCCCTCGCCGCCGTCCACCCCCTCCCTCTCCCTGCCTCTCCCGAGCGCCGCCGTCCAGCCCCTCCCTCTACCTCTCCTGAGCCCGCCCAGCCCCGCCGTCGCCATGGCAGAACGCTTCCCCGGAGACGAGGCAGCGGCCAACGGCTTCGGCCGCCGTTCGCTCCGCGAACAGAAGTCCTGGCTCCTGTTCCAGGCGAACATCCCGGCGCCGCCGGACATGCGCGCCGGGCCAACGGGCTGGAGACTCAGCGCCGGGGGAGTGCCCATTCCCCCGTTGCCCGACGCCGTGGCGAAGCCGAAGTACTTCGCCGAGGAGGTCGAGATCGTGCGCGCGTCCCTCACCGACGCCCAACTCTTCCTCCCCCAGTACGCCGCTGACAACCACGTGGCTTGGGCGGCGTATTTCGAGCGCCGCCAGCAGCAGCGATTGGCGTCCACCAACGGCGCGCCGGTGGCCGGCGGCCGGCAGAACAGCGAGGGGCGCCACCTCTGGTGGGGCGTCCCCGGCCGCACACTCGAGGGCGTGCTCACGTACCTCGAGGGCAGCAACGACCCGCCATTGGCGTACCCCCGGCGAGGGTGGCCGCCCCGGCGCAGCACCGACGCGTCGGGCCATGGGCGCCATGGAGGTTCGGCGCTTCCTCTTCTTCCTCCTCATCACGCTCTTCTTCACACTCCTCCGGCTCTCCGGCGCTGCTCGGCGTCAAGGCCGAGCCCGCGGCGGAGACGCCGCTCGGCCGGCGCACTCGCAGCGCCGGCATCGTCATCAACGAGGGCGGCCGGCGCCCCTCCTCCTCGTCGGCTCCTCCGCGCTTCGTCAAGCCAAAGACGGAGCCGAGGCTGGCGCCGGTGAAGGCGGAGCCGGGGCTGGCGCCGGTGAAGGCGGAGTTCGACGACGACAATGCGACCCTCGAATGGGCGCGCCAGGACTCCATTGCGATGGAGAAGGCGCGCCGGAAGAAGGAAAAGGAGCGCCAGCGCGCCGCCCTACGCCGCTTCGAGGAGCGCCGACGCGGCCGCGAGGAAGGCGGGTCGTCGTCTTATGCGACAGCAACGACGACGACGACGACGACGACGCGCCGCCGCCTGTTCGCCATGGCCACGCCGGGCAGGGGTCCAGCAGGGGCACCCGCGTCAAGGAGGAGAAGGCCGACGACGGCGACGACTTCAGCCCCTTTTTTTTAGATTAGGTTAATGTAATGTTTGGACGAATTTCGCCGTAATTTGCCTTGTTTGGCCGAAATTTAACTAGTTTTTATCATAACTTCACTGAACGGTTCTTTTTTTTTAAAATACGCGCCTGGGGCCGGCCCTGAGGGTCGACGGCTGGGGACCGACTCGCCCCAGGGTCATTTTTTGCGCCGGCTCACCCCAGGTGACGCTTTTAGACGCCCCCTGAAAGGCCAACGGCTGGAGATGCCCTAACCATAGCCTTCCACCACCGTCGCCGCCGCCTAGCCGCCACCGTTCGCGCGCCTCACGCGCTGGCCGCCGCTCGTCCGACTCCCTGTGCGCGTGTGCTCCTCCAGCCGCCCGCCCGCTAGCCTCCCGCCCGATCGTCTCGGCCCTGCCAGCTGCTTCCCGCCGGCGTCACTCGCCTCCCGCGTGCGTGCCCCCGCGCCGGCCGTCACGCACGCGCTCGCTCCTAGCCGCTGTTGGCCGTCCGCGCGCGCGACACATCTAGCCGCATCGCGCGCCCCATCCTGCCGCCAAGTCGCTGCTTCTTTTCTCCATCGTCAACATAATCAGCCGCTTTAGGCAATATGACATCGCGTCACATGCATGTGCATGCATCAGGGAGCTTTGGATCTTCTAAGCCCACAAGCACCGGATCCAGTACTCCACCGGCCACACCTACGGCATATAGCCCTGCTTCAGGAACTGCCATCCCGCTGCCGGTGCCCTACGGCGCGGCCCCGCCATCCCGTCCTGACTTGTCGCACGGCTCGGCTCCGCTGCCCCCGCTGGCGTACGTCGTCGCCCCACCGCTGGCGCTCTCCAGCCAGTCCGTCGTGGCCCTGCCGCTGGCGCCGTCTCTGCCGGTCGACCCCTTGCTGTTGCGCAGGGCGTTCGACGCGCCCGTGTCCGGGGCTCCCAAGTACTGGTGGAGGTCGTCAGCAGGCCAACACTCACCTGTTGGGCAGCATCTAGACGGCGCCCAGCATCTGCAGCATCTGTCAGCGGATCAACAAGTTTTTCTGGCGGGCCATCTGGCCTATCCGGCACCGCAGTCGCAGTCAGGGTTGCTTCCCATACCGTCAGGAGAGTACCCACCACCGCTGCCGAGCGGTGGCTACGGCCTCCCCATGGCGTCTCCGTCCACCTCGTCGGCCCTGCCGCCGGCACCTTGGGACCCGATGCTCCTTCCCGCACTACATGTCGCTCCTACGCCGAACAACTACACCAGAGGTGATGATTGATACATGGACACCGGTGCTACGGCTCACATGTTTGCTCATCCTGGTAATCTTGCCTCCTTCACTCCCGTCACCACCGACCGCCGCATCATTGTCGGCGACGGTTCCACACTCCCTATCACACATGTCGGGCACACTTCTTTCCCTTCCAATTCCATGCCTACTACTTTGTCTAACATACTTGTGTCACCTCATATTATTAAGAATCTTGTTTCCGTTCGTCGTTTAACTCGTGAAAATCCTGTTACTGTTGAATTTGATGAGCTTGGGTTTTGTGTCAAGGACGCTCGAACCAGGATGGTACTTCACTGATGTGACAGCCTCAACGAGCTCTATCCGGTGCATTCGCCGTCCACCTCCACCACCGCACCGGTTGCTCTCTTCCCCGGCATCGATCTTTGGCACACTCATTTGGGCCATCCCAACCCCGTCACCCTTCATCATATTCTTAGGAGTTTCAGTTTCAGTTGCCATAAGATAGAGGATCACACCTATCATGCTTGTCGTCTCGGCAAACATGTTCGCCTCCCGTTTAATAACTCCATCACCGTTGCTTCTTTTCCTTTTTAGTTGATTCATAGCGATGTGTGGACCTCTCCGGTTCCAAGTAATTCGGCCTATTTATATTATCTGGTTATCCTTGATGACTATACTCATTATGTGTGGACTTTTCCTTTGCGCAGAAAGTCGGATGGACTCTCTACCTTGACGGCTTTTTACTCCTATGTCAGCACGCAATTTGGGCGTCCCATCCTTGCTCTTCAGACTGACGATGGAAAAGAGTTCGACAACTTTGCTTTCCGCACTTTTCTGTCGCATCACGACACAGTTTTTCGTCTCACATGCCCGTATACTTCCCAGCAGAACAGTCGAGCGGAACGCGTCCTTCGCACTCTGAACGACTCCGTTCGCACGCTCCTGTTCCATGCTAACGTGCCGCCTCATTTCTGGCCGGACGCACTCTCTACTGCTTCTCTTCTCCTTAAACTTCGCCCTTGCCGCCCATGATGGAACTACGCACCTCACCATCTTCTCTTCGGTACGCCCCCATATTATGATGGCTCGCGTATTTTTGGGTGCCTTTGCTATCCTAGCATTGCCGACTCCGCTCCTCACAAACTCGCACCTCGTTATGTCGCTTGCATCTTCATCGGCTACCCCTCCAACTCCAAGGGATATCGGTGCTACGATCTCATCTCCCACCGTGTGTTCACTTCCTGGCACGTTTACTTTGATGAGCATGTGTTTACGTTTCACCAGGTACCCCCGGCTGTTCCTCCCGCCACCGGTAATGCGGGCTCCTCGACGCCTCTTCCAGGGCGCTCGCGCGCCTCTGTTGGCCCGCCCCTGGCTTTGAGGCGCGCCCCCGTATGCGGCGCCTCCTCCAGCCGCGGCGCTGGCACCCCCGGTGCTCCCGACGTTGGCGCCCTCCCCCCGGCACCCGCGGTCCCCTCGGCGCCTGCGGTCCCCCCGGCGCCTGTGGCCCCCTCGGCACCCGCGGCCCCTCGGCGCCCCCGCCGCCTGTGGCCGGTCCGGTCACCCGCGCCCGTATGGGCGTCTTTCGCCCAAGCTCGCGCTATGCCTCGGATGACTACGTCCATGCGGCGTCCACCTCTGAGCCATCGCCGTTGCCGCTCTTCATGACCCGCTCTGGATGGCTGCGATGCAAGAGGAATTTGACGCCCTGTTACGCAACCGGACGTGGTAGCTTGTTCCCCGTCCCCGGCACGCCAACGTGATTACCGGGAAGTGGGTCTTCAAACACAAGCTCCGTCCTGATGGTACCCTTGATCGCTACAAAGGGCGTTGGGTCGTTCGTGGCTTCCGACAGCGTGTTGGCATCGACTTCACCGACACCTTCACTCCGGTCGTCAAGCCCGGCACGATATGCACGGTTCTCCACCTCGCGGTCTCCCGTGCTTGGCCGGTGCATCCAGATGGACGTCTCCAATGCCTTCCTCCATGGTCACCTCGAGGAGCAGGTCTTCTGCCAGCAGCCCATCGGGTTTGTTGACCCGGCGCTTCCCGACCACGTGTGCTTGCTTTCGCAGTCCTTGTACGGACTCAAGCAGGCTCCGCGCGCTTGGTACCAGCGCATCGCGGCGTTTCTCCACCAGCTTGGGTTCCGCTCTACCCGCTCGGACACCTCGCTCTTCGTCTATCATCAGGGCACTGATACGGCCTACTTGCTGCTCTATGTCGACGACATCATCCTGGCGGCATGTACGGCTGGTCTCCTCAGTCAGCTCACGGTCGTCTTTGCGCTGACTTCGCCATCAAGGACTTGGGTCCTTTGCACTACTCCCTCGGTGTCGAGGTGGTGCGCCGTCCGGATGGCTTCTTCCTTCATCAGCGGAAGTACGCCCACGAGCTCCTGGCGCACGCCGGCATGCTTAACTGCAAGCCCGCCGCTACGCCTGTTGATACAAAGGCCAAGCTTTCTTCCACGGATGGTTCTCCTGCTTCGGATGCTGCTTTCTATCGGTCTATCGTTGGTGCTCTCCAGTACCTCACCCTGACTCGACCGGAGATCCAGTATGCCGTGCAGCAGGTGTGTCTTCATATGCATGCTCCTCGAGATGTTCACTGGGCTGCCGTCAAGCGGATTCTCCGCTATATCTGTGGCACTATGGATCTTGGCGTCACGCTTCACGCCTCTGCCGACACCGCCCTCACCGCCTACTCCGATGCAGACTGGGCGAGCTGCCCTGACACTCGTCGCTCCACTTCGGGCAATTGCGTCTACCTTGAACCCTCACTTATCTCGTGGTCGTCCAAGCGGCAGCCTACGGTCTCTCGTTCCAGTGTTGAGGCTGAGTATCGTGCGGTGGTCAACGCAGTCGCCGTGTGTTCGTGGCTTCGTCAGCTGCTTCAGGAGCTCTCTTGTCCTGTTGACCGTGCCACGGTGGTCTGCTGCGACAACGTCTCGATGGTCTACCTCTCCGCTAACCCGGTACATCATCGACGGACCAAGCATATTGAGTTGGATATTCATTTTGTTCGGGAACAGGTGGCCCTTGGCCATATTCGTGTTTTACACGTCCCTACTTCCCAACAATTTGCCGATATCATGACCAAGGGCTTGCCTACGGCGTCATTTGAGGAGTTCCGGTCCAGTCTTTGCGTCAGCCGGGGTGCCGCTTCGACTGCGAGGGGGGGTGTTGAGTATATGTGTTATGTGCATATTGTGTATTGGGCCCGTCTTCTAGTTCCTTGTATAGTTGAGATCCGTGGCCCACCGTACATCATATATATACGTGCCTATGCACGAGAGCAATACATCGTGCAATCCTAATCTCCTACACCAATGCCTCTCAAAAATTAATAGAAAGGAGTATTAACGCGATACAGGGAACCAAATTACATTTGTTAACAAAGTTGCTGACAAGAAAAACATCAGGATAAATGTGCTATCAGTGTTTTGAGCCTTTTTGCATCATAAATTAAACACGAGACCACAACATTTACTTGTAGAGTATTCATTTCTGCAGAAATATTCTTATTATGATATTATTACAACACTTCTTCATATTTTGCAGAGTGCGTTTAGGCACCCAAACTTGGTCGAAAGTGCTTTCAACACTGAAGCATGGATCAACTTGGAGAAGAGTTCAGTTCTGGAGGGGGCTAACTGAAAAGTGCCAGAAGAAATCATGCACGAGTGCATATATCCACTGATACGGGCATTGATATGATACCGTGATACAAGAAGTTGTGATCTGTGCCCAAGGTAGAGGTTTAAATAGTCAGACATCCATTACCAAATATAAAAAACAGACCTTAAACTTTTCTATATTGCCGGTTGCAGCTTTGCATTACACCATGTCAAACTCGCATCTTGTTTTCAGCTTGGGGCATTTCTGTCTCACGGGCACAATGATGAACTAAAAATCTACCTATCACCCTAGAAAGACGCTACTGACACACATCTGAGTGAAAAAGAACTTGTATGCAGCTTTCAAGAAAAGTGAGTAACGCAAAAATAGGGACTGCTTGTGCTTGTGATCATCGAGTATTAGTGTTTTAGAAAATTATGACGTACTAGTTCATTTGGAAACAATCGGTAGTTGTTCATCTGGATTAATATTTTGAACAGCTGCTATGATTTTGCATGTAGGCACAACTTTTGGGGGGCTAGACGCAAAATATCCTGTATATAAACAAATGAGTTGATCCTATGCCTTCGATGCAGATCTGACGCACCATGCTGAGCACGGTATCATGTTTTTTTTCGAGAGTACGCAAATTGCGTACCATATTTTTATAGAAGGGAGAAAATTTGATTACAAGAGGCCGATAGTAGTGCGGACACCACCATTAGCCCACCCACACCATTACAGGAGAATAAGCTACACTCTCACCAATCTTTGTAAACCACCTACTCCGCCTCTAGCAAGTTTCCATTTCTTAATTTATCAAGAATGCTACTCGTCAGGGCCTGCGCATCTAACTGTTGCTCTCTCCGATTGGAGACACGGGCGTTCCGCTGCTTCCACATGGACCACGTGGCACAAATAACCAAAGTGTCAAACCCACGCCTCTCCTCCTTTTGGAAGGCTTGTCTCTGCATCATCCACCATTCCAGGAAGCAATCCTGAGGTGTCGTAACCGCGGTAGGCAGGTTCAGAACATCAAAGCAGCGATGCCAGGTCTCACGGGCATAGACGCGTTGTGCAAGGATATGATTAACATTATCCACCTCCTGGAGACATGTGTAGCATGCGGAAGGTTCGTCCTGAAGGCCATGCCTGGTACGATGATCCGAAGTCCAGATTCTCTTTTGCGTGGCCAACCAAGAGAAAATTTTGCACCTGAGTGGAGCCCAACTCCTCCAAATGGCTTTGGCATGGGGGAAAGAGACCAAGCCGTGGCAAAGAGTGGCATAGGTGGACTGCGCCGAATAAGCTTGCGAGGCAGTGCAAGGCCAAGAAAACACGTCCTCCGCATCGAGGTCTCGCTGCACCGTGGAGATGGCCAGCCGTAGATGCATGACTTGTGGAAGCACTTGGAAGGAGTTGTTGTCCGGGATGTCCAAAACCCATCTCTCATCCACAGCGGCCTGCTGCATAGTTCTCTGATTGATCGTCCGAGTGTCGATTAGGGCATGAGCCATGGGTGCAATGTCCTTGACCGCAAAGCCATGGATCCATCGGTCTCTCCAGAAAAGTACTTTATCTCCTCTCCCAACAGAGATATGCACCAGGCTGTCGAAAATTGCTCTAGCATCATCATCCACAAGGAGAGAGAGCCCTTGCCATGGCATGTTCGGATCTGTGCGTCGGAGCTACTCCCACTGAACCCTAAGGGCCAGCCCTTGCCGATGCAAATCCTTGACTCCCAACCCACCAAACTTCAAGGGACGGCAGATAGAGTTCCATGCCACCAAGCATTGGCCACCATTGACTTTATCTTTGCCAGACCAAAAGAAGACCCGCATCCAACTATTAATGTCTTCCAGTACCCAAGCCGAGGCTTCGAGGATGAGCAGGTGGTGGATCGGCCTGGCCGCAATGACAGAGTTCACAAGAATCAAGCGCCCAGAATGCTGCATTAGGCCACGCTGGCATGCAGGGAGGAATTTTCTCACGAGATCGAGCAAGGGTTGCCAATCAGCCTTGGTGAGCTGCTTGATCGCGAGCTGGAGCCCGAGATATCGGCACGAAAAGTTGGTCAGCGGGCACTGGAGGTTTGCCAGGATTCTCTCCTTGTCCTCGTGAATGACTCGTATCACAGGATATTTTCCAAGAGCGCTAGCATCTGGTGACCAATCGAAGAATCGAGAGGTGCGACCCACCGAGAGATGCTACACACGGGGGTTTTACATGCTTTTATGAGATGCTTAGGATCTGATTGGCTTAGATTTGATAAAGTGAGGCGGACCCGCCACTTAAAATCAGGGAGGGACAATTAGTGAAGGCCACGTAGCAGGGTCCGTGAGAGCCCGTGACTTTTGCGCGTGTGTAGTATTATCGTGACCCACCAGACGGCAAGCGGTGGGCGTCTGATCCCACGCGCGGCTGAACCCACGAACCAGAGGAGGGGGTCCAAGCGTGCGACCCACCAGACCGCTGTCTGATCCCACGAGCGGCTGAACCCGCGAACCAGAGGAGAGGAAGGGGGTCGAAGCGTGCGACCCACCGGACGGCCGTCTGATCCCACGCGCGGCTGAACACCAAACGGGAGAGAGGTGGCTCGCTCCACCCGTGCAAGAGGCCAGGGCGGCTGATCTGCTCTCTGATGCTTCTCTTCTCTCACCACCCCCTGCTGCTTCCCTCTTCTTCTTCCTGAGCGCCCCTGCTGCTCCTTCTGTCTTCCTCCCCTGCTGTTCTTCTTCACCAAACCGAGCCTGTTGTTGTTGTTCTGTGTGTGTGTGTGTAAGCCCGCCGCTCGCTCCACCCGTGCAAGAGGCCAGGGCGGCTGATCTGCTCTCTGATGCTTCTCTTCTCTCACCACCCCCTGCTGCTTCCCTCTTCTTCTTCCTGAGCGCCCCTGCTGCTCCTTCTGTCTTCCTCCCCTGCTGTTCTTCTTCACCAAACCGAGCATGTTGTTGTTGTTCTGTGTGTGTGTGTGTAATTCATAAAAATTATTGTTGTGCGATGATGATATTTGTTCAGTCCGAAGACATGCGCCGTTCTTACTTATTTTATTGATCAGTGAGAGTTTGTACCCACTAGCAATTACAAGTGTGATCAGATGATGTTAGCTCTGGAGAACGATTTGAGAATCTAGTGCTATCGTATTTTCATTATATTTCATGTTGTTGAGTGCACTGCACTTTCAATCTACTAAACTATCATGTCTCTTTAATCATGCAAACTTGTTATGCTTTGGTTGCAGCATGTTTCAAGTACCTGGAAATGATTTTAACTTTGCAAATAAAAAATCAGTAATACCATAACCTTGCAAATCAAAATTTAGTACCATCACAACCTTGCAAATCAATATTTAGTAATGAACATTTTAGAAAAAACTGTGCATGGCTCCACTATGGAAGACAAACCAAAATGTACATCAAAGTTCTGTCGTGTTATATTTATCTTCAAGACCTCAACATGGGAAATTGCCGCGGTTGCAAGGGGAAGGCAACCGGCAGTGCCTGAGGGCTAAGGGCACTTAACTCTACAAATCAAAATTCAGTACTAACATAAACTTGCAAATCAGAATCCAGTAATTAACCTTTTTGACAAATAGTAAGTCCGCAACTCCATGGCTCCATTGCAAAGTCAGTGTACATCAGGTTCCCAGATACAACAGCAGTTACCTACTCGTACAAATGAAAGAGCAACATTACACTGACTACCCTGATGACCCAAACAGAGCAAAACAGAATCCAGGTTCATATCTAGCTTCACTAGCTAATCCATGTAGAGGCCATTGTAATCAGGTGTGGTTCGTCGTCTTCGTGCAGTCGGCAAGCCACTGACAGCTCTCTTCCATGTAGAGGCCATTTGCAAGGGATATGTAGCACCATTGAATTGCTCACAAAATAGACGGGGAGACATGTCCATCACCTAACTGCGAAGAATGATATAACGATCCATAAAGCATATCGCAGACAATTAATACCATGGCTGACTAAAATATCAACAAGCTTCAGTAAAAGCCTTTGAATAAAAAAGAGCAAATACATTTTGCATAAGAATAAGGGAACAAAGAAGAGATGATTTTAAGATCACAAAACTGTTATAACTCTGATAGAGATGATTTTAAGATCACAAAACTGTTATAACTCTGATAAGACACCATTTGAATAATATGGTGATGTGCCTACTTCTTGCAGTGGACATAAAGAAGGCTTTGCTATCATTTGGTGGAACAATTAAGCTGTACAGTACAAATACCAGACTTGAGAAGAAATTCCTTTGTTCTTGATTATGCAACAAAATTGACAAGCTCTTTCTTTTCCGGGAAACTAAACTAGTAAAACTGAATGAAGGAAACTAAGCAAATTACATTCCTAGAGATTGTAGGACGCAACAACAGAACTAAGAGGATAAATGGAAACAGGCATACCAAATACCATCTAAGCCCTCCGTAATAACATCAGTACAACTTAAAGTAAGAGGTATCAGTGAATATTGGAAATAAAAAATAATTCTACTTGAGCATGATAGTTTTCTACCTTAAGGTCGCCATTGTACATTTAACCACGGCCATACTCGTTCTACAGATTATTCTAATTCATCTGTATATCTGTATATGTGTGATCAAAACAACAACTTCATAAATCCTCAGATCAAGTGATCAGTTCGCACAAAAATGGCAGCTAACCTACTGCCCCTGGTTTCCTCTATGGATCTATGTGTTTTGTTTCCTCACCGGGACTGCGAACTGAGGAAAGGATTGGCTTGGCAGCGCCACCACCACTCGATAGAAAAAGCTCCGCTGAACGATCGGGAGTTTCTTTTTTATTTTACCGAACAATGGGCAGCTATCGACCCCTACGGGATGATGGGAAAGTCCAAAGTAGTATTGGTAAAATGACTAGTTGCCCTTTATCATGGACAGCTTCATTTGCTTGGTACTCCGATATGGGTGATTGGAGTACCAGGGTACCGTAAAAAATCTCAAATAAAATCATTTATGAACGTTAGTGCAAGTCCCTGTTACCACACAAGATTGCTTCAAATCTCAATTACAGGAACACCAAGCAACAAGCCACCTAGCTGTTCTCGGTTTCTATGAGTCTATGATGATCCCACACACGACACTTCATTCTCGGTTTCCCTAACTCCCAACTCCATGAAGGTGCACTCACTATCCTAGTTGTTCTTTCTGGACCAGGAGCGTCCAAATTGATGCTAGTCTAAGAAAGTTCACTACAGTGTTGTACAGTCGTAATGAGGCTTGGCGCCGAGTGTTGATTCTGACACTATGCAGTGCTGTGATGGCTACAGTTCAGCACAAATAAAAATTTCTCACACACTATATTTTCTCTCGTAACTATTTTTTATGGGATCCTCTCCTTTTGTCTGCATTTTTTTTGTTGTGTGGAGAAGCACTTCAACGGTGCAATGCATCAAGAGAAAAAAAAGAAACAAATCAAAGTGAAGAGGAAAAGGTATACTCAATAATTAAAACATTATCTTATTTAAAAACATTGCATCTGATGGGAGAAAATGTGAATGGGATATTAATAGACGTTCAAAGTGGATGTACCTACATAAGGAGCTCGGCCACATCTTTCCCCTCCACGAATCATTGCTAATTTACTTCTGATAGGAGTAATTGCAATTCTTGTAGCACTCCCAAACAGACTCCAACCTATAGATCATATAATACCTAGCAGTTAATAAAACTAAACAGAAAATAAAATAAAATTGAGTAGTGGGCTGCAACGACATACATGTCTTTCATTCCCGATTTCTTTAACAAAGAAGTTAAGGCAAGCATCACAAACTCTTCGAGATAATAAGCACATCCGACCTCCAGTTCATCGAGATTTTGTACCAGTTGCTTGCGGGGGCCATCAACATGGCAGTCAAAGGATTTCTCAGTGCCATGTACTGCAAGATGCCTCAATAATTCAATCATGTACTGTAGCTCGTCTTCATAATATGCAGCGCCTTTGTACTCGAAAACATCAATAATGATTTGATTAACAACCACAGTCATCTTCCCTAACCATAAAGATCCTTCGACCTCCTTCAAGATCTTCTTAAATAAAGGACTTGTATCATTCTAATCGAACGATCTACATGCATCAAAGATGCCTACCAGCAAATTCAAACGAGCCCTTAAAGGCTTGAAAAAGGGATAATGGAGTATCAGTTCTCGCAAATCCTTTGTCTTGAGTCGGTCCGACCACCAGGTAGCATATAGTCCCATGCCACTCAAGAAAGCATGAAAAGGTGACAAATAAGGAACGTAAATCTGAGACTGCATGAATTTTTGCACCACTTTTGTTGCAATACTTTTAAAATCCTTCTCCATCGCAGTGACCATCTCGGGCGATATTTCAGGCTGTATATCAAATAACTTCGGACTTTTTGTGATGACCACCTTGCCATCGTAGGCATCCATATCATTTAAGCCAAAATCACCTTCCCACGAGTACCCAGCTTTATGTTTGCTAATCACATGTTCGACAAGTGCCTGAACCAAGGCGCATTTATCAGGCAAAGGTGTCATTATTTGCTTCTCAACATGACCATGTACACTCATTTCTCTAAGCAAAGCAGCGCCAAAACAATCCTCTAGCTTTTCATGCCTGAAAAAAAAATATACAGCAGTCTCTAATTAAGCACTAAAATAGAACTGAGTTGCATAAATAAATAATGATATAAAAGGGAAGGGATTGAGAACATTACTTTTTGGGCATTTCAAGAAATTTTAACTCGAGCTGCTGGATTAAATTCCTGTTGCATTCTGTCAGCTTTATTTTCAAACTTGTTACAAGTTCCAGCATATACTTCCGGGCAATTTCTGTTAACTTCACCCTCAGCCTGTTTACAGTATTTAGTAATTAGTACTATGATATTAAAATCAAGGAATCATAAGGAAAATAAGGTGGCTACTAATTTGAAGGGAAAGTGATGGCTACTAATTTAAAGGGAAAATTGGGAAAATTTTCAGCACATATCAGCACACAATCTTATAGCTTGGTTTTCATGCAGGTGATTGTGATTTGTCCCCTTTTGAAAAAAAGGTAATTGTGATTTCAGAATTGGAGCATACTTGTGCTAGTACTGGTAAAGTAACAGGAAAGGAAGCTTCGAAGGGGGGAGGATATCTTCAGGAAAGATCCAACTGTTGGTGCAAAAAAACTACAGGATAGGATACAAGAACAATTACTCAATGTGGATCACAGTTAGCCAAGAAACATCCAAAGCTTGAAAGAGTGGTGCCTCTGTACTAGCTGTATGATTGAAACAAGGATACATTGGTCCTAAATAACTGCCTTGGATGGAGAATATGACACCGTGCTAAACAACTAAAATGTGTAACCTTTGTAGTGTTATTTAAGTGTACCAAGACATTTTGGTGCTAGCTTTCTAAAGGTGACCTATTTGGGTGCTACATAACCAATTTTTCCAAGATTGAAGAGATAAATTTGTCAAAATTATACCTTTCGCCGCCATTGCAGACTCCCATTGCAAGGTCCTTTGACCGACTCAAGAGATGCGAGTAGAGGATGTGCAGTTCCCTTGATCCAGAACCTCTCACAAGCATGCCCCACAATTGAAAACGGTAATATGACATCGTTTCTCCGGATAGAGTAAACCTATCAAAACGAAGTTGTCTGGATTAGAACCCGTTGAGCAGAACAATAACAACAACAACAAAGACTTTAGTCCCAAACAAGTCGGGGTAGGCTAGAGGTGAAACCCATTGAGCAGCATGAGACAAAAAAACATAGAAAAGCGAGATAAACATACTCATCAAGAAACTCCCAAAACATAGGTAGCAATGTGGCATTTTTCTTGTCCGCTCCCTGTTCTCTCCTTTTATCCCGGCTGGGGCTCCTCTGCTCATCCCATGGGACCAAGTCATCCATGGGTGGAGGAATCAAATCACCGACAAGATTGGGCAATATTGGCAGAAGGTTGGCAAGTCCAGATTCCTCACTCGTGACATTGGCAGAAGATTGGGCAGCATGATTTGAACACTGCAAACAGAACATTGACATTTAAATAAACATGCCAACAAACACAGAATAACTTATAAAGTCTTAGTTCCCCACCCTTTCATAAAAAATAATGTAGGCCTCGCAATCAAGAACGTCCTGCAAGCTGGCTTCTCTGATCATCTCATCGCTTGCATAAAACCAAGACTTGTCATTGCTTTGATGTTCCTGACCATTCATCTTGCTAGCTCTTACATACACAATATAATGACCTCCTTTCCGATCTCCAATGTGTTGAGCAACACCAACTAGACGGTAGGTGTTATTGTCATTCTCGTCAAACCTGAAAATTACAGGAAATAGTGATGACCACAGCAGTCGTAGAGCTGTACAGTACTGTCGCTCGCTCATAAATCACAAATACTAAGATGCCAAATTCAAAAATATTCAGACCCAGTTCAGTCTGAATAATTGTCTGAAACTACATAAGGATGATTAATAGCTAGGTAGTGGTTGGAGATCTTCTTTGGTTAGGAAGGGAGCTGAGAGTGTAGAGTTAGTTAATAAAAGGTTAATTTTCAAAGCTAGGAACAGTAAGTATGCATGCCTTTGTTTGTCGCTAATGAGGGACAAAAGAATACTAAGTCAGCAATTATAGTTCATTTTCATGTCATGGGTCCTAGCTAATCTAGCTGCTCCAGCTTTTTCATTCATGGACCTAATTAAGCTGAGCTAACTTCAGTTATACTAGTTTCTGTTTTGTTTAATTTGGACGGACGGTTGGTTTTTTTATTGATCAATTATTTCTAAATTTGAGTTGTATTTATTAATTAGTTACTGCTTCATGCTTGAAGATAGCTGGAGTAGTTACTAACACTGCGCTACTACTCTGGTTGATGCATGGATCTATATTCAGTCAGTCAAGGAATGTTTTTTCCTATAATAGTCGGTCAAACAAGTTTTCAGATTCAGGTATTTCTTATCCATTCGAACAAGACTATTAAAAATGATTTCATATTCAGTCAGTCAAAGAAACAATACCTACCTTTCGCCCATGTATGGCTGCATATTAAGAATCTCCTTGAAACACACATGTCCTTCCAATTTATCATATCCAGCAGGATTAGGAGCCTTTTTTTGCCTGATCAAACTAATCACCATTACATCTGGAGCTTTGGTTATAATCATTCTTTTCCTTGCAGCTCTGAAATTTTTTGTTGTTTCCTGTTTCTGTTTCTGGTCATTTTGGTTATCGTCACCACCTGACTCCACAACAAGTTTTGTGTTAGCTGCATCAGTACAAGACTCACAGAGCCAATCAAATATCAACTCTTCCTTGGTGTATAAGGAGAAGAAATCCTCAACTGATACAAGATCATCGCCATCATGTGCCTCAGCATCAGCTTTATTGCTCCTCGAAGCTACAGCAGGGAGCTTCCTATCTGGAATTGCCAGTCGGAATATAAGGGTCTCTTCATGTTTCTCCTTGGAACTGTGTACACATTCTGTGCTGGTTAGAGCACAACACTCCTCGCCTGCAAAGATGGAATTAACAATTGTGACCTTCTTTGAAGCATCCATTGAAGGTTGACGTGCTTCATCTTCCTCTTCATCCAAACCATGAAGAAAACATTGGATGAGTTCTTCGGCATCCTCCATTCTGCCGGTACTGAATTGGGGCCACTTTGAGCAGACAGATGCAAGCAGTTTTGTTGGGTCAAGGCAGCCTTTTGCATTGGTTGAAGGACTTGTGTTGACAAAGAGCTCTTTGAAAAGCGCAGCAATTGGCCCTTTGCAAACGTTTTGTCCCATCATTACGCTGCGTAGTGGGTCAAGGGCCAATAAGCACTGCAGCATGACATTGAAAAACAGGTGTTGCCGGGATTCCGCAGCCCCCTGATGACATTATATTTGGCAACGTCCTCCTTGGCTATCTCCTCTGACTGGCATATGGAAACAGGCTCCTTGGTTATGTCCTCAGAGTGAGGAGATGATGGACTGCTGGATCCCTTGTCCTTTGTCTCCACCGGTTTCATCTGCGGTGTCACCACCTCCTTCTTGCCCAAACCATCATCATCCTCCGAGCGAGGAGATGACGAACTGCTGGATCCCTTGCCCTCCGCCTCCACCGGTTTCATCTGCGGTGTCACCACCTCCTTCTTGTCCAAACGTTCATCATCCTTCGGATCAAGTGGGTTGGTGTTTGCCTCTAACTCAGTTGAAGCTTCTGCTGATTGTGATGGACGATACTTAAAAACCTTGAGTGGAACCTTCTGGTTACACTCACAACAGTACAGTATATCTTTATCATAGGTGTTGGCAAACCACCGATGCTCAGGTTGCTCCTTGTGATGTGCTCTAACATGGCCCTCTGCCTCGAATCCTGCACCACCACAAAAAAAGCTACCGCACTCCAAGCAAACCCAGGAAGCGCTGCTGTTTGGTTTTGCAGGCTCCTTGGCAGCAGTGCGTCTTGCTGACCTGTTCTTCTTCCTCTCCGTCTTCTCCTCACCACCCGAGCGGTGGGCAGTCAAAGCCTTAAGCTCACACGTCAAACAAACATCGCAATGTTTGGTCCGCAGCCGCTTTTCATTCAACTTAGACATATGCTCACGATCGTAGTGCTGAATGCACTTAAACTCCTGCATTGGGTCACTAGGAACATAGAGGATACACGGTGAGCTTGGTCTGGATCGGTCACTAATGGCGCCGCATCGCATCCAAAAAGGAAAGGTTGGGGGAAAGTTACCTCGGTGTGGCCAGCGATTTCTGGCGAGCCGACGGGCCTTGGGCTTGGGCCCCATGGCGCCGCCGAAGCCGGACGAGTGGATTCGGCGCGGCGACGCCGGAGGGGGCGGGTACGGCCGGCGGCACGCGGACGCAGCTTCCTGTGAATGCGAAACGAAGGGGAGGGAGGGAGGGAGTGAGAGAGAGAGGGGAAGGAGACGCTGCGGCTGGAAACTTCACATGCGCCGGCAGCGGCAAATCAGGGACACAGGGGTCGTGCAACGGAGCTACGCCCGGTCCATGCGCCGGTGCGCAGCGGAGCGCTCGATGCAATGGCACGTTTCGCGGCGGTGCGCAGTGGGCCGGGTGCATACGTTCAACAGGGTGCATCGCGCGTAGGGGTAGAAGCGTACTTGTCATTTGGACTCGTAGGACGATGCGTCAAGCCGTCAATGCCCATGGCCTTGTACTCCAATCCAGAAATTACTAGGAGTCCTTTATATCTTTTCTTGAATGTAATGTAATGTTGAAGATATTCCTGGGAGTCTATGACAGGTGATTTGGACTTGTGCCCATACAGCAACAGCAGCAGCGTGCCCATACGTACGTCCCGAGCTAGGGTTAGCACTAGTACTAGCTAGTAGCCTTGTGGGATGATAGGACCGGTAGCTCACCGGAGAGGCCGCCCCGGCGGTAGGAGTGGTGCCCAAAATACGTACGTAAGCAGAGCAGCCTCGCTCGCTCTATGGCCAGTTTGCAAATAAAGTGCAGTTTTCCAGCGTCTACCATTGCTGCCAGTGCCAGGACCCAGGAGAGAGAGAGAGGAGAGTTTGGAGTTTAGACTAGCTTGCTTGGTTGCACTAGCAATAAATAGCACGGCTTGGTAGCTCATGACCCTCCCTACTCATGCACAAATCCTACTACTACTACTACTAGTGCTTTGCTTATGGTTATGGTTTAGAACGACTATAGCAATGTCATCATATTGACCCAATCGACCTAAGAACTGCTATATAGTATGGTGATTTTGGACCAAAATTAGTAGTATCTAGCTTATGACTTTGGACCTAAGAACATCGTATAAATACGCATGATGAATTAACTATTATATCAACTTAAACAACATATTTTGGATCTTTATCAATTAAATATGCGAATGATCTCGTAAAGAAAAGAAAAAAATCCCACTTATAAGAAAGAAAATTGTCCACCCATCAGACGGTGTGACCCTAATATACTTTATAACGATATATAATATAAGATCGATATACTCATATATAGTTTGTCATCTCTGTTCACCACAGCGGAGAAACCAGAAGCCAAGGTGGTCGAGGCATGGTTCGATAATCGGTGGTTACCCAGATTCCGCGGGCCTCATGAAACCGGGGAAGCCCTTGAGTGGGACCAGATGCGACAACAACTGGCGGGTGTTAGCCTCTCCCTTGGCAGAGATGAGGCCACTTGGATGCTTGAGCCACCCGGGGATTTTTGGACCGGGTCCTTGTACCGAGAGATCTTCCGTTCGGCGCCTCCTTGCGACTTAAGTGGGCTATGGAAGGCTAGAATTCCATCAAAAACTAAAAAAATATATTTCTTTAGCAAGTGGCGAGGAATAGGATCTCAATTGGGGATCAAGTGAGAAAACGCAACGTGCCGGGTGATGGCAAGTGCGTATGGTGTGGCGAGGATGAGACATGCGATCATACCATTTTGCGATGCGTCGTCGCTAGATTCGCGTGGAGTGTGCTTCGGGCGACTACGGGTTGTACGTGGAATCCGAGATCTTTCTTGGATGAGTTCCGTTTGATCAAAGCCTCGAGTGGCCAGGATCGTAAGCTTGCTTGGGTGGGGTTTGCGGCCCTTGCGTGGTCTCTTTGGAGAACCCGTAACAAAGCACTTATCGAGGATATATCTTTTTCCGACATCCGGCTAATGTGATGTACAAATTGGTGATCCTTTTGCAGCTATGAAAGCTTCTGGCGAGCAAGGGTGGAGCAACTCGCAGGCAGCCTTCGCACAAGGTGCTATGAGCTACGACACGCAGGAAGGAGGGACACCACCGGTTGCGGAACCACCCGCCTTGCCGCCCACATCTAGGAGGATGGCTTTGCACACTGTGTCGTGTCAACTGGTCCTGATGGACCTTGCATCGCTCTTTGTTTCGTTATGTTCTGCTTTCGTTTATCTTTAGTACTTGATGGACTTGTCTGTGAGGGCTTCAGTTTAAGTCGGGGCATCTACCTCCGCTCTAAAAAACTCATATATATAGTTCCATATAGTAGTATCATTTTTTTCCTTTTTAGTGGAAGCAGTATGTAAGTTGTTAGTAGTAGTATTATTTGATTTATTTATTTTGCTAATCAAGTAGTAGTAATAATAGATTGAAACAGTGCAGGGGGCGCATTTCTTTTGTACCACACCGAGAGGGTGGTATTTTCTTTTTGAGGTAAATACACGGACAGTCATAGAACTTGCACGTGACGGTCAGTTTGGTGCATAAACTTGTAAAATACATGTTTCTAGTCATCAAACTTGTGTGGGCATGCAAATACGGTGCTTTCTACCGTAGCTGGGCGTATTACATGCATGCGCGGCGTGCCAACATTACATGGGCCCGCTGTCAGTGGCCGAGGAAGTGGGTAATGCGCATGCGTTTTTTTTTCAAAAAGTACCCTTGCATTTCATTTTTTTACACAGAAAAATCTGAAATAAAACGGAAAAAAAGATGGATCACTATGGATGGGATTCGACCACACCTGCAATTCGCATGCATATTGCCCGCCAATCGGCTAACTGATGTTTGACGTCTAAGGTGCACAATTAGCTTTATATACGAGGACTGTTCTAATTAAAATATAAATCAAAGAAAAGGGTTCGTGAAAAGGTGGAAGCCCCGTTCGAACCATCCGGCCACAATGACGCATAAAAAGAAAACACAATTTATCTTATGTATTTTGCTATTGTTTTTTCTATGTAAGAAAACAACTTATATTCTAGATAAATTTTTTGAATTTGAGTATTTTTCGGAATGAATGCATGTATTTTTTACGGACAAATCAACCAATTTCCGTTAGAGTATCTATAGCAGACCCCTTATATGCGGACCCTTATAGTGTGTTTATAGTGTCTGTTCAGATAACTTTTTGGCGCAAAACCGTAAACTGGCGATTATTTTATGGGTCGGCGCGATATGAGGGATTTGCTAGAGATGCGCTTAGAATTCAAAAAAATATATTAGAAAATCTAGATAAAACAAAATATAGTGCAGAATGAATGTATGTTTGCGGGCAAATCAACTAATTTTTTGTTTGAAATCGAATACTTTTAAAGGAAAAAACCTAGATAAAATAAATTGTACTTTAGAATGAATGCAAATAATTTCCTTTGCACAAATCAAAAGAAATTTCTGTTTGAATTTGAATAACTTTAAATTTAAAAATCTTGATTAAAGAAAATATAGGTCAGAATGAATGTGCATTTTTTTTGACAAATCAACCTTTTTAAGAATTTGAATAACCCAAACAAAAGATAATATAGTCCATAATGCATGTACATAAATTTCTTTCGAACAAATCAACAGAATTTTATTTGAATTCAAATAATTTTAAATTGGAAAACTAGATTGAAAAATATAGGCCAGAATGAATGTACGTAAATTTTCCAAACAAGTCAACTAAAAATTTGCTTGAATTCTAATAATTTTAAGTTACAAAATCTAAAAAGCAAATTATAGTGCAGAATGAATGTCCGTAATTTCCTTTCAGACAAATCAGCGGAAAATATGTTCAAATTTTAATAATTTAAATTTAAAAATGTTGAGAAAAGAAAATATAATTCTAAATGTGTACCTTTATTTAGCCTAAAGGATCTACACATTGGTAGTCCGTGTAAACAACAACGGTGGTGTGGTTAGTACTCTAGCGCTATTACAGCTAGTCGATGGTTCGAACTCCCTCAAACCTATTTTCTAGTCCAAATTATTCACAACGCACACTGACGGGCAGGACCCAGCGGGATACTATTTAACATTACCTGTGTTGGAGGGCTTTTGTACGAAGTTTAAAAAAACTTGAGGGTGTTTCTATAAAAAATATCACATGCACAATGCTTCAGCCACTTTGCGGCGGTTTTTTATGTTAATCATGTCTATGTGAACCTTGGAACTGAGCCGTTTTGCGGCCGTGATGGTTAATTTATGTCTTATGTTTTTATGTTTGTGTTTATTTAATTTTTTCGGCATTTCATTTAGTTTTCTGTTTTCTTTAATCACGTCTACTCGGACATGATTTGAGGTGCGGCCGCGTGTTGGACGCATCGACAACCCAACGGCGCCAAGCGGACATGGGCGAACCCATTGCCGCCCCAAACGGACGAAATCCAGCCAAACCAGACGTCCGTTTGAAGTTGTGCGGTGGAGTTGGCATAAGGCGCAGAGTGTACTCTACTAGTACGTGCGCGTACCCTCGGTTTGGCAAAAGACTACACTCGTTGACTCACGAAACAGTTTGAATTCAATTCGCCAAGTTGAATTTCGTCTGGTCTCCCTTGTACCAATACGTGCATGCAGTGATCCATTCAAATTTCATGCATCAATGCGCCTGGAACTGGTCGGGGCCGTAAACCGTTGGGGTCGAGCCGAGGCGAGGCCCCGGCCGGAGGGTCGAACAAACAAAGCTGGAACCTGCAAGCACCCATCTCCTTTCCCACAGCCGGATTAGAGAGGGCATGCTCGCCTGCCAAGCCACCGGCTACCTCTCGACAAGACTCCCTAGACGGGCAGAGGCTTTTGCCATCTGCAACGGCCAAGCCAACGGGCTTCTCACCTCTGGCTCCTCTTGACATGACCAGACGCCCCACTTGCAGCTTGCTTGCATACCCCGTTACCCGTACCTCAACGGAGAGAGAGAGACCGCATATTCTTTCACAGAGAGAGCTACTGATGATGCCTAAGCGGTGATGGTGGGAAGAGAGAGAGAGAGAGAGCGAGCGAGCGAGCGAACGCGCAGCGTAGTAGTATAACAACAATGACCAAGCTTTGTTTGGAAACTGGAAACAATAATCAAAATGACCGCCAGAATCTTTTGCACCAAGGAGCCCGGGACAAACCAATCAAGCTAAGGGCATCTCCAACACAACAGGCCCGCGAGATCGGGGAAAAAGCGGATTTTAGCGCGTGCTGGTCCGTTTGGCGCGCTCCAGCAGGCGCGGAAAAATACGGCGCGGGAGAAAGAATTATCCATGCTGTAAAAACCCACGCGCGCGAGCCCGCCAACTGCCACTCCATCGTCTCCTTCTTTCCCGCCGCGCCCTTCTTCCTCGCCTCCAGCTCCACGTCAGCGCCACCACGCCCTTCTCCCCATGCGGCCGCGCCTTCTCCCCCGCCGCCGGCATGCCACCGCACGCCCGGAACAGCTCTAGCTACCGCGGCGTCCGCGCCCATCCCTCCGGCATGTATTATGCGGAGATCCGCTCCCGTGATACGCGTCTCAGTCTGGGGAAGTTCGAGACCGCCTATAAGGCCGGCCGCGCGTACGACGCGGCAGCGTGGCGCCTCTCGAGGCCACGTTCATGGATGAACTTCTCGGATGTGCGGACGTTCCAGCAGGCGCAGGACCTCGCGCCTCCGCTGCAGCTGATCACCGACGAGGAACGCTGCATCCATCGTAGGTGGGAGCGCCGACTTCTCCTCGCCGAGGCGGACGAGCACGTCATGGCAGAGTAGCGCCGGCGCTTCCAGGAGGATGTCACCGCCGAAAATGACTTCTAGGCGCAGAAGAGGTGTCGACCTTTGACGACAATGATCCTTGATGGAATGACTTGTTCATGTCGTCGGACTACACCACCGAGGACCGAGGAGGACGACGACAATGAGGAGTAAATTCTAGTCTATTTGCATCGTACTATCGTTTTTATCTATTTTATTTGTATCGTATTAACTAGTTTGTGATATTCGGCTTGAACTATGCTATTTGAATTTTATCTATATGTTGTTTTATTGTTTGTATGTGTTTCATCGTAGTACCGGTTACTCGCGCGCGCCGTATTTTTATGGCGCGTGCTGACCATATTTTAAAACGGCCGCTGGAGCCAGGTCCTGCTGCGCGTAAAAAAAGTATATTTCAACACTATAGAAATTATTTAGCGCGCCGCGTATTGCGCAATTGTTGGAGATGCTCTCACCTAGGAGGCAACGCGGGATAACCCAGCAGGCCAGCACCGGGACCATGCAGCAGTGAGCTAGTCGGACACAACGGCGACTTCAATTCATAGCACAAAGTGGCTGGCAATGGAGGCAAAAAACACAAAACTAACCTTTAATGACAAGTTTAGCATGAAATGATCCAAGTTGGAAACTCTTTTCACGGTCTAACTCTTTTTGCTACCACCACCCACCACCCACCAAGACGTGTACAAGGCCTACCACAAGAGATATTGGCGTTATCCCCTAGTCCATGCTCGGTCAGTCGCTGTGCGCTTGACCAGGCCGTGGTGACGACGTGACGTTGCCAAAGGCTACTGTCACAGGCTAGGGTGTTTGCCCACTAGCCCATCGGCGGAGTAGAATGTAGAGCAGCGCCATACCTTTGTTTTTTCAGGAACACAGTGATAACAAAAATCACTCAGGTGGCTCATTACAATCAGCATGAAGGATCTTCTGTTCAAGTGTAGCTGAGCAAAGCACGTATGGGAAGCACCGGGCATTCATGAATTAATTGAGAGATCTTGTCTTGTTCATCGTCCAGGACAGTCTGTTTTAGAGGAATTGTTGTACTCGTGCCCTCATCAGTCACTGATTTTGGGACAGGCCCCATTGCCAGAGCTTGCTGCGGTGGCCCGTTGGTATCTATGGTGGGAGAGGAGGCAAATTAGCGTGATATTCAGGTGCAGTCCCCAGAAAGATATGCGATGGCAATCAAAGTGTTATCCTCAAATTTCAGGTCTGCTGAAGTCTCTCATGCAAGGTTGAGAAAGGATAGATGGGCTCCACCAACAGGTGATTGTGTTAAGATAAACGTTGATGCTTCTTTCGATCCAGATATGTTAAGGGGAACTACAGGTGCAGTCATTCGTGATAAAAAAAGGGAAGTTCATCGCCGCGTGTAATGCACGTTTGGATATGGTTCAAGATGTTCTTTCGGCCAAGGCTCTCGCTCTCAAGCATGGTTTGTTCTTTAGCTGAATCCATGGATTGTAATAGAGTTGTTATGAGTTCTGATAATAGTGAATTAATAGAAATTATGATGAATGAGAGGCCTCTTACAGGTATTGCTGCAGCGATTCTTCATGATTGTTTTTCTATGGAGCCAGAATTTGTTAGGGTCAAGTATGAGCATGCGAATAGGGAAACGAATCATGTAGCTCAGGAACTAGCCCAGTTAGCTAAGTTCCAGACCAGTAGGATCTGGTTGGATGATCCTCCCCCTCTATTGTACCTCTCATGGTGAACAATGTAACATTATTATCTATTAAATAAAGAGGTCTTTTTTTGAGGTAAAAAAACAATCAGCATGAAGGATTCCACGCAGGTCATCAGGAACATTCGCCACCAGGTCTTGATCTCCTTTTTCCCTTGAAATAAAGGTAATAGAGCATTTTCTACCTCATATAACAAGCTAGAAAAGCCTGGATGACCAAAGGTCAATTACATGGATGGTTGTGTGAGCGCTGCACCACACAACATATGCAGTAGGCCATAGCCAAACCTTACAAGAAAAAACTGAACATCAAGGTGTGCGGATGCCTCCAGTCAATGACATCAAGGTGGTTCACATCCAGAAGCTGGCTACGCTCTTTGACGACACGCGACCGAAATCACTATTTTGACCCTTTTGGCTAAGTTCATGCCGATTTGGCCCTGTTTTGTAAATTTTTTGAGATTTGACCCTTTTCCCTACCGCCACGGTCCTTGGCGGTAGAGTAACACAACCTATCACCATGGTCTTCGATGGTAGAGATCTGCTCAATGTAGACGGCGCCGTCTGGCCTGCTGACGTGGATAAGTACCCTACCGTCAGTGGCCTCAGCGATAGGATTTTAGCCCAAACCCTTTTGTTGCCTCGTGCACTTTTTCTGGGCGGTATGGCGTGTAACCCTACTGTCGGTGTCAAAACCGGCAGACCTCGGAGTAGGGGGTCCTGAGCTGTGGATCTCGGATCGAGGGTAACAGGAACGAAGGGGACGATAATTACCCAGGTTCGGGCCCTCTTGATGGAGGTAAAACCCTATGTCCTACTCTTGTTTATATTGATGGAGATGTATCAAGTACAAAGTTGATTTACCTCGAGATTGTAATGTGTAGTCTAACTCTAGGGCTAGGTGAATGATTTTGCATTGATATTCCCTCTACGGGCTAAACCCTCTGGCTTATACACACGCCAGGGGGGTAACTAGGGTTACAAGGTCGGTATCTAGGAGCAAGGCAGCAGGAGAGATATTGGAGTACATGTCAAGCCTTCGGTGGAGGTAGTCCTGATTAGGCCTCGAGCGTACAGCTCCTGGAGTCCATCTTGATTATGAATGAGGGCCCGTCAGCCCAAACTGAGGATCGTGGGCCAACCAGGTTAGCACCCCCCAATCCAGGACACCGTCAGTAGCCCCTGAACAGGTCTTCGACGTCGAAGACATCTTCGTGGGACTTCGAATCCGGAGTCTTCGGCTCGACAGGCGAGTTCCCCTCTATGGAGTCTTTAAATACCAACAGTCCTGCCATGTGGACCCGGACTTACCGCACGTGGCTCTAGTCCATGACCTTGGTAACCGTGCCTTTACAGGGAAGCGAGTCGCTTTATGGAGCGACGATTTACCGCACCAATCCAACTCTTCCTTTCCTAATGACCTGAATTTTTGCCACATCTTCTATATTCCCAAATCATAGCTCTCCACAAAATTTGAGCCCCATCTAACAATACATGTGAGTTCAGCATCCAATCTTTATTTCTAGTGATATTTTAAGTTTGTGAAGCAACTATATTTTATGTTAATTTATAATTGCTGCAAATGTACCACGAGATGACCCTACCCATAGAACTTCCATCCACCAATTTTTTGCTCATTTATTCTAGCCAATTTCCCTCAGCATTTTTCCTAATTTTCTGTTCAATGGAGAGCACTGTGAAGGAAGTACCATTTTTATGTATCCAAATGGTATGAAGTTTTTAAAGTGGCTTCACATGCCCAAATTATCCTCCTCCTCCAAATTTCAGATCAATCCATTCATTCATTTGAATCTAGCTTCAACATTCATATTTTTGTCCAGTGTGGTACGTTGCAAAGAAAATGCCACCTAGGCTCCTCCATTTGAGCTGAAAATTTGTGAAGACAGTCTTCTTAGTAGATGATCATCCTCAGCCAAAACTCACGCCCATTGGCTAATCAAACACTTGGCTGCTAATTCATGTTTGAGCATAGTTCGGTCTCCTCATTAGATTCTTCTGTTGTCATTTTATTCCTAGCACCTACCCGGGGAGTTCCCAACCCACTAGACATGCCTATCCGTCCAGAACGCAGGGCAATGCCACGGTCACGCGATGACCACGCGGCGGTCATGGGAGTTTACGCGCTCTGGAGTTGGGGCCCTCGGCCACCATCCAAAACTCGACGTATTGCCACAAAACCATGTATTTCTGATTAAATATATACTTATGTATATAGAAATGATTTTTGGAAAAAATAAAGAGTAAACTATAAGGCAGCTGCAGTTCAAATTTGACCCACTTCCTGCTGAATCGGCGGAAATTTGTTTTGCTCACCAGAGGTGGATCAAAACTTTTGACACCCAACCATTTTGTCAATTGTGCATTAAATATGGCCTAGTATTTTAGAAAATTGATTTGGTCCAATTTTGTAACAAATATATGGTAGGTCCTTCACAAAAAAACTCATGTTGGGCACTCAAAAAATGGAAAATTGATTTTTCGTCCAAAGAAAATGAAAACTCCCTTAGGCAACATTGTTTGCCATTCCAAGATGCACCCTTGTAAACAATATGAGATCATTCGAACAAACTATGCCATGAATATGGCCATAAGATCGATCATTTGGCTTGAAAACCATGAATCTTCACACATGATAGCTCATTTCTGAGAACACTTTTTCAAAAGAATTGTCGTATTACAAGTTTATTATTTTTCCTGGTAACTTGGTCACATGTAATGACACAATGCAAAGGTTTTCCAATTTTGTTGATTTTTTTAATTTTTTATGCTCGTTTCAAAATGTGGTCAAAACGACGGGCATGACCGTCCTAGCTAGTGGTTGAATCTTGAAATTTTTTTTATGTTTCTCTGATTAAATAGATACTTATGTACCTATAAATAATTTTTGGAAAAAAAGAAAGAGCAAACCATGAGGCAGCTGCAGTTCAAATTTGACCTGCTTCCCACTGAATCGACGGAAATTTGTCTTTTTCACCAGAGGTGGATCAAAACTTTTAACACCCAACCATTTGGTCAATTGTGCATTATATATGGCCTAGTATTTTATAAAAATGATTTGGTCCAATATTGCAACAAATATATGGTAGGTCCTTCACAAAAAACTCATTTTGGGCACTCAAAAAATAGAAAATGATTTTTTCGTCCAAAGAAAATCAAAATTCCTTCGGCAACATTGTTTGCCATCCCAAGATGCACCCTTACGCACAATATGAGATCATTTGAACAAACTATGCCATGAATGTGGCCATAAGATTGATCGTTTGGATTGAAAGCCATGCATCTTCACGCATTATAGTTCGTTTTTGAGAACACTTTTTAAAAATAATTATCGTATTACAAGTTTATTATTTTTCCTGGTAAATTGGTCACATATAGTGACATAATGCGAAGGTTTTCCAATTTTTTGATTTTTTTTGAATTTTTATGCCCGTTTCAAAATGCGATCTGATACGTCTCCAATGTATCTATAATTTTTTATTGTTCTATGCTATTATATTATTTGTTTTGGATGTTTAATGGGATTTATTATGCACTTTTATATTATTTTTGGGACTAACCTATAAACCGGAGGCCCAGTGCAAATTGCTGTATTTTTGCCTATTTCAGTGTTTCGCAGAAAAGGAATATGAAACGTAGTCCAAACGGAATGAAACCTTCGCGATGATCATTTTTGGAACAAACGCAATCCAGGAGACTTGGAGTGGATGTCAAGGAAGCAACGAGGTGGCCACGAGGTAGGAGGGCGCACCCAGGGGGTAGGCGCGCCCCCACCCTCGTGGGCCCCTCGTGGCTCCACCGACCTACTTCCTTCGCCTATATATACTCTTATACCCTGAAAACATCTAGGAGCACCACAAAACACTTTTTCCACCGCCGCAACCTTCTGTACCCGTGAGATCCCATCTTGGGGCCTTTTTCGGTGCTCCGCCAGAGGGGGAATCGATCACGGAGGGCTTCTACATCAACACCATAGCCTCTCCGATGATGTGTGAGTAGTTTACCACAGACCTTCAGGTCCATAGTTATTAGCTAGATGGCTTCTTCTCTCTCTTTGGATCTCAATACAAAGTTCTCCTCAATTCTCTTGGAGATCTATTCGATGTAATACTTTTTGTGGTGTGTTTGTCGAGATCCGATGAATTGTGGGTTTATGATCAAGATTATCTATGAACAATATTTGATTCTTCTCTGAATTATTTTATGTATGATTTGATATCTTTGCAAGTCCCTTCGAATTATCAGTTTGGTTTGGCCTAGTAGATTGATCTTTCTTGCAATGGGAGAAGTGCTTAGCTTTGGGTTCAATCTTGCGGTGTCCTTTCCTAGTGACAGCAGGGGCAGCAAGGCACGTATTGTATTGTTGCCATCGAGGATAAAAAATGGGGTTTATATCATATTGCTTGAGTTTATCCCTCTACATCATGTCATCTTGCTTAATGCGTTACTCTGTTCTTATGAACTTAATACTCTAGATGCATGCTGGATAGCGGTCGATGTGTGGAGTAATAGTAGTAGATGCATAATCGTTTCGGTCTACTTGTCGCGGAGGTGATACCTATATACATGATCATGCCTAGATATTCTCATAACTATGCACTTTTCTATCAATTGATCGACAGTAATTCGTTCGCCCACCGTAGAATATGCTATCTTGAGAGAAGCCACTAGTGAAACCTATGGCCCCCGGGTCTATCTTCCATCATATTAATCTCCCGCCAACGTGCTATTTCTGTCGCCATTTATTTTGCAATCTTTACTTTCCAATCTATACCATAAAAATACCAAAAATATTTACCTTATTATCTCTATTAGATCCCACTTTTGCAAGTGGCCGTGAAGGGATTGACAACCCCTTTATCTCATTGGTTGCAAGGTTCTTATTTGTTTGTGCAGATATGAGGGATTTGCGTGTAGTCTCCTACTGGATTGATACCTTGGTTCTCAAAAACTAAGGGAAATACTTACCCTACTTTGCTGCATCACCCTTTCCTCTTCAAGGGAAAACCAACGCATGCTCAAGAGGTAGCACGGTCAAAATGGCGGGCATGACCGTTCCTAACTAGTGGTTGAATCTTAGAAAACTTTTTGTGTTTCTCTGATTAAATAGATACTTATGTACCTAAAAATGATTTTTGGAAAAAATAAAGAGCAAACTATGAGGCAGCTGCAGTTCATATTTTACCCGCTTCCCGCTAAATCGGCGCAAATTTGACTTTTTCACGAGAAGTGGATCGGAACTTTTGACACCCAACCATTTGGTCAATTGTGAATCATATATGGCCTAGTATTTTATGAAAATGATTTGGTCCAATATTGCAACAAATATATGGTAGGTCCTTCACAAAAAACTCATTTTGGGCACTCGTAAAATAGAAAATGAATTTTTCATCCAAAGAAAATGAAAACATCCTTATGCAACATTGTTTGCCATCCTAAGATGCACCCTTGTGCATAATATGAGATCATTTGAACAAACTATGCCATGAATGTGGCCATAAGATTGATCATTTGGCTTGAAAGCCATGCATCTTCACGCATGATAGCTCGTTTCTGAGAACACTTTTTAAATATAATTACTGTATTACAAGTTTATTATTTTTCCTGGTAAATTGGTCACATATAATGACACAATAAGGTTTTCCAATTTTTGTTTTTTCTTGAATTTTTTATGACCATTTCAAAATGCGGTCAAAATGGCGGGCATGACCGTTCCTAGCTAGTGGTTGAATCTTGGAAAACTTTTTGTGTTTCTCTGATTAAATAGATACTTATGTACCTAAAAATGATTTTCGAAAAAAATAATGAGCAAACTATGAGGCAACTACAGTTCAAATTTGACCGGTGAAAATTTATCTTTTTCATCAAAGGTGGATCGAATCTTTTGACACCCAACCATTTGGTCAATTGTGCATTAAATATGTCCTAATATTTTAGAAAATTATTTTGGTCCAAATTTATAACAAATATATGGTAGGTCCTTCACAAAAGAACTCATTTTGGACATTCAAAAATGAAAAAATGATTTAAAAGAACTCATTTCTCATAACTCTTTAAAAAAATATTTGTCTTATTTCAATTTGTGATTATTCCTGAAAACTATAGTCAAATTTGCTGACACAATGAGAAGTTTTTTTTTCAATTATTCAGGTCATAATAAAATAGCTAACATGATTTAGCTCCTTAATTTTAGTCGATTACGACCAATTTAAATGATCAAAATATCATACTTGTATACTGCGTTCTGATTGGTCCAGGGGCCTCTCACGCAGATCGTGGATAAATCACCGTCGGATGCTCCTGGATCCAACGGCCCGAACCTCACCCTCTCACCCACCCACCGCGAGATAACTCTCTCTCCCCGCGCAGCGAACCCTAGCGCTCTCACCCACTCAGCCCCGCACTTCCTCATTCTGGATTTCGATGCGCCGCCGCCCCCACCCCACTCCCTCCCACGCTGTCCACCGGCGTTCCCCTCACACTCTCACCGCTTGGCCCTCTCATCCGCCTCCCGTCCCCTTGGCGGCGGCGCCCTCCCCATCGCTATCCCCCAACCCCGACAGCGATCTCGTTTCCCTCAACAGCCAGATCCCGCTCACGCTCCTCATCGTCCTCCTTGACCTGCTCCTCCCGCCGGTGCTCCTCTCCAACTTCCTCTGCGCCGGCGTCCACCATGCCTCCCCACACAGCCTCCTCACCCAGGCCAGGGGCTTCCACTTCCGCTCCTCCCTCGTCGACCTCCCCACCATTTTCGCCGCCCGCTCCCTCCTCATCCTCTGTAAGCACCCTGCCCTGCCCCCTCTGTGTTACGCGCGTGCTGTCAATTTCTTGATCTCGAATCGCCATCTAATTTCCTTCCTGGTTACTAATCGATCACTGTTTTTTCATGTGTGTAGGCGCGTACACGGCGTGGGGGGGCGGCGCGGCCTACCTGTGGGTGTTGGCAGCCTGCAGCGTCGGCTCCCTCTTCTACGTCCTCGCCAAGGCCGTCGGCAGATCGGCCATGCGTATGAATCCGTCAAGGTATGAATCGAACCCCTCCCCTCCCCTCCGCCTGGCTCGGCTCCTTCCTTGCGTGCTGCGAATCTCGACCCGATCTTGGCCGGCATCAGATTGAGGTTTGAGTGGATTCCGATCTTGAGAGGGGATGATTCGAAATAAATAGGCTCATCTTTCATTACTTGCTATATATACGGTTTTGTCGTATGCTTGCAAATCTGTTTGATTTGGTTGCTGTTTGTTCTTGTCCAATATGTGTTCGGTGGTTAGCAATATGTTTGTTGGTGCTATATTTTGATTTTGATGGTAGAATGCGTGCGTTGTACATGGTCAAGAGCATTAATAATAGGAGATAAAGGATGATTAGAGAATCTCCACCCAAAATAAAGCATTGTGGGTTTTGTGGCAGTAATGAGAGCCTTAATCGTCTCTTTTTCGTTAGTCCACTCGCTAGTGCAGGGGGTCCTCTTTGCACTCAGGATTCAGGACTGGGCGACGACACCGAATGGCCATGTAGTAACAAGGATCAAGCAGCAAGCATCACTCTGCTAGCGTTTTTATTTCGATACAAGGGCTATGTTAGGTTTGAATCCCAATTTTTTTGTGGTAGCACAACAACTATTGTGTCGCTCCTTATGTTATCCGTGTTATGCTTCTGAGTTGGCCGTACAGACACCGATGCCCTGCTGGCCTTTTTTGGACACTTTGTCGTTGGTTCTCATTTCACCTCATTTTATTGGTATATACCTGCAGAATTGTTTCCATACCAAGGGCCATGTTATTGTTTGAATTTCAGTTTTATTCTGGTAATACAGAAAGTGCTCTGTTGGTTCTCATTTTACCTCCTTTTATTGGTATATATACCTGCAGGCAGAGCAACGGGTGGGGGAGCGAAATCAGGCGATGGCTAGCAAGTCCAGGCAGGTTCCGACCGTGGTCGCCCTCGTACGTCAGTTAGCGGCGTCGGAGCGGTGTCGGAGCCATGTGTTGGGCATGTCGCCGAGACTGACCAAGACGCCGCGGCTGCAAGTGCTGGGCATGTCTCCTGATGGCACTGCGCAGCGAGCACGCCTCCGTCAATTCACACACCTGCACGCACACCTCCCCGTCTTCCTGCGCGGAGGACTGCTCGCACGCGTCCCATCGACTCACGCCTGCTCAAACGCCACACGGGTCGCACGGTGGCACATATATTATTTTTCTATTTGGATGACTAATGCTGCCGCTTTAAGCATGGCACGTATCCATTGTTGGTCTAACGATCACGGTTCGAATAAATAATCCGTTTGGTATATTGGTTCTCAATTATTAATAATGTCCCCTATGTAATTAGATAAAGATTACATCAAAACTGGTCTCAAATTTGACAAAAAAAGTACAATGCCACTTTGTATTGGTGTCCATATGACAACACGATAAGTTTCATGAACTTCAAATAAGTTTTGGATGTACTATAATTTAAAAATCAAGATTCTCAATGTTTGAAATTTGTTGCACGAGGAGTAAACATGCACCCAGTGAGATATATGTGTTTTTGCAATCCATTTCGGTGCACTGTCACGTGTGCACGTAGCTCAAATTTGGTTTTTGCACATTATACCCATAGAAAATCAATCAATCAATGTACTAAAACGTCTTAATGATCTTTGTGATTTTTTTGAAATTAAAATGTCCCTCCTTTGATAACATGTATGTTCACCGCGGGATAATTAATTTAACATGCATCATAGTTGCGGTGGATTCATGGTGTGTGTGTGGGTGTGTGCGTCTGGGGGTGGCGGGTGGCTCGCAGTACACTAAGAGTTGTGAGCCACCATGTGGGTTGGCCGTTTTGTTAGGCAGGCTGGTGCCACATCAGAGTCGAGAAATCGTTATTTAAAACATTACACAACCCTTTCATACATAAATATTTTGGCCACATGCAGTCGATGGTTGTCCTACATGACACTCGATACTTGTGTGTGACGCTTTCTGTGGGCCTGCGAGGCCGTCGTCCATCACTTTGACGAACAGCCGACAGTGAGGTTAAATTGACCAGCAAGGTAGAATCTTTTTTGTTTGTGTTATGGTGGTATATAGTACGCGTCTAAGTGGTGGGAGGGGACTATCATATATACTATACGTATGCGTCCATGAACAAGTACACCTCACTCAGTGTCGGGACTTTTTGGTTACCGAGGCACGTGCCACATCGAAATTGTGAAATTGGTTATTCAAACATCACACAACACCTTTTTGTGCCACATGCATATATATCCTAGCTAGTACACTCACGTGTGACGCTTCCATCTGTGGGCCCACGAGGCCATCATCGATGCATGCATGCATGCATCACTTTGACCTACATTAGGAGAGGTTAATTAATTTCACCATCGATGAGGATTCTTTTGGGTTGTACATATATTATGGCAGGAGCATATAGTATGCGGTGAAGAGGGGGAAAGGGGACCATCATATGTAGTATGCTTGATGAACCTCGCTCTGTGTGGGTGCATGCTTTACGGTTTTTGAGGCATGTGGCACATCAAAGTTGTGCATTTTGGGTATTCAACATATATATGTTTGGCCCACATGCAAAGCAGTGGTGGTTGTCCTCTCGCACCCACTCAAGCGGTTATCAGCGATATCGATGCTTTCCATCTGTGGTCCCACTTGGTCCATCACTTCTTTTTGCGTGACAACAAAAGAGATTAATTTGACTTAAGAGGGGATTATTATTTTTGCTCTAGGATGACATGCATGATAAACTTTGAGCACACACACATGCATGTGCACGCATGAATCCCTCCCATCGAGTCGAAGTGGCTAGTACAACGACACCATCATGAACCGATCTCGCTCTGTGTGGGGAGCTAGTGTATGATTTTTGACACACGCACCAAATCAATGTTGTGTATTCAAACATGCATGCACGCATCACCTCCATACATATGCATGTGGTGGTTTCCTTCGAACTTTACACTCCCTCGCGTGGTTATCGGCGACAAGCCTATATATTCGTGGGCCCGCGTGGACATCCATGATCACCTTGACCAACAACAAGATAGGTTACCATGGCGGATTCTTCATTTGGTTTGTGTTATCGTAGTATAGGTCATGGTGAGATTCAGACCTAATTAAGTTTGAGCGCATATACTATGCATGCATGCATATATGAATCCCCGTCGTTGGCTTGAAGTGTGGTGTAACATACATATGCATCGTCAACCTAACCCTCACTCAGTATGGGGATTTCTAGTTCGAAATCACGGTGCCACATCAAAGTTGTTCATCATTACTCAAAAACACACCTCTCCATACATATGTTTGGGCCACACGCATGCAGTGGTTGTCTTCGAAGACTAGCTACTTGCGTGATTATTGGCGAGCTAGCCCATCTCCGTGGTCGCATGGACGGACATCACTTTGACCAACAACAAGAGAGAGGTTGTACGACCAAGGTGGATTATTCTTGGTCCGTTTTGTGATCCATCTTGGTGAGGTATATGCCTCTCTGGCCTGCCGACTGAAAGTGTGTGTGTGTGTGGGGGGGTGCTACATCGCACTTTGCTAGGCGAACCTCGATTGGGGGGCATGCATTCATAGCTTAATTAGGATTCCCTTC
>NC_041386.1:455746746-455748993 GCF_002162155.2 Triticum dicoccoides | reverse complement strand
AGCTACTTTGCACTTCGCTAGGGAGAACCTCGGTTGGAGGGGAGGGCATGCATTCATAGCTTAGCTAGGATTGCCTTTGTGCCGACACGAGGGAGGGGGCTGCTAGCTACTTCGCACTTTGCTAGGTGAAACTCGGTTGGGGGGCATGCATTCATAGCTTAGGAATCCCTTCGTGCCGACACGAGGGAGGGGGGCTGCTAGCTCTACTTGTCGGGGGTTGGGTGCGACATATGCCAAAGGATGGCTTATCATGATGGCGGCGAGTACAACATCGCCGGTGCCTAGAAGCGGGATGAGGCGTAGACATGCACGCCGACGAATCTTACCCAGCTTCAGGGCTCTCCGAGGAGATAACACCCTACTGCTGCTCTGCGGGGTCTCCGCATGATCACTATGGCAAAATGAGTACAAGGTTGCTCCTAGAGATGTTTCCTGGAGGTAGGAGAAGGCAAGGCTAGCCCTCTGCTTCCTATATGATCTGGTCCAGTGCTAAAAGAATCGAACCCTTTGCATGGGTGCTCCGGGGGGTTTATATAGGCCTACCCCCGGGGGTACAATGGTAATCCAGCTGGGCGCGGGTCCCAGCCATCTGTCTCTCAGGCCGCCGTCTTCTCCGCCGACTAGTGGGGCCCGTCGCCTGGTGGGCCTCGCCGACTGACTCGACCACTGTAGTCGTACCTCTGATGACGCTGGCTCCGTCATAGGGTCGTGGCAACAGTGCTGCCGCCTGACGGGCGATCACCGTCGCCACTCCCCGTCTTCTCTGGTTAATAGCGTGCGGGGCCCATGGGAGGAGCCGGCCGACTCCCACGGGGTCCATCTTGTGGTGCTCTTGCCGTCTTCTGTACCCCCGCTGACTAGCGGGGACCGCCGTCTCTGGGCCGTACATGCGGGCCGAGGTGGGAACAGGGCTCGGCCACTAGGGCTGATGTCAGGGCTGGCATGGCAACAGTGCCGCGCCGGACGGAGATCTCCTTCGGTACGGCGCACTGTGGCCATGCCTGCCCTTGGTAATCGGGGTGGGGGAGGGCCGTACTGTGGCCATCCCCGGTCCCATCCTTCCTCACGAAGGCAGAGGGTGGTTGAAGTCGCGGGCCAACTCCCCATAGTCGGCTTCTCTGGAAGCCGCCAGTTGGGAGTCGACTCATCTTGTAGTCGTCCCTGGGATTCGGCCGCGAGTAGGTAGTCGGCTGTGCTGCTGCTGACTCCCAGAGGCGGCCCTCCGCCTTGGGGTTCCTGAGGGGCGTAGCCTGCACCGATGTCTTGAAAGGTTCTGGGCCTCGGGTTAGCCTACCCGTGGCCCATTACTCCGACAGTAGTCCCCGAAGCTGGTGAGGCACCGAGGAAACCACGTCGAGGGGCCTCAACAGTTTCTCCCCTCCAACTGTTGGATTTGGGCTCTGCCCGCCGTCTTCCTCCAAGCCGACTACTGGAAGCCGGACTCGCCAGAGGCCGTCTCGTTTCTTGAAGAGTTTTTGAAAGTCACAGCGGGATCCAAACGGCGTGCCTGATAAGCTTCCAGGTTGCTGCCCGTTGCGGACCCGCCATGCGGCGCCACGTGGCCGGGCCGGTCTACCAGACCACACGCGCGACGGGACAGGCCCGCAGGTGGGGCCCGCCACTACCACGCCTCGGCTCTCGAACAGATCTGTTGCGGCCATGTAGACGGTTGGGATTCCTGCGCAGTAACTATGTGCAGTAACTTCGTGCGGTAAATCGTGGGGGTCGTGGGGTTCTGGGCGCAGTTAATCCCACGAGCCCCATCGGCTTCTCAGCCTATAAGCCTATAAGTAGGCGGAGGGAGCGGGGCGGCGAAGCACGCGCGCTCATTCTCCCTTTCGCCCCTTTGCTTCCTCTTCCTTCTTCTTCCTCCCGCTGCTGCCGCGCTGAACCACGTCTTGCTCGCAGCGATGAGCTCTTCTTCTGCTGCCGCGCCCGCCGCCGTGCGCTCTGGCGAGTGGGATGGCTCCGAGGTCGACGACGACCACATCGAGTTTCTCCGCAAGACGCGCCGCCTCCCTGGCGCGAACCTGGTGCAGGCCCGTGCCCTGCCAGCGAAGGAGGTGTCGCGGTGCCGGAGGAGGGCGAGCGGGTCGTATTCCGCTTGCATCTTATGCGCGGCCTGGGGCTGCCGGCGAGCGGCTTCTTCTGCTCGTTCTTGGAGTTCCACGGCCTCCAGCCGCACCACCTCACCCCGAACACGGTGGTGCTACTGGCTGCCTTCACCACCTTGTGTGAAGGCTTCCT
>NC_041386.1:455658146-455746474 GCF_002162155.2 Triticum dicoccoides | reverse complement strand
GGGATTCTTCCAGTCCAAGCTCGGCACGCACGTCGTCGGCGTGCCGGCCCAGTGCGTCGCCTTCATCGCGATGCGGCGAACGGTGGCCGACTACCCGTTCCCTGCCATCCCGCTGATCAAGTCGGTGAAGATGTGGAAGCGATCTTACTTCTACGTGAAGAACGTCGCCCCAGAGGGCGACTGGGTCAACCTGCTGGCTTATGAAGCCGGTGCGCCGGCTGGGAGGCTCCCCAGCTGGTCCTACCGGGCCAAGACGCTGATCCCAGCCGGTGCCGCCGCCGTCGCGCGACTCTAAGTGCTGACGCAGTCGGAGGGGCTGACCGGGGCCGACTTGCTGACCGCCTTCGTGGCGCGTCGAGTTCTTCCTCTTCAAGGCCAGCCTCATCTGATCTGTCAGATGAGCGGCCACCGACATCCCAGTCGGACGTGTTCCAAAGACATGCCCCACGCGGAGGTGGCAGACACGGTGAACTACATCGCGAACTGCAATCTCTCGGCGGATTGGCGGTTCGGCAAGGAGCCGTACTCACGCGCCAACCCCCCACCGCTAGTAAGTCATCCCTCTTTTCCTTCTGGTTCCTTTGCAGCCGAATCCGACTTCTGATTTCTTTCAGTCTTTGAATCAGAACCCTCTCGTCCAGTCCTCGGCTAGCACCACGGGGCCAGCCCGCCAGTTCGTCCCCGATCGCGCAGAGAGCGACATTGACGACCCTGACCTAGGGGCGGCGGCGATGGAGGCCGACGCCTACGGAGGCGGCGGAGGAGAGGGAGGCGGCCCCAGGCCCTCGGCCACTTTTGCCAAATGGCCCGTTGATGATGATGGGGAAGTCGCCCCGCGCCACCAGCCGAAGGCCGGCCAGCCCGGCGCGAGCTCCTCCGCCGTCTTGGGCGGTCTAGGCGACGCGAGGAAGCGCCGGGCCGGGCCGAGTTCTCTAGGCGGCCGGGAGAAGAAGTTCAAGGGGGCGGCCGCCGCGACCAAGCAGGAGGAGGCGGTCGCGAAGGCCAACCGCTTCCGCAAGGAAGCGAAGAAGCCGCCACTGGTCTCTGCGTAAGTGCTTCCATCTTTGTCTTGTTTTCTTCTGGTGGATTTTGTCCTAATCTTTTACATGTTTTTCTCTGTTCCAGAGCTCCCCTCACCCTTGGGAGGGTTACCGCCACCTCCATCATGGGGTCGGCAGAGACGTCTGCCACCAATCGGCGGATTGACCCTGCCGCCAACCTCTGAGAGGCGACGGAGCGGAACGCGCAGGAGAAGCGCAACGAGGACGAAGCCGCCCGCCGAGAGAAGGCGGAGGCCGAGAAGGCGGCCGCCTCCGCCCAGAAGAAGCTGGATGATGCCGAAGCCGCCATCGCGGCAAGGCGGCAAGCTGAGGAAGCCGCGCGCCGCTAGTCGGCACTGCTTGTCATCCCGCTGAACTCGGCGCGGCCGCCTCCGGATTTCACGGAGTAGACTGGGGAAGTCGGCGGCGAGCATCCCATCATGGAGAGGGAAGGCGGCGAGGCCTCCGTGCCAAACACGGCCGTGCCGCCACCTTCGCCTCCGCCATCGTCTGGGCGCGCGCGAGGTGAACAGTCGGCGGACCCGCCGGTGCCGCCGACTACAGATGAAGCCGTGGCGAAGCTGCTCCTTGAGGTCGCTTCGCCGGTGCACCGCCATCTGGAGAAGGAAATTTCGGCGCCACGCCCCCTGGAGACCGGCGCGGTCAGCTCGGCCATCCCAGACGTCGAGGCAACGAGCGCCGCGCCCGTTGGGTGTGTGCGAGGAGGCGGCACAGGCCCGCTGAACCAGGCGCTTCTGGACGTCCAAGCGAAGCTGCGAGCTGAGGGCGACGCCATTCAAAACTGCCCCAAGGCGCATCTGGCGTCGCGGGCAGCCGTCCGGGTATGTTTTCTTCTGACTTGTTTTTTCTTGTTCTTCTCTGTGGGGGCGCGCCAGCGCACCCACTGGGTGTAGTCCCCGAGTTCCGGGCCGGCTGCTGAGCAGGCGGCTCGGAACTCTATTGGCGAGTTCTAAGTACTTATTCTTGTCTGAACTATTTATCACAGGATTATCACAACCTCCGGGTCACCGCCTTCAACCGCAATGTTGAGGAGCTGGGAAAGTGGACTGCCGACTTGTCGGAGAGCCAGAGTGAGTCCTCCTTATTCTTCACGGGGGCGCGCTGGCGCACCCGCGGGCTGTAGTCCCCGAGATTCAGGCCGACTGCTGAGAAGTCGGGCCGGATCTTCCCGGCGACCTTCTTTGTTGATGACTTATGTCTTTTTTCTTTTTTCTTCAGAGGCCAACGCCGTTCTTCAGCAAGAGCTGGGTGAAGCCAACACCGCCTTGCGTGCCAAGGGGGATGAGTGCAGCAAGCTCCCCGCAGAGCGCGACCTGCTGGCCGCGCAGTTGGTGGAGCAGAGGGAGCTGCTTAAGAAGGTGCAGGACGAGGCGGAGAAGAAAGAATCCGCTCTCCTGGCCGAGTTCGAAAGCGAACGCTCCTCCTGGACCGACAAGGAGGCAATTCTGACCTCCGGCTTCCATGAGATTGAGGACATCGTCGATGGTGAGTTTCTTTACTCTCTTTCTTTGAGCCACCGACTGCAAGTCGGGCCGACTCCTGGTTTTCTGACTTGCTTCTTTTTCGTCTTGGCAGACTTCTTCCCTGGCCACACGCACGCCGTCACTCAGGCCATCGAGGCTGATCGCGAGGCGCGGAGGGCAAATGGCGAGGAGATTGCTGCCAACGCCCCTCGGACCCTTGATGAGCAGCTTCTGAGCATCGAGGCTCGTCTGCGGCCGGCCCACCGGATGCTGCGCCGGCTTCAACGTGTCGGCGCCCAGGCGATTGCTGCCTTGTGGCCAGACATGCCGCTTCTGCGCACTCCCAGTCGGACTACCGACTGGCTGGAGGTCGCAGCCGTCCGTCTTGAGGCTTGGAAGGGTTCCTCGGCCCGAGCTGGAGTGCGCCAGGCCTTGGAATTTGTCAAGGCGTGGTATCCGGGGCTGGACCTGGACCAACTGGCCATGCTTCGTGCAGAGGCCCAGCCGAAGCTGACGGCGGCGGAAGACGCCCTTGTCAAGCGCGTCGCGGCGATCGCCGAGTACGCTGAGACCAGCGTCTTCATCCCTGGGTGGGCTGAAAATGGCGAGGAGGCACCGCCAGAGTGGTTCGGGATGAACCCGGATTACGATGAGGACTCGGCGAAGGTGATCGGCTCCAGCACCGAGGGGGAAGGCGAGGCGGAGGACGGGGACAAGACGGAGGCGCCAGAAGACGGAGCGGGCGACCAGCCTCAGCTTGACCGTGCCTCCAGCAACGATCCGTGTCTGGCCGAGCCGGCTGCCGCCGGAGACGACCAAGCCGAGACTGCCCAGCCGGCCACCCACGGTCCTGACACCGCCATCTCCTCCAATCCTCCGAACCCGTCTGCTGCTTCTTTGGTTGCCGCCTTGCTTTATCTTATCTGCTTTAGTAGTCTTTGAAGAACTTTGTTAATTCGCACAATTCTACCCGCGGGTGTATTTTGAACTCCTGCTTGAAGATTCGGCCAGGTGCCCTATGTTATGTAAATATTTGTCCGAATTCTATCTTTCCTTGCTCACTGCTCCTTTGGCTTTTTTCCTTTGCCGTCTTCCCTTAGTTGCCGCCTTGCCAGTCGGACAACGCTCTGCGGGCTGCCGCTGGATCAAGTGCTTGGCTACTTTTGGGAAGGCAAGTACTTAGCCATTTTTAGAGTCTTTTTAACAAGTTGGATAGAAAGCGGCAAGCCGGCTACTCAAGAGTCGGTTTCGCGAAGAGGGGCTGGAAACCGGCTTAGACTATGTTTATGCTTTGAGTCCTTAGACATTTTTCATGTGGGCGCCCATTCTTCCTTACTCCTGCCCACCAAACAGTCGCTTCTGCAAGCTGTGGCTTCTGACAGGAGACGACTTAGGCACCAGACACCACTTGTCCGACTGCAGGAAGCATTTCATAGCGCAAGGCGGTGAGTCCCCGGGCCGACTAGTCGAGCCCGGTGCCAAGAGGCATAATAAAGAGTAGCATACTCGAAGGCATAATTCTTATCATACAGATAACAAAAGGGGCAGTCCCCGAGCTCGTCTCGGGGGGCCCGAAGTCTTAGTGCTTTAATACAAAGGGTAGCGTGGTACATACTGCATCAACTGTAAAATCTCCGGAGAAGATTTGCATTCCATGGCCGTTCCGTCTCTTTGCCGGAGTCATCCCTCTTGCGTGCTCGGGGCTTCTGAGCGTCGATCATGTAGTAGGAGTCGTTGCCCAGCACTTTGCTGATGATGAAGGGGCCTTCCCAAGGTGCCGACAACTTGTGCTGACCGGCTGTTCTCTGGATCAGTCGGAGATGAAAGTCACGGCAGTCGGACCATTCAACTTCTTGATGGGCTTTACTTCTATCCACTTGGTGAACTTGTCCACCGCGACAAGTAGGTGAGTTAGGCCGCCTCATGCCGTCTTGAATGGTCCCACCATGTCCAGGCCCCAGACTGCAAAGGGCCAGGCGATGGGGATAGTCTTGAGCGCCGAGGCCGGCTGATGCGGCTTGGAGCGGAACTTCTGGCACCCCTTGCACTTTTGGACCAATTCCTTGGCCTCTTCTAGGGCAGTCGGCCAGAAGAAACCGTGTCGAAAAGCTTTGGCGACAAGTGCTCTTGAGGCCGCATCGTGGCCGCACTTGCCTTGATGGATATCTTTGAGAATTGCCTGGCCTTGCTCTGGCTCGACGCAATGCTAGTAGACACCAGTGACGCTGCGCCTGACCAGCTCTCTGTTGACTATGGTGTAAGCTGCCGCTCGGTGTTGCACTTGCCGAGCCAGGATCTCGTCGGCAGGCAGCTCTTTGTTCACCAGGAATTTGAGGATGGGTTGTGCCCATGAGGGTGCCGCTATTTCTTCGACTGCCAGAACTGCGACCTGGACGAGGGCGGCTGGGCTGGGAGGCCGCGGGTTGGAGTTCGCGGCCGCTTGCTGGATTGATGAAGTCCCCGGGCCGACTGGTGCAGTCCCCGGGCCGAGTTCTGGAGTCCTCGATCTGGTCGTCGTAGTCCCCGGGCCGGGTTCTGAAGTCCCCGGGCCGGCTTCGACTGCGGTGTTCTTGGAGCCATCTACAGGAGTTCTTGTGCCGTCTGCTGGGGCTCTTGAGTCGGATCCAACTTCTTCAGGGGGAGCCGGCACATAGATGGAGTCTGACTCCGGTGAAGGCTTGATAGACGACTTGAAGAGGCGCAGAAGGGCGACGCCTGACGGTATTGCTTGGCGGGTGGAGCCGATTCGCGCCAGGGCGTCTGCTTAGTCATTGTCATTTCTCGGCACGTGAAGGAACTCGCACCCCTCGAAATATCCATTGAGCTGCTGCACAAGGAAATGGTAGCTCACCATATTCGCGTCCTTGGCGTCCCAATCGCCAGACGACTGCCAGACCACCAAGTCGGAGTCGCCATAACACATGATCCGGCGAATGCCAAGCTCTTTGGCAAGCCGGAGCCCGTGAATGAGCGCCTCGTATTCGGCAACGTTGTTGGAGGCGGTGAAATGGATCTGCAGCGCATACTTGTGCTTGTCGCCTTTGGGAGAGGTGAGGACGACGCCGGCTCCTAAGCTGGTGCGCATCTTGGAACCATCAAAATGCATTCGCCAATGGGTGGAGTCGGGCGCTGGTGGCAGGTACTGGGTCTCGGCCCAGTCGACGAGGAAGTCGGCCAGTGCTTGCGACTTGATGGCGGTGCGGGGCTGGTAGTAGATGGTGTAGGGGGCCAGCTCTATGGCCCACTTGGCCACTCAGCCAGAAGCATCTCGGCTTCCGATGATCTCGGCGAGTGGGGCTGTGCAAACCACAGTGATTGGGTGCTCTTGAAAGTAAGGCTTCAGCTTCTTGGCGGCAAAGTGCATGCCGTAGCACATCTTCTGGTAGTGCGGGTAGTTTTGCTTGGAGGTCGACAACACTTCACTTAGGTAATACACCGGTCTCTGGACAGGTAGTGCTTTGCCTTCCTCCTTGCATTCAACTACGATGACTGTGCTGACTACCCGGCTGGTGGCGGCAATGTATAGGAGCATGGGCTCTTTGGGAGTCGGAGCCGCCAGCATAGGGGGAGTAACCAACATCTTCTTCAGCTGGGAAAAAGCCTCGTCCGCCTTGTGGTTCCACTCGAAAAAAGTGGTCTTCTTCATGAGCTGGTACAAGGGGAGAGCCTTCTCGCCCAGCCGACTGATGAATCAGCTGATGGACGCCAAGCAGCCAGTGAACTTTTGCACGTCCAGCAGTCGGCTGGGTACCTCCATCCTCTCGATGGCCTTGATCTTCACAGGGTTGCACTCTATGCCGCGTTCGGAGATCAGGAAGCCCAGGAGTTGGCCGGCTGGTACTCCGAAGACGCACTTCTCAGGGTTGAGCTTGATCTGGAATCGGCGCAGGTTCTCAAAGGTCTCCTTGAGGTCTTCCAGCAGTGTTCCACGCTTCTCCATCTTCACCACCACATCATCCACGTAGACGTGGGCGTTTTGGTCGATTTGCTTGAGGAGGCACTTCTGCATGCAATGCTGAAAGGTGGCGCCAGCGTTCCTCAAGCCGAACGTCATGGTCAGGTAGCAAAAGGCTCTAAACGGCATGATGAAGGCGGTCTTCAGTCTGTCTGCCGGGTTCAGCTTGATCTGGTGATATCCTGAATATGCATCTAAGAAGCTCAACAGCTCGCATCCGCCTGTGGAGTCTATCACCTGATCAATCCTCGGCAGAGCAAACGGGTCCTTGGGGCAAGCTCTGTTGAGGCTGGTGTAGTCAATACACATTCGCCACTGCTTGTTCTTCTTCAGCACCAGGACCGGGTTGGCTAGCCACTCTGGAAAAAACACTTCCATAATAAAGCCGGCTGCAAGGAGTCGGGCTATCTCTTCTCCAACAACTCTTCTTTTCTCTTCTGACAGGCGGCGCAAGGGCTGCCTGACGGGCTTCACATCAGATCGGACATGTAACTTGTGCTCGGCGAATTCCGTCGGTACACCTGGCATGTCTGTAGGGGACCATGCGAAGATGTCCCGATTCTCATGGAGGAAATCGACGAGCTCGCCTTCCTATTTGCTGTCAAGGTTTGCACCTATGACAGCGTACCTCTTTGGGTGCTCCGGGTCCAAGGGTATCTTCTTTGTTTCTTTGGCTGGCTTGAACGAACCCTCAGCTTCCGACTACTTGGGGTTGAGTGACATCTCTGGCTGCTTGCCAGCCATCGCCACACCCCGATCAAGAAGCCGCTTCTCAGCCGCAATCACCAGGGACTCGGCCAACCGACTGCTCTCAGCCACGCAAGCAGACGACTTTCTGTAGTCGCCGGCTACGGTCAGAATCCCCTTAGAGCTCGGCATCTTCATCTTGAGGTAAGCGTAGTGGGGGACCGCCATAAACTTGGCCAAGGCAGGTCGGCCAAGCAGCGCATGGTACGGGCTCTCAAGGTCCACCACTTCGAACCAGACTGGCTCTCGGCAGAAATGATCTTTGTCCCCAAAGAGGACATCTATCAGAATCTTGCCGATTGGTGAGCAGGAAAGTCCAGGGACAATGTCGTGGAATACAGTCCGGCTGCTCTGAAGCTGTCTTTGCTTGATTCCTAACTTCTCCATGGTATCCTTGTACAGGATGTTGATGCTATTGCCTCCGTCTATCAGCACTCGCGAGAAGCGAGCGGCCCGCCTATCCGTGGCAAAGGTGGCGTCCAAAACCAGGGCGTAGGAGCCCGGATTCGGCATCACCTCTGGGTGATCAGCTCTGCTCCAACTGACAGGCTTCTCGGACCAGTGCATGAACTCTGAAGTATCTGACGCCACTGCATTCACCTCTTGCCACTGCAGCCGCTTGCTGCGTCGATCATCGGCCACACTGGTGAACACTATGTAGGCTCTGTGCTCTTCTGGGTACTCATCTTGTACTGCGCCGACTGGCCTGGCAGCCGGCTGCTGGGGTGGAGGCGGAGGCGGCTGGTTAGCAGGCGGGGAAGGCAGGAGGCCATCTCCCTTGGCGATCCTGGTAAGCCAGTGACACTTTCTGGTTGTGTGGTTTGACGGCTTCGCGCCGCTGTGAAACTTGCAAGGTCCATCTAAAGTCTGCTCATAAGAGAAGGCCAGCAACCAGTTTGACTTGTCGCCTTTCTATCGCTTGGGCGGAGGCTGCCCCTCCGGCTGCTGGTCTTTGACTGTCGCAACCTGCCGACTATTGGAAGCCGGCTGCGGGGCCTTGCGCTTGTGGTCGTTCTGCTGTTGCCGCCAACCGGCGTCTCCAGCCGGAGTTCTGGGAGCCTGAGGGGCCACTTTGCCAGTCGCGCTAACTTGAATCTCCTCCTTCATGGAGGAGTCGGCCGTGGCATACTTGTCTGCTATGATTAGCAGCTCATCAAGGGTTTCCGGCTCGTCGCAGAGGAGCTTGTGCTTGAGGAGGGTGCCTTCTCTGCACCCGGCGGTGAAGTACTCGATAGCCTGCACCTCGTGCACGCCCTCGCAAGAGTTCCGAAGCTCGGCCCAACGCGTGAGGTAGTCGCGGGTCGACTCGTTGGGGCGCTGCACGCACAAGGAGAGCTGGCGAGGCTTGGGAGGTCGCTTGTACATGCTTGTGAAGTTGCAGACGAAGGCTTCGGTGAAGTCGACCCAGCTGTTGATGCTGCGGGGCTTCAGCCTGTTCAGCCATGCCCGGGCCGTGCCCTGGAGCATGAGTGGAACATACTTTATGGCAACATGCTTGTTGCCGCTTGCTATGTCGACGGCCGTGGCGTAGTCAACAGCCAATCCTCGGGCTTCGCGGAGCCGGTGTACTTGGGCGTGTCTTGGGGAAGCGTGAACCCTTTGGGAAAGGGCTCATCTCGGATGCGGGGTCCGAAGCAGGGCGGGCCCAACTCGTCCTCTTCTTCCAGCGCTAGGGATCGGTGAAGTCGGTCGATCCGATGGACGGCGTCGTTCTCTCCGACTCCCTCTCGGCGGCCGAGGCGGTCGCCGAGAGTCGGATGGTCGACAGGCGGCAGGGAGACTCGCCTTTCCTTGCGAGGAGGAGGAGGCGGACAGTCGCCCCGTCGTTCCACTACTCTTGGGCGGCCATCTTGGTCGCGCTCGATGGTGATGCGAGTCCGACTGTGGCTGACAGCCGGATCCTTGTCTTTTCTTCTTCGGTCGCCGCCAGTCGGCGTCCGAGACGTCGCGCCTTGATCTCGGTGGGGAGGCGGGTCGTCATCTTGTCGTCGTGGCGCCTCAGTGTGGCGGCCGGCTTCGTTCTGCGTGGCAGCCGCGTCGAGGAGCCGCTGGACACGCTCTGTCATCAGGCGGCGCTCCTCGCCTTCGAAGTTGTCCAGTTCGTCCGCCGCAGCCTGGGCGGCTCGGATGTTCTCCACAGGCGTGGCGTATACGGGGCGATCTGCCCCAAACAGGCTGGCGATGGCCACACCGCACTGTTGGACCGCACCTAGGCGGCTGGGCCCAGCTGGGGCGGGCGAGCCGCCCACAGCACGATTCATCTCGCGCCGGTAGGCTTCTGACAAGCGCCTCATGCTTGCCAGCTTCTTCGCGCCCTCGACGAGCTGGAGGCGGCGTGCCTCCAGCGTCTCGGTGTCGGCGTCTTCCGGAATAGGCGCGGACAGGTCTTGCAGAGCTGCATCGAGCGGGTCGTGAGCTCCTCCACCGGAATGCTCGCCATGATCGATGACAAGCACCTCCGTGACGGTGCTACCGCCGCTCTCCGCACAGGGGAGCGGCTCGTCATAGAGTACCACGTTGGTAGGGAACGCATCGAGCGACGCGGTGCCGGAGTCGACCAGCATCGGGTCGGTGGAGCCTACGGACTCCAAATCCACGGCAGGCTCGCCGGCGACGTGGAGTTGGTCAAGGAGGCCCGCGAGGAGGCTCTCGAGGCCGCCCGTGCCTGCATCGGATGCAGGCTCGTCGGAGAGGCGAACCTTGCCGACAAGTTCGGCGAGGCAGCTGGCCGCGCCGGCGATCTCAGCGCCGTGCAGCGCGTCAGCGAAAACTCCATCTAGCGTGCCGGGCTGGTTGCGCTCGCCAGGGAGGAAAAGGGTTCCTGTCCAAAGCAGGTCTGCGGACGACGGTGCACCTCCCCCCACGGTGGGCGCCAAATGTCGGGGGTTGGGTCCGACATATGCCAAAGGATGGCTTATCATGGTGGGGATGAGTAGAACATCGCCGGTGCCTGGAAGCGGGATGAGGCGTAGACATGCACGCCGGCGAATCTTACCCAGCTTCAGGGCTCTCCGAGGAGATAACACCCCTACTGCTGCTCTGTAGGGTCTCCGCAAGATCACTATGGCAAAATGAGTACAAGGTTGCTCCTAGAGCTGTTTCCTGGAGGTAAGAGAAGGCAAGGCTAGCCCTCTGCTTCCTATATGATCTGGTCTAGTGCTAAAAGAATCGAACCCTTTGCATGGGTGCTCCGGGGGGTTTATATAGGCCTACCCCCTGGGGGTACAATGGTAATCCGGCTGGGCAAGGGTCCTAGCCGTCTGTCTCTCAGGCCGCCGTCTTCTCCGCCGACTACTGGGGCCCGCCGCCTGGTGGGCCCCGCCGACTGACTCGACCACTGTAGCCGTGCCTCTGATGACGCTGGCTCGGTCATAGGGTCGTGGCAACAGTGCCGCCGCCTGACGGGCGATCACCGTCGCCACTCCCCGTCTTGTCTGGTTAATAGCGTGCGGGGCCCGTGGGAGGAGCCGGCCGACTCTTGGAGGCCGACTCCCACGGGGTCCGTCTTGTGGTGCTCTCGCCGTCTTCTGTACCCCCGCTAACTAGCGGGGCCCGCCGTCTCTGGGCCGTACAGGTGGGCCGACGTGGGAACAGGGCTCCGCCACTAGGGCTGTTGTCAGGGCTGGCATGGCAACAGTGCCGCGCCGGACAGAGATCTCCTTCGGTACGGCGCATTGTGGCCATGCCTGCCCTTGGTAATCGGGGTGGGGGAGGGCCGTACTGTGGCCATCCACGGTCCCGTCCTTCCTCATGAAGGCAGAGGGTGGTTGAAGTCGCGGGCCAACTCCCCATAGTCGGCTTCTCTAGAAGATGCCAGTTGGGAGTCGGCTCATCTTGTAGTCGTCCATGGGATTCGGCCGCGAGTAGGTAGTCGGCTGTGCTGCTGCCGACTCCCAGAGGCGGCCCTCCGCCTTGGGGTTCCTGAGGGGCGTAGCCTGCCCCGATGTCTTGAAAGGTTCTGGGCCTCAGGTTAGCCTACCCGTGGCCCATTACTCCGACACTACTTGACACTTTGCTAGGTGAACCTCGGTTGGGGGGCATGCATTCATAGCTTAGGATTCCCTTCGTGCCGACACGAGGGAGGGGGGCTGCTAGCTACTTCGCACTTTGCTACGGTGAACCTCAGTTGGGGGGGCATGCATTCATATATAGCTTAGGATTCCCTTCGTGCCGACACGAGGGAGGAGCGGGGCTGCTAGCTACGTCGCACTTTGCTAGGTGAACTTCGGTTGAGGGGGAGGGGGCATGCATCGTAGCTTAGGATTCCCTTCGTGCCGATACGAGGTGGGTGGGGGCAAGCAATACTGTGTGCTTTGCGAGAGAGGTGCCACATCGAAGTTTCATTTGGTATTTGAAAATCAAACCACCCTTTTGATACATAAATTTGGTCCACATGCAAGTGTGTTAGTGTTCTGACCCTCTCCCGCGTCATTTTTCGCCAAATTTATGAACATTAGACAAGTCGGATAACGCAACAGACACGGTTCACTCAAACTAACCGTGTGCCACGCCGGTGCACCTGTCACGCACACATCCGCACAGTACATTGGGCTCCATGAGGCTCCCCCTCTCAAAAATATTTGCCCTCTTCGAGGGTTTTTCTGTTTCATAACACACGGTTGTTATCTCCGGACCGTGTGCTATGTTTCTTGTTCCCAATCCCACCTGCATCGAAAATATCTGCCCGCCTCGAGGGTTTTTCTTTTTCATAACACACAGTTGTTATCTCCGGACCGTGTGCGATGCACTATCATCAAAATTTTCAATAGCCCGACATTTCACTCCTGCGTTTGACTCCCGCGTAGTAAAATTTTCACTACCCGCGTCATTTCCTCAAACACCCCCCTCCACACACACACACACACCAAAACCTCCTCGGGCGTGCGCGTGCACGCGCACACACACACACCCTCCCTCGCTCGAAACCCTAGCAAAGTCCCCACCGTCGCCGCCGCAAGGCCTCCATTGTCAACATCTGCCGGTTTGCCCGTGCAGCTTACCCACCGATCTCCATACCCAGGCCGCCCTGAGTTTCTTAGATGACGCCTGCGAAACGCCCCCTTTCCAACAGATCCCCATCCCCATCCCCTAATCCAAAGGGTCGCAGCCTAAGCCCGGCTACGCTTCCCGTGGAGCTCGAGGAGCGATTGGCCCAAAAGAGGTGTTGTCGGCGTTCTAGGAATGGGGGTCCCCAGACTTGCCTGCCTGCGGCCCACGACATGGCTATGCTAGCAGGCCTGTTTGTCCTGTCTTCATCAACGAGACATTCGAGACCCTCGCAAGGGGCCAAGCCTCGCGGGACGAATGACGCAAGACCTCCTCAGGAGCGGCCTCACCAGACTGCCTCGCGAGGAGCGGAGAAATCAAGGCAGGGCAAACCTCGCAAGGCTCTCGTGACGTGAGCCATGATGACCAAGATCAGGCGGGCGCCAGCACGCGCAACGTCCTTGTTTCCTCTTTGGTGCTAAGGAGGCAAGCGCAGGTGCGGAGTACCGAGGCATCAAGCAAAGGTTTCCATATCAGTGCAACGAGACCAAGACCAGCAGGACGGCAGGACGGAGGTCACCATGGAGCCCAAGACGGTGTCACCACCAGAGCCATTCGCAGGCGAAGATCGCTTTTGTCAGGATAAGCTGTACTAGCTGTCCCCTTTCAAATTGGCCGTTGTTGGCTCCCTTCCCGCTCAATATTTGGGGAGAGGACCAGGGCCTATATAAGTAGAGCTAGCCACCGCCGTAGAGGCCAACTCATCGGATCCTCATCTGATCCTTAGCCAATTCTTAGCCACACACTGAGCACAAGAGCACCTCAACCTCAGGAGGCTGTTCTTCCCCTTGTACTGTTCATCATCAGCCCAATGGGTAATCCACCACCACCACACTAGAGTAGGGTATTACACTGCAACGGTGGCCCGAACTAGTAAAAATCTTGTGTCTTTTGTGTTGTGAGTTCGCCGAGTTCGTCGGCGAGATCTTAGCGAGCTAGGGCGTGGATCGGTAGGGAGGAAATCTTCGCGCGCACCCCATTGTTCGAACCTTGAGGGTTTTGCCGAAACCCGTGATCTGACATTTGGCGCGCCAGGTAGGGGTGCGCCGAAGCTTCCTTTCCGTCGTTTCGCGTCCAGTTGCTCCGTCGTCTCCATGGCGGACGCTCGCCGTGCTCGTGCTGAGCACCGGGCTGCCCTAGCCACCCGCGTCGCACAGACGGCTCCCGTCGGTGGGCCACCTCGTCGCTCTCCGTCTCCTACCACCAACACCGCCGCTGGCCCGGCGGGGAACGAGCAGCAAGCATCCTTGCTGCACCCCTCAGTGCGGGGGGACGGCCGCACCGCCACTCCATCGCTGACCCCGGCCGACTCCTCGTCCCACGCTCGTCGCGCTCCCATGGACGCACGGGCCGCGCTTGAAAGTGCAACTATCCCTAGGTGGTTTTGGTAATTCATAACAACATATAGCTCATTGAGCTAATACTATTCCAAGATAATTATTTCAGGAAAGCTCAATGATTGGCATGGCATGGATGTGAAAGTGGAACCCTCAAAATGCTAAGGACAATGGATTGGCTCAAGCTAAAAAGCTCAAGACTATTCATTTTATATTTTAGTGATCCAAGATCACATTGAGTCCATAGGAAAAGCCAATACTATTAAGGAGGGATGAGGTGTTGCTTAATGAGCCTCTTGCTTCATGTGCTTAGTGATATGCTCCACAAACCCTCAACTACTTTCCCATATCCACATATGACCTAAACTCTAAGCCAAACTCGGTTCTACCGATTCTTCCTATCCGGCGCCACCGAGTTTCACTTGTCATTAGCCACTGCCAAACCCTAGCAATTCGGTTCTACCGATAAGGATCTCGGTCCCACTGAGATGGGGTTGCAAACTCTCTGTTTCCCTTTCGTAACTTTTCGTTCCCACCGAAAGAGCGAATCGGTCCCACCGAGATTGCAATGTAAACTCAGTGTTTCCCCTTTGTAACTTTTCGGTCTCACCGAGTTCCACTCGGTCTCACCGAAAGAGCAAATCGGTCCCACCGAGTTTGCCTGACCAACTCTCTGGTTAGCTAATTACCAAATTCGGTCTCACCGAGTTTGTGTAATCGGTCTCACCGAGATTACGTTATGCCCAAACCCTAACCGAATCGGTCCTACCGAGTTGCATGTCAGTCCCACCGAAATTCCTAACGGTCACTAGGTTTACTATTTCGGTCAGACCGAGTTTTCTGATTCGGTCCCACCGAGATTGGTAAATTGGGTGTAACGGTTGGATTTTGTGTGGAGGCTATATATACCCCTCCACCTCTTTCTCATTCAGTGAGAGAGCCATCAGAACACACACATCAGTCCAACTCATATGTTCTGAGAGAGAACCACCTACTCATGTGTTGAGACCAAGACATTCCTTTCCTACCATATGAATCTTGATCTCTAGCCTTCCCAAGTTGCTTTCCACTCAAAATCTTCTTTCCACCAAATCCAAATCCTATGAGAGAGAGTTGAGTGTTGGGGAGACTATCATTTGAAGCACAAGAGCAAGGAGTTCATTACCTACACACCATTTGTTACTTCTTGGAGAGTGGTGTCTCCTAGATTGGCTAGGTGTCACTTGGGAGCCTCCGACAAGATTGTGGAGTTGAACCAAGGAGTTTGTAAGGGCAAGGAGATCGCCTACTTCGTGAAGATCTACCGCTAGTGAGGCAAGTCCTTCGTGGGCGATGGCCGTGGTGGGATAGACAAGGTTGCTTCTTCGTGGACCCTTTGTGGGTGGTTGCTTCTTCGTGGATCCTTGGTGGGTGGAGCCCTGTGTGGGCTCGCGCAACCGTTGCCCTTGGGTGGAGCCCTGTGTGGACTCGTGCAACCGTTACCCTTCGTGGGTTCAAGTCTCCATCAACGTGGATGTAGGATAGCACCACCTATCCGAAACACGGGAAAAACATATGTGTCTTCAATAGCGTTTGAATTCTCCAAACCCTTCCCTTTACATTCTCGCAAGTTGCATGCTTTACTTTCCACTGCCCATAAACTCTTTGCATGCTTGCTTGAATTGTGTGATGATTGCTTGACTTGTCCTAAAATCTGCCAAGAACTAAAATTGGGAAAAGGTTATGTTTTTATTTGGTCAAGTAGTCTAATCACCCCCCCTCTAGACATACTTTCAATCCTACAAGTGGTATCAGAGCTTTGGTCTCCATTTGCTTGATCTCCATAGATTTTGGTGGTCATAGCCTTGTTTTCGCAACCTAGGAGATTATGGCGTCTAGCGAGGGAAATTATCACCGTAGAGGTCCTTACTTTGATGGTACTAATTTTGCTAGTTGGAAGCATAAAATGAAAATGCATATTCTTGGACATAACCCCACTGTTTGGGCTATTGTGTGTGTTGGTTTGCAAGGTGACTTCTTTGATGGGAGAGAACCAAACCGTGAAACTACCGCGGATGAGTTGAAGATGTTGCAATACAATGCTCAAGCTTGTGATATTCTCTTCAACGGATTATGCCCCGAAGAATTCAACAAAATCAGCCACCTTGAGAATGCAAAGGAAATTTGGGACACTTTGATTGATATGCATGAAGGTACCGACTCCGTCAAGGAATCCAAGTTGGATGTGCTTCAAAGCCAACTTGACAAGTTCAAGATGAAGGATGGTGAAGGTGTCGCTGAAATGTACTCTAGGCTTGCTCTCATCACAAATGAGATTGCCGACTTAGAAAGTGAAGAGATGACCGATAGATTCATCATCAAGAAGATCCTAAGAGCCATGGATGGAAAATATGATACCGTGTGCACATTGATCCAAATGATGCCCAATTACAAAGATCTCAAGCCAACTGAAGTGATTGGAAGAATTGTTGCTCATGAGATGTCACTTAAGGATAAAGAGGAACTTCACAACAAGTCAAGTGGTGCCTATAAAGCCTCATGTGAAGCCCCTACATCATCAAGTGAGAAACAAGACTTCAATGAAGAATTGAGCTTAATGGTGAAGAACTTCAACAAGTTCTACAAGAGTAGAAGCAAAGATAGAAGCTCCAAGTCAAGGTCCTACAATGACAAAAGATCTTCTAGTCGAGAGAGAAACTGTTACAATTGTGGAAGACCCGGACACTATTCCAACGAGTGTACGGCTCCCTACAAGAGAAGAGAAGATTCTCCAAAAAGAAGAAGCAAAGGATCATCACCAAGAGAGAGAAGGAGTAGAGATGATCGTTATGAACGAAGATACTCACGAAGAAGCAAGGATTCAGAAAGGAAGGAAAAATCATCAAGGAGCTACACAAGACGAAGACATCAAGCTCATGTTGGTGAATGGGTATCCGGCTCCGACTCCGACAGCCACTCCGAGAGAAGTTATCACTCCGACTCCGAAAATACTCAAGATGAAGGTGTTGCCGGTCTAGCACTTGTGTCAACCAACTCCTACGACATATTTGACTCACCAAATGAAGGAATTGGAAGATGCTTCATGGCCAAAGGTCCTAAGGTAACACACCCCGAGTATGTTGATTTCAATAGTGATGAAGATGACTTGTTAGGTGATGATTTGCTTGGTGACAACTCTAGTGATGAATACTATGATGAAAGACCAATTAATCATGCTAATCAAGATAAAACGAATGACAATGATAAGGAGAAGATTGAGGCTCTAACTAAAGAACTAAAAACTCTTAAGTTAGCTCATGACACTATCTTCGAAGATCATCGAGAACTTTTAAGAGCTCATGAGAAGCTACACTTTGAAACGCTCAATCTTGAGCAAGAGCATGAGTTCTTAAAGGCAATCAATGATGATCTCCGCAACAAAAGTTCTTCTTACATTGCCAAGCGTTTACTCTTATCCACTTACATGCCTCAAGTCAAATCTAACAAGAAAGATTCTTCCGCTAGTAGTAACAATGATCATGCTAAATCCAATATTGTTGCTTCTAGTAGTTCTCTTGATTCCACTAATGATTCTCTTAGCCAAGTTACACTTGAGCAAGAAAATAGCTTATTGAAGGGAATTATAGAGAAAGGAGTGTACAAAAGCCTTGCCGGGAGTAAGCAATTCGAGGAAATTGTGCGCAAGCAAGGAATGCACCGGAAGAATCAAGGTATTGGTTTTGAACGAAAGTTCAATGCCAATGGAGTTGAATGGGAAGAAGATCAATACCCCAAGACAAAGTTTGTCCCTCAACAAGAGAAGTTTTTCAAGGGGACACAGGCTCAAGATGATCTTCCACCACAAGACTACGAGCAAAAAGGCAAGAACAAGCTTCAAGAGGAAATTGATGCATTTGAAGAAGCTCCTAAGACCTTAGTCAAGTGGATTCCCAAGACTACTTCAAGTTCCACTTCATCAAGTACGACTACAACTCCAAGGATTCCCATCAAGATGATGTGGATCCAAAAGAAGAAGAACTAGAGAGTTCTTGAGGGTGACTCCGCCAACATACTTCACTCTTATCATTTTGGCAAGAACAAGTGCAATCAACTTCCACATCTTGCACTAGTTCAAGGAGTCACAAACCCTCTTGTTGGTAAGACAAGGGACAAGGTAACCTAAAAGTTTTCATGGACATCATCTTTTGTGTGCATCACTCTATGTCTATGGATATCCTTGTTTGTTCCTTGTGGGACTAACCCATGTAGGTATTGAAAGTGCAATTCACTCAAATGGATAGCTCCAAGAGATCTACATCAACATTGAGCATCCACATCTTCAATGTCTACATGAAGTCATGATCGACAAAACCCAAGGTTAGTTCATCCCTCTTAGGGGGGATATCACATCTAGGGGGAGCTTTACTCTAAGACTGAGCTAAAGCAACTCTAAAGATGTGAACAAAACAATGCTTTATGTAAAAGTGGTAACCCCACTTGAGCTTAAACGATGAGTATGACCTACGATCAAGTGTTCTCATTTGACTCCTAAGTCAATATACTCATATATAGATGACCTAGTCATCACAAATTGCTTGATAGATGCTAGAATTGGTTGTGCATGCTTTGCCACATATTTCATTTGCTATCTTATTGTGTGAGCATGCTGGTTGCATATTTTACTCATTTGAGGACATCCACTTGTTGCTTTAATTGTTTGGCTTTATCTTTTTTTCCAAGTGGATGGACAAGAATGCCTAAGAACCTCCTCTAGCTATCTATGCTTTTCTCGTCTCAAACTCTATTCATGCTGCATCACAAAATTTGATCAAGTCAGATTCGAACCACTCTGTGTGAGGAGCGCTCGGAGTCCCCGATTCGTCATATACTTAAACTTCCAAAACCTCTTTATGATTCTCGGTCTGACCGATACTCCACTTTCGGTCCTACCGAGATCATTAAGTTGATCTAAGTTTTCAATCTCGGTGCAACCGATTTGAACCTTTCGGTCTCACCGAGTTTCAGTAACTGCACGCATTTATGAATCTCGGTGCCACCGAGTTGTTCAACTCGGTCACACCGACAGGGTCGGGCTATATATAGTCACGGGCAAAATTTGGAAATTTCTCCAAACCCCTTCGCCCGCGCGATAGCCTGCTCTGCTCCCGAGGTCTCCGGATCGTCTTCTCGCCGCTAGCAGCCTCCAGTCGCTGGTCTCCGTCGCCGTCAACGGGATTTCTGCCCAGCCGTTGCCGCCATAGCAAGTCCACGCCGAACTAGGGTATGGACTTGATCTTTGTGCTATTCCTCAATCTGATTCCTAGCACATTGTGATCATATTGTTTATGGCCACGTTTGATAAACTTCTATCCAGTCAAAACGCTCATAGATTAGGTTTGATTCGAAAATTCTAGGTTTAGGTCTCCGCCGAAACCATCTCGGACCCACCGAGTTGAAAAACTCGGTCCCACCGATTTGGCTTATGCCATTGCACAAGTAAAACTCGGTCTGACCGAGAATTACTATCGGTGTGACCGATTTTTGAACTCAGTGAAACCCTAGCAGTCTCGGTGCCACCGAACTGTGACTCGGTCCTACCGAGTTCACTAGTTTAGGTTCCAAAACTGTTTCGGTATCACTGAGTTTGAAAATCGGTAGATCCGAGATGATTTCAGTGGGAAACTAAAACTAAGTTTTTGGATCATTCTTTTTGCAAAAATCTCTGCATTTTGTGATGCTCATCCACTCTATCTCCTCTATAATCTATTCACAGGGTCAGCAGTCAGTTTGCAACATGTCAGACCAGAGTGATAGCCAGAATCTGTCAGAGAAGCTAGTGGTGATGAGTGAGGGCACTAGTCCCTCCAGTTCATCTGATGAAGGCAGCAGGAGCACTCCTAGCAATTTGCCAAAAGCTGCCACGAGACAAAGGAAGAAGAAAACCTCAGATTCTGAAGATGAGGACTATGTGGCAGAGGAAGAGGCCACCTCCAAGAGAGTTGAGCCAGCTCAAGGCTCAAAGCCAGGCCTGAAAATCAAGAGGCCAGCAGGCAGGCAACCCATGTCAAAGGCAAGAGCCTCAACTGAGAAGCCCACTCCCTAAGAGCCAGTTGCAGCTAAGGGCAAGAAGAGAAAGGAAAGGGTAAAGAAGACTGTGGCTAGGGTACTTGGCAAAGCTTCCATCATGGAAGTGGAAGAAGAAGAAGAGGCAGCTGCACCAGCGCCCAAGGCACCCAAGCTTATGGGAGATGCCATAAAATCAGGGGGAGCTGCTTCCAAGGCCAAGCCAGCTCCAAAGCCAAAGCCCAAGAGGAACACACGGAGCATTCCTGCAGCTGAGAAGAAAAAGGCCCCAGTGCCTGAGACTGTTGCTGAGGATGAGGAAGAGAATGTCCTTCGGAAGCTCAAGCCCAAGATCCCAGACCACAACGATGCTCATCCTGTGGCTGAGGATATGAAGCTCAGGAGAGACTCAGGGCTCAGGAAGTGGAGAGAAGCAGACCCATATGCTTCAAGGAGAAGGACTACAGTGGACTACAGGTTTCACACCAAGGAGCAGCAGGATTTCTATGAGACGGTGCTGCTAGATAAGAAGCCCATTGTCTGTGATATGCGATGGGTTGATTGGACATATATCAAGGAGAATGAAGAGTACTACCCAGGAGTTCAGGACAGCTTCAAGGCGTGTGGAGTAGAGGACTTTGTTGGGCAGAAGCTCACAAAGTGGAACGAGGAACTCATCATGCAGTTCTACTCCACAGCTCACTTTTATCCAGATGGGAGGATTACATGGATGTCTGAGGGTACGAGGTACCACTCTACTGTTGAGGAATGGGCGACGCTAATCAATGCCCCAGAGGAGCAAGCAGATGACTTGGACATTTATGCCAAGAAAAAGATGGACCACAACTCCATGTCCAACATGTGCAAGGAGATTCCGAATGAAGCACTTGACATGTTCAAGTTTGGCTCAGTGCATTATCTGCTCTTAGGATTGCCTACGATCAACTGGATCCTTAGGCACACCCTTCTGCCCAAGTCTGGAGATCACAAGATGATCAGAGGTCACGCAATCAATTTGCTTCATGTTTTTGACGTGCCTCAAAAATTCAAAGTTAGAGCCTCATAGTGGAAACGATCAAAAGGACTGCGGCAGATCAGAAGAGGAGCTGTGGATATGCCCCTCAGATTCAGGAGCTCATCAACTCCAAGATGGGCACGGGCGTATATTTGTTGGATAAGGAACACCTGCCCATCCGTCCAGATTTCGAGGACAAGGAAGTTGTTATGACTGAGAATGAACCATCATCTGCTCAAGCATTTGCAAAGAGGGAGAAGGCGAGGAAGGAGAAAGCTGCCAAGATGCCCACTCAAGAGGAGGCATCTGAGTACTTCTTGAAGACCAAACAAGAGCAGCTTGGTTACTTGATTGCATCCACGCTGAGAATTGAGCAAAGTCTGGCCACCCTCACTAAGAATCAGCAGAGCCTAGAGAGGATCATGGAACAGAAGTTCTATGACTTGGACGTCAAGGTAACGGAAGTTCAGTCTGCCGTGGAGCAGCTCCAGGAGGACATGAATGAGAGGAGAGGCAGGACCACGACTCATGCTTTTTCTAGAGTGCCACGAGGCCCTAGGTCGTCTGCCGTGCCAGTCGCTGACACCAGAGCCACCTCTTTAGCACCAGCTACAGCTCAGCTCCAGCATCTACTTCAGCTCCAACTCCAGCGACTACTTCAACATCTACTGAAGCCTTTGTCCTTGGAGTGCTCCGGACTCCACCACCACCAGAATATCAAGCCTGAGCGTCGATCTAGCACTATGCATTTTCTAGGAACTTTTTGGTAACTTGTTGCCAAAGGGGGAGAAGATGTATAGATCATAGGCTTCGAGAGAGAGAGAGAGAGTGTTGCTTTTTTCTCTCTTGCTTTATTTGGTGGTTTTTCGAACTTGTTTGCTTTTGAGTGCTTGAGATACTATGCTTATGAGACATTGATGATCATGTGTTTGATCATAAGCTACACTTAATGCTTGCTTAATGCTATTATCCTATCTATCTTGTGTGATCATTTATTATTCTTGGTGATGAGTGCATGTATTTCATTCTTATCATTTTGAGCGCTCCACCAAGATGTATGTGACATGGAAGAGTAACCCATGACTCTAAATCTTTGTGCATTTGCAGTCCAAAGCAAATTTTAAATATGCACAAATTTAGGGGGAGCTCTTACTTATCACATACTTCTCAAAGCGACGATATATTTCATGCTTATTATCTTTTGTCGAAGCTTTGATCTATATGTTGTCATCAATTACCAAAAAGGGGGAGATTGAAAGTGCAACTATCCCTAGGTGGTTTTGGTAATTCATAACAACATATAGCTCATTGAGCTAATACTATTCCAAGATAATTATTTCAGGAAAGCTCAATGATTGGCATGGCATGGATGTGAAAGTGGAACCCTCAAAATGCTAAGGACAATGGATTGGCTCAAGCTAAAAAGCTCAAGACTCTTCATTTTATATTTTAGTGATCCAAGATCACATTGAGTCCATAGGAAAAGCCAATACTATTAAGGAGGGATGAGGTGTTGCTTAATGAGCCTCTTGCTTCATGTGCTTAGTGATATGCTCCAAAAACCCTCAACTACTTTCCCATATCCACATATGACCTAAACTCTAAGCCAAACTCGGTTCTACCGATTCTTCCTATCCGGCGCCACCGAGTTTCACTTGTCATTAGCCACTGCCAAACCCTAGCAATTCGGTTCTACCGATAAGGATCTCGGTCCCACCGAGATGGGGTTGCAAACTCTCTGTTTCCCTTTCGTAACTTTTCGGTCCCATCGAAAGAGCGAATCGGTCCCACCGAGATTGCAATGTAAACTCAGTGTTTCCCCTTTGTAACTTTTCGGTCTCACCGAGTTCCACTCGGTCTCACCGAAAGAGCAAATCGGCCCCGCCGAGTTTGCCTGACCAACTCTCTGGTTAGCTAATTACCAAATTCGGTCTCACCGAGTTTGTGTAATCGGTCTCACCGAGATTACGTTATGCCCAAACCCTAACCGAATCGGTCCTACCGAGTTGCATGTCAGTCCCACCGAAATTCCTAACGGTCACTAGGTTTACTATTTCGGTCAGACCGAGTTTTCTGATTTGGTCCCACCGAGATTGGTAAATTGGGTGTAACGGTTGGATTTTGTGTGGAGGCTATATATACCCCTCCACCTCTTTCTCATTCAGTGAGAGAGCCATCAGAACACACACATCAGTCCAACTCATATGTTCTGAGAGAGAACCACCTACTCATGTGTTGAGACCAAGACATTCCATTCCTACCATATGAATCTTGATCTCTAGCCTTCCCAAGTTCCTTTCCACCAAATCCAAATCCTATGAGAGAGAGTTGAGTGTTGGGGAGACTATCATTTGAAGCACAAGAGCAAGGAGTTCATTACCTACACACCATTTGTTACTTCTTGGAGAGTGGTGTCTCCTAGATTGGCTAGGTGTCACTTGGGAGCCTCCGACAAGATTGTGGAGTTGAACCAAGGAGTTTGTAAGGGCAAGGAGATCGCCTACTTCGTGAAGATCTACCGCTAGTGAGGCAAGTCCTTCGTGGGCGATGGCCATGGTGGGATAGACAAGGTTGCTTCTTCGTGGACCCTTTGTGGGTGGTTGCTTCTTCGTGGACCCTTCGTGGGTGGAGCCCTGTGTGGACTCGCGCAACCGTTGCCCTTGGGTGGAGCCCTGTGTGGACTCGCGCAACCGTTACCCTTCGTGGGTTGAAGTCTCCATCAACGTGGATGTAGGATAGCACCACCTATCCGAACCACGGGAAAAACATCCGTGTCTTCAATAGCGTTTGAATTCTCCAAACCCTTCCATTTACATTCTCGCAAGTTGCATGCTTTACTTTCCGCTGCCCATAAACTCTTTGCATGCTTGCTTGAATTGTGTGATGATTGCTTGACTTGTCCTAAAATCTGCCAAGAACTAAAATTGGGAAAAGGTTAAGTTTTTATTTGGTCAAGTAGTCTAATCACCCCCCCTCTAGACATACTTTCGATCCTACATCGCTCCTCATGGCGCACGAGCTCCTGCGCTACCGCCCTGTCGACGACCTCTACGAGGATTGGCTCGACCGCATCGCCGAGCTCGTCCGTGCCGCAAGAGGCTCCCCTGCGCCGTCCCTCTCTCCGCCTCATGCTCCACCAGCTACAGGCGACGTAGCTCATGGAGCGCCTCCAGCATCTCTGCCCCAAGACGGTGCCCTGGCGCCAAGGCGCGTGGCTCCATGACACGACCTGCCGCGTCTGGCGCTCGCGCGTGAAGAGAGAAGCTGCCAAGAAGTCCCTCGACCGCAAGAGAACGCTCCGCCACTCCTCGCACCGCCGCGCCAGGATCATCTGTCGCGGCAGGGCCTCGCGCCGCTTGCTGTGGCGACACGTGGGCATCAGGACCAAGCTCCACCTCCAAGACGGGCCCCGGCAACCACGGGCGGGTGCCGTGCCTTCACCCCCGAGCTGCGTAGCGTCGCCTGGCCGGGCAAGTTCAAGCCAGATCTGCCTCCTCGCTATGATGACACCCCCGACCCCACAGAGTTCTTGCAGCTCTACGAGCTGAGCATCGAGGCGGCCAACAGCGACGAGAAAGTCATGGCGAACTGGTTCCCTATGGCACTCAAAGACGGCGCCCGTTTGTGGCTCCTGAACCTGCCTCCAGGATCAATCTCCTCCTGGGATGAGATGCGCGACCGCTTTGTCGCCAACTTCCAGGGCACTCGCGATCGCTGGCCAGCCGCGGGTGACCTGCGCCGCGTCAAGCAACAACCAGGAGAGACCCTCCAGAAGTACATCCAGCGCTTCAACAACATTCGCCTCAAGATCCCCAAGGTCACGGACGAGGCCATCATCTCCGCGTTCTCCGACGGCGTCCGCGACGTCAAGATGAAGGAGGAGCTCGCTATCCATGAGGAGCTGTGCACATCTCAGGAGCTGTTCAACCTGGCGACCAAGTGCGCAACAGCTGAGGAAGGGCGCCTCTCCCTCCTGGAGCTCCCGGCTGCGGACACGGAGGAAAAGAAAGCCAAGGCCAAGGACGTGAAGCGCAAGGGAGCAGTCGTGCTCGCGGCAGAGCTGGACACCAAGCGCGGCAGAGATCAACCCAAGTCATCCAAGAGCAGCCGACCGTTCTGTGCCTTCCACAACCTGAATACCCACAACACCAGCAACTGTCAAGAGCTCAGAGCCATTCGTGAAGGACGCTTCGGTCGACGCCCCGAGCACAGTGACCGGGGCTACGGCCGAGGAGGAGGACGTGGAGGTGGGCGCTGGGACGACCGTGGCCCACGCCAGGAGTGGCGCGACCGGCCTCATGAGGACCGCTGACAGGATCATCCTCGCGAGGGCGCTTGGAGGGACCAGCCTCGTGAGGATCGTCCTCAGGGCAACGCCGGTCTTCCCCCGCTGCCGCCACCACCGAGAAGGAATGACGACCACCATCAGGACTAGGGGGTTGGGGGCTTCCAGGAGCCGCGAGCTATCGCCTGCATCTTGGACGTAGCCCAGGCCCCAGCCTCGCAGGGTATCTTCAAACAGTTTGCTTGTGAAGTGAATGCACTCCTCCCCAAGCTTGAGGCCACGCGCCCGCTCAGGTGGTCCCAGTGCGCCATCACCTTCAACTCGGCAGATCATCTCAAGTGCGCAGCCACCGCTGGCGCCCTCCGATGCTTTGTTCACCAGTTATCAGCAACCTGCAAGTCGCCAAGACCCTCATCGACGGCGGCGCAGGGCTCAACGTCCTGTCCATCGACACGTTCGACAACCTCCAAGTGCCATATGATCAGCTTCAGCCTACCAAGCCTTTCTCAGGAGTGACCGACGGCTCCACCACACCGATAGGGCAGATCCGCCTCCCTGTCACCTCAGGAGAATGCAAGAACTACCGCACCAAGCTCATCGACTTCGACGTCGCACACATCCGTTTGCCATACAATGCCATCCTTGGGTATCCAGCCTTGGCAAGTTCATGGTAGTGACACAACACGGCTACAATGTTCTCAAGATGTCGGGAAGCGGCGGAATCATCACGGTCCCATGCGAAGAAAGAGACGCGGTGTGCTCCCTCGAGTGTGCCTTTCAAGCTGTAGCAATCGACGACCTTGACAGCAAGGTGAGGGTCCTTCAGAGGCCATCCCCAAGAAGAAGAAGCAGCTGCGTCGTGTCGGGCCTCAAAAGGGCAGCGTTGCAACTGGAACCTCGTCAGGACCAGCGCCCGCTCCAGAGGCGCCTCCATCCATCGCATAGAGAGGCGCGCCCAGCGCCCTCCTCCGGCAGGGCTCGGGGGCTCTCTTCTGGAGGGCCTCAGACCTTGCCAACATCACAAGGGAGGCGCTCGGGCAACACTTGGAGGCGTGCTTCACGACACGTTTCCCTCAGGAGAACACAGGGCAAGGAGAGCCCACCGCTCAGGAGTTCATCACCAAGACCACTCAAGAACTACAAGACGCAAGGGCCATACGCGGCGACCGCCGCTCATGAAGCGCATCTCCCCATCTAGGCGAGGATGTTGGGCTGCGCGCCTACATCGATGTCCCGGGGCTCAACACAGCCGCATCTCAGGAGCTCTTTTGGCCCTCGCGCGTGGGCCGCTGTGAGGGTCCACCGCACAGCTACGTTCACATGCATTTTGGCTTGCCGAGCGTGTCGTTCGTTTACCAGTGCAACTTGCGGCACACCCTGTCGACTCAGGAGGCCAGGCACCGCACCGTCCCGGTGGAGATGGAGACGGTCCTCAAGGAACCGCCTGGGCCCCCAGAGCCTCCCGAGGCTTAGGGCCCAGGTGGCTCATGAGGAGTGACCCTTCCGCTGCGTACTTTCAGCTGCTCCGACATCCCTTCATCAACAGAACCAGGTGACATTTTCCAAGTTTATTTAGCTGCTAGCCCCTCGGGTTGCATCATTCCCAGGCCGCGTGGGTCCGTCCCAGTGGCATGTATCTTTCTGCATTTACCCAAGCTGATCGGCTCTCCATGCTTAGCCTATCCATGACGGTCGCCTACTCGACTATCACCTCCCATGGGGGCTAGTCACACTGGCACGACGCTGGTGCACGGGTCGTCCCTTCCACGTCGACAAACCTGAGCGGTCGAGCTCTGGCTCGCGGCACGCTCCGCGCACGTCACCTCACCAGGCCATCAGTGCCTCATTTCCTCACGGAGCAACCAGTGGCAGGCTGGCAACCATAACGGCAAACCGTGTTTCTCTTTATGCTGGTTCGCACGGATCTCACGAGGAGGATAGCAGGTGGCACAGCGAGCTTCCACTTCTCCCATGCAATCCGCTTGCGCGTTAAAAGGGGGGCTCCTGAGCATCACGACTCAGGAGCTCTTAATGGCTCTCCAGCCCTCACCCCTGGCCTTGACCACGACATCGCGACCTGGCATACCAGCGGCGGCTGAGCTCGCTCGAGCGTTGGGACCTGAGGACGTAGAGCACCAAGGAGAACATGGGAGAAGGGAGACTCGCATGGGCCCGACCTAGCTATGCCGCGAAAGCTTGCGCATGAGCCTGGCGCTTCTCAAGGCCTCGGCCCCAAACTATCAAGATAAGTCCCACACTTGGGCCGACTAATTATTGGAGCCTAGGTGTTACGTTCGCCGCACCCCTGTTGCGGCCATGTCGCCCCCCTTTCTTGCCTTACCATGGCCGCTTGAGCGCTAAAGGGGACCTCATGAGCATCGCGCCACAGGGGCTCTTACTGGACCTCAGGCCGCTCACCTCCTGGCCTTGACCACGGCATGCGACCTGGCATACTAGCCATGGTTGCAGCCTTCCTAGGGACCGGGACCTGTCAGCATAGAGCAATAAGCTATCGCGAGGTCGGAAAGGCGAGACCGAGCCTTAACACGACATGCGTTCGCAGATTTTCATAATAAGGAAGGTATACACAAAAGACATTAAAAACCCTTTACACACCCCCATGGGGTACTTCGTGATCCTTCGCAGGGAATAGTGAAGGCAAGCATTGTCCGCGCCAGCCTTTTGTCAAGTCGGGCAGTTGCCGAGGCAGCGTGGGGAAGCGGAGACGCCCACGTCCAATCAACCGCCACATGTCGACCAAGGCCGCAGGCTTTTGGGGCCCGCGGCGCTCCGCGCTTGACCCTTGGCTTCGCCTCGAAGCCAAGCCCGAGCACGCCTTGGGCCCCGGGGCTACTGTCGGCATTCTAGTAACGGGGGTCCCCAGACTTGCCTGCTTGCGGCCCACGGCGTGGCTATGCTAGCAGGCCCGCATGGCCCGTCTTCATCAACGAGACATTCGAGACCCTCGCGAGGGGCCAAGCCTCGCGGGGCGAATGACGCAAGACCTCCTCAGGAGCGGCCTCACCAGGCTACCTCGCGAGGAGCGGAGAAACCAAGGCAGGGCAAACCTCGCGAGGCTCTCGTGACGTGAGCCATGACGACCAAGATCAGGCGGGCGCCAGCGCGCAGCGTCCTTGTTTCCTCTTTGGTGCTAAGGAGGCAAGCGCAGGCGTGGAGTACCGAGGCATCAAGCAAAGGCTTCCATATCAGCGCAACGAGACTAAGACCAGCAGGACGGCAGGACGGAGGTCACCATGGAGCGCAAGACGGCGTCACCACCAGAGCCTTTTGCAGGCGAAGACCGCTTTTGTCAGGATAAGCTGTACTAGATGTCCCCTTTCAAATTGGCCGTTGTTGGCTCCCTTCTCGCTCAATATTTGGGGAGAGGACCAGGGCCTATATAAGTAGAGCTAGCCATCACCGTAGAGGCCAACTCATCGGATCCTCATCTGATCCTTAGCCAATCCTTAGCCACACGCTGAGCACAAGAGCACCTCAACCTTAGGAGGCTATTCTTCCCCTTGTACTGTTCATCATCAGCCCAAGAGGCAGTCCACCACCACCACACTGGAGTAGGGTATTACACCGCAACGGTGGCCCGGACCAGTAAAAATCTTGTGTCTTTTGTGTTATGAGTTCGTCGAGTTCGTCCGCGAGATCTTAGCGAGCTAGGGCGTGGATCGATAGGGAGGAAATCTTCGCGCGCACTCCACTGTTCGAACCTTGAGGGTTTTACCGGAACCCATGATCCGAGAGGTGTATAGCGGTCTCTTCGCCCGACGTCGCCGAGGAAGCTGACGACCATTACTGGCGGCAGACACTCAAGCAGCGGGTTGGAGTATGCGGGCACGTCTCGTCCGCCGGCTATGACATCGAGGTCATCGACAGCAACGCCCTAAGGCGGGCTGTTTCACAGGTTAAGTGGCCAACCCCCAATCCCTCGGGTTCAACCACCGTCGATCTCATCCATGGCCTCGCCGCTGATCTCATCTGGCTCGCTGTCAACAATTTGCCATTCTACATCGCCATCGAGCCCCTTTTGTCATTTCTAAAGGACACGTTCTGCGACGCTGGCTTGGGATCCATAGCTTCCAAGTCAGACCTCATCGACGGCGACCACGAGGAGGGCACACTCTCCGTCTCTTCCAAGAGGAAAGAGCCCATCTGCTCTTCCAAGGGGAAAGTGCCCGTGTGCGACATCAGGGAGGGCATCCTACAGCCGTGCTCTTCCAACGGGAAGGAGCCCATCTGCAACAACATGGAGTGCATCCAGGGTCCGTGCTCTTCCCACAGGAACGAGCCCATCTGTGACAAGTGAGGAAACCCATGATTTGTTTATTTCAGTTGTTCACAATGTGATGCTCTATATGTGCAATTATTTACTATGCAGTACATTTCATCAATCTAGTTTTAAACACACCGATAGGAATGCATATATTTGCTTGCTATTAAGCCTATTGTAGCTAGCATATGCCTCTTTTAAAGTTTTTTGACTGTTCGGTTGTTTCTAGTTAGCATATGTTCAGTTTCAAATGCTATCTTTGGTTGTTCGTAGTATGCCTTGTTTATTCCAGTTATTCACAACGTGATGTTCTATATGTGCAAGTATGAATTGTGCAGTTCAATTTCATCAGTACAAGTTTCAACAATACCACTATGAATGACTACATTTGGTTGCTGCATCTTGTAGTTAACATGCCTTTCCATTTTTATTTAACCATAACCAGTGTACTTAGACTGGCACAATACCAGTTTGAATGACCATGTTTGCTTGTTGTTAAATGTTAGGCCAGTTGCAGTTAGCACACCTTTCCACTTGTTTTGCTTTACTAGTGTGCTTAAACCCGCACACTGAAGCTATCTTTTAGAGATTATTTTGTCTGCCATGTGTAATTTTGGTTGATGTTTAGCTTGTTGTGCTTAACATGCTTCTTGATGTACCTACACAGGATAATTTTGGGAACGACTGATGTTTTCCATTGAGGTTAGTTTCATCCCATGGCTTATATCTGCTCACTGTTCAGGATATTCGTAGCTGGTACCATATAGGCTGGTGGCTGATAAGTGACTAATCGGTGAATCGGACTTTTAACTGAATATATCTGCAACCCATTTTTCCTTAGGTTAACTAGGGCCATATGTAATATATTTGAGGCTACATAGCAACATGCACTGTACTTAATGTCTAAATATGCAATCCTAGGCTACATAGCAACAAGGAAGAGTGTTACATTAATGTTCTAATGATGTCTAGATATATGTAGAAGAGCAGCAACAACACAACCCTGTTTGGATACTCGACTTAGCTAGAGGTTAGAGTTAGTTTCTAGCTCATTACTAACCCTGAACTAACTCCATCCAAAGAGTTGTTTGGATGGCAGGGTTCGATTGACAATAAATGCACTAGGAGAACTAGCTCCAATTAGCACCTCTTGGGTTGGATACTAGTTTTTTTGGGTGGGTTATAGATGCAACTAGCTCAAACTAGCCCTCGTGCTTAGATATACTTTAGGGCTATTTGAGCCCGAACTAGCTCAAACTAACTGTAACCCGTGGGTACAGCAGCAGATAATTTTTAAGAATGAACTAAACTCCTTCCGGCCCATAATATAAGATGTTAATTCATCTAATATGTGAGTATATTGGATGTTATAAGATACTCCCTCCGTTCCTTAATATTTGTCTTTTTAGAGATTTCAAATGGACTATCACATACGGATGTATATAGACATATTATAAAAGAGTGTTGTACTACATCGTTGTGCAATTGCTGTTTAGCTTCTAATATTAACTTGGTGCTTTTAGGTACATATGTCATTGGTAAAGATCCGCGTTTCGACCCTTTCTGCGTATGGGGCAATGAGATATCGATGAAACAACATCAAGTGAGGAAGGTGATAAATATTGTTAGTAAAATGGGTCCGAAGATGGCAATTAAACTATTTGTTCACACTTTATCCAAGACAACAGCGAGCTGCAGGATGGTAAGTAAGAACTCTGCCGCCTTCTTTCTACTGCCCATAATGAGTTGTGTTAGATGACGATGTCTGAAATATTATTCCTTTGCAGTGGTTGCAAAGCAGTTTACTCAAGATTACCTCTCAAACTACTTGATTGGTGGGCATGCAAAGGTTAAAGTATTTCTACCAGAACACGATGATTATCTAGATGTTTTCATGAACACCGTGAAGGATGGGCGGTCGGCCATCAAAAGGGGTTGGACTAGAGTTGTGCATGCCTTCTGCATGGAGGAGGGCACGGTATGGGCATTCCGCTTCACCTTGTTCAGCAACCAGAATATATTTTGCCTCTTTCTTTACCGTCTTTAATAGTAAAAGTATACAACTGTGGTTCATCATTCTTTACTTGGTTCTTATGTAATTCTTGAACATATGTACCTATGAATCGAATAATACATTGGTTGTTTGAACCTGATGGATATGAATAAAGCTGTAGCATACATTCAAATTCAAATCCAAATCCGGTACAATTTGGAAAAGCAGCAATTAAATTACGGTGAAATTACGCTCTCCAGGTTGTTACGGCACACATGGTTGGTAAAACACAAATGTTTGCAATATGTACCATAATCCGGGATGGTTCACAGAGAGGAAACATGTGCAAGCATGTACATGGTTGCCGTTTGCAAAGCGTGTGCGATGTCAGACAATATCACAAACGGTGCAGGCAAACTAAACGTTTGTGTTAGTTGCCTTATCATACTTGATTCGCAACCATGAACTGTTTCTGATGAAGTATGTATCATAAACGTTGCACCACAGAATAGCGTGTGTGATAGTTGTCGTGCACGACGATGTTACGATGGTCCGACGTTTTGTAATCCTGTCCGACACTCGTACGATGATTAGCTAATCTTCTTAACGGTGAACCGTTTGTGATGCGCCGCGCATCATACACGTTCTATAATATTGAACCGTTTGTGATGGGCCGCGCATCATAAACGTAGCACCACAGAATACCAACTGCGATGGCAATGCGAGCAGAAACGAGTAGGAGTACTGTAGGGGACCTATCCTCGACGGTTTCTGGGCCATGTGGGAAGGACCCCCCTATCACCCACACTCACTTGGCGATGGTTCCAAATGCCGTCGCGGAAAGGGGTTTTAAACCGTTTGTTTAGGACCGATGCGCACTAGTGTTAGGCGAGTACGGGGTCGCAGCTAAGCCTCCGAGTGAGAGGGTTGCTCTTCCCTCGGAAGATTTTTTAAACTTAGGCGAGTATGGGGTCGCAGCTAAGCCCCCGAGTGAGAGGGTTGCTCTTCTCTCAGTGGATTTTTTAACTTAGGTGAGTACGGGGTCGCTGTCGGTGTCAAAACCGGCGGATCTCGGGTAGGGGTCCCGAACTGTGCGTCTAAGGTCGATGGTAATAGGAGACAGGGGACACGATGTTTACCCAGGTTCGGGCCCTCTCTATGGAGGTGATACCCAACTTCCTGCTTGATTGATCTTGATCAATATGAGTATTACAAGAGTTGATCTACCTCGAGATCGTGATGGCTAAACCCTAGAAGTATAGCATTTATGACTATGGTAATGAGTATCTCCCTATCCGGACTAAGTCTCCGGTTTATATAGACACCGGGGAGATCTAGGGTTACATAGAGTCGGTTACATTGAAAGGAATCTTCATAGTTGATCGCCAAGCTTGCCTTCCACGCCAAGGAGAGTCCTATCCGGACACGGGTACAGTCTTCGGCCTTCATGTCTTCACAACCCATCAGTCCGGCCCATGGATAATAGGCCGGATGCCCGAGGACCCCTTAGTCCAAGACTCCCTCAGTAGCCCCTGAACCTGGCTTCAATGACGAGGAGTCTGGCGCGCAGATTGTCTTCGGCATTGCAAGGCGGGGTCCCCTTTCCGAACTCCAGGATAATCTTCAGACGCAATGATTGTATCCGGACCTGTAACACACAACACACACAACCGCAGAGAGAATATAATATTTCCACGAGTCCAATCCGTTGACAGCTTTTTACAACATGACATCACGTCTGTCCGGTCATAATTTCGAACTGTTTTTCATCTGCTGCTCCACGTTCCGAGACGTGGTTGCCATTGGCATGTCTTGTCGAAGCAGAGATCGTGTCCCCTTATTGCGGGATTCTCCTCAATACGGGTGTGGGTAATCCAACCGTGTCGTTTACACGACCCTTGGGAATAGGTGAGTTTAAGGCGAGTGGGGAGGCGCTTGATAATCATGGCCTTTATAAGGGGATAAGGATTCCCTTTCTACACCCACGCCCTCTCTACTTCTCTGCACTCCCATCCTCGAGCTCCAGCGCCCAAGTTCTAGCCTTCTCCGTCTGAAAAAGTACTCCAAGTATGTCCAGATCCGGAGCTGGAGGCAAGTGGATGGCCTCCTCCGTTAAGAAGAAGGACATCAAGGACCTCTAGGAGGCCGAATACCTGGCCAAGGAGATCGTTCACCAACTCCCGGCCAAGGGACAGATCGTCCATACCCCAGATCCCAATGAGAGGGTTGTGTTTCTCACACATTTCGTCTGCGGGCGGGGATTCCCGCTCCACCCGTCCGTCCGTGGACTAATGTTTTACTACGGGTTGGACTTCCATGATCTGGCTCCCAACTTTATCCTTAACATCTTGGCATTTATTGTCATTTGTGAGGCCTTTCTCCGCATCCCACCTCACTTCGGCCTATGACTGAAGACTTTTAATGTGAAGCCGAAGGTGGTGAGCGGCCAACAAGCAGAGTGCGGAGGCGCCATGGTGGGCATGATGCCCAATGTCATCTGGCCCAAGGGCACCTTCGCGGAGACGGTGAAGGGGTGGCAAAATCGGGATGGTTCTACATCACCGAGCCGCGCGACACCAACTAGGCGGCGGCCCCTAAATTCCGATATGGAGTCCCAATGCGGCTCACCTCCTGGCAAGAGAGGGGCCTGACCTGGGGCCCCTCGAACGAGCTGACTGGGCTCCAGACGTGCATCCAGAACATGATAACCAAGAAAATCAAGCTTGTCAACGTGATCCAGGTTATGCTCATTCGTCGGATCCTTCCGTGCCAACGCCGGACTTGCTATTTGTGGGATCCAGCCAAGCACCAGACACTACTAGAGCTCTTCGGCACAACGCACGAAGAAATCTGGAAAGTGCTTTTCAAGGCCGGCGAGACGCCACCGCCCACGACCGAAGATCGCGGGCTTAGCTTAAAACGCCAGGCTAATTCGGTAAGTTCTTTGATGTTTTGAAGGCGTACCCTTTACTAGCATATTTTGAGGAAAGAGTCTAAGCCTTCCTATAAATGTTTTCAGGCCTGGATCGAGGTAGCAGGGCGGATTAACTGTCCGGCTCCATTACCCGAAGATGAAGAATTCCCATTACTGACGAAGATGTTGTTTTCGGCACCTTATGAGGTGCTGGAGAAGAAGGCCACGAAAGCGACCAAGGGGGCCAGGAGGGGCCCTCGCCGAAAAGGCGCGTCAGACATGACGTCCGAAGACGAGGCTCACTCTTCGTCCGCTGAAGACAGCAGCGAGGAGGAGGAAGAAAATGACTCCCCACCTGAGGTGGGGAGGAAGAAGAGAGTGGCCTTCACAAATCTGGAGTCAAAAGCGCCCAAGAGGGGGAAAGGCTCCCTCGCGGATAACTCTGCGTGGGATATCGATAGTAGTCCGGAGCGACCTCCCGAGACCAAGCCTCAGGCCGCATCGTAAGTACCAGAATCCTTATGCACGCCAAAACGTCTGGTCTTTCCGGTTTGTAATATTGATATGCTTTAGATCATGTCACTGTAGTCCGGCCCGCGATGGCTCCCCGCGATCCTCGACAGAGGGTTCGCTAGATTCGAAGGAGATGGCTAGCATGTCTCGGCCACCCGCTCACTCTGTTTCTCCCAAGGGTGATGACGAGGCGGTGTCCCAAAAGACCTTCCCAGAGCGGGAGGAGGTTCCGGAGATCATCAGGGTGGCGCCCCAGGACGACTCCTCGGCCGCCGGACACATGGGAGAAAAAGCCCCCATGGGGACTGGTGATAGGCGCCAAGTGGAACTTGGCCCTCAGCCGGATACCATTTCGGAGACCTATACGACTCCGGAGTCCAGCGAACGGCCTTCCCCGAAAGGAGGAAGTGTGCCAGTTCCGCCGATGACCTCTGTCCAACCAGAGGCACCAGATAATCTGATGGAGGCGCTGCGAGGCGCCTCCATTGTGGATGAGCACCGTGTCCTTATGGGTACGGTGATAGAAAAGGTTCAGTCTGCAAAAAGTGGACTGGCCGAGGCCTGCACTATCCTTCTAACAGGCTTTGAGGTAAGTAGTTGAATTGTATAAAGAGTATCACAATGTAGACAATAGCCCCTCATACTCTGTTCGGTGTTCGGAAAAGGAAAAACCGAACAAAGGATCAAAATAATTTTCGCACGAGCCTAACATAAAATGTCTATGTCAATAAGCAGGAGTCTCTGCTGGCTGCTGCCGCTCGTACTGCGGAGATCTTCGGACTGAAGGAGAACCTGGAGCGGGTCGAGGAAGAGCTCGGCCTCGTGAAAAGGCAGCTAGAGGATAGCCAAGGTATGCAGTAACCTACGTGTATTTTTAGGAAGATGAATGGTCCATGCGGACTAAAGTGCCGCGCACTTTTATTAGGGGCCATGTTAGGACCGCGATCCTAAGTCACACCGATCTAGCATGTAACACCTCATATCACTTTGCGGCCTCACGCACGGTATTCCCACAGGTGCCGCCTTACCTGGCCCGCGGGACCGTTTGCGCCTTTTGGCTCACGTATATGATAGTGTCGCTAGCATCCATATGACAGAGAACCCGGGCCGACATGACTAGTCGTGAACCCAAAGTGGCACTAACTTACGAGGACAGGCATACATGAAACAACATCGAACATGTCGGTCATCAGCGTGTGAATCCGGGCTGTAGCAACTGGGCTAATAGGACTCCGTGAACCCGGGCTGTAGCAGGCTAGCGGGACTCCGGAAGTCACCGCGTGACATTTCCCTGAAGGGACAGACACAGGAACAAAGTGAATCACATGCCGGCCAGTCTAAGTGTTTCAGAGCAGTAGTACTGGGCTAGTAGGACTCCGGTAAACCAGGCTGTAGCAGACTACCAAGGCTCAGTGGAAGCACCAGACTACATTTCCCCATAAGAGAGGCTACCAAGGATAAACAACTAGGTTGTCGGATCCCACACATACCAAGAATTTCAATCATACACACAATATGCTCGATATGTGAAAATACAACATGGCATCACAACAAGACTCTACGACTCAGAGTATTTATTCATTAGGCTCCGAGGAGCCAAGTATTACAAACATGGGTCTCATGACCCAACATACAGAGCATACAAGAAACAAGCACATGCGGAAGCTTAACTTGTCTGAGTATAGACAACTACAAATGAAAAAGGCTGAGATGCCTGACTATCTACAAGATCCTGCTGAGGGCACAAGATCGTAGCTGAGGTAACAAGCTAAACGTCGAAGTCCATGCGGAACTACTAGCGAGACTGACGTCTCTCTGCAAAAACATAAAATAGGCAAACGTGAGTACAAATGTACCCAGCAAGACTTAAATCAGAAGTATCTACATATGCATCGGTATCAACAAAGGGGGTGGTGGAGTTTAACTGCAGCAAGCCAGCTTTGACTCAATGGCTAACCTGAACTACGACTGCAAGTAACTCTTTTGAGGTGGCGCACATGAGTCCACATATTCACCATTCAATACACCACTATGGATCCGCTCCCGTCTCCCTACGAGGACGCCATCCATAGCACTCACGCTTATCTTGCACATTTTAGAGGATCCACTTTCACTTGTCTATGAACTGTACAGGCAACCCAGAAGTCCTTTACCGCGGACACGGCTATTCGAATAGATCATTTATAACCCTGCAGGGGTGTACTTCTTCACACAAGCTCTCGCCACTTACCACCATGTACACGTCGTGTATCTCGGCAACCTTCAAGCGGAAGCCTAGCGAGGGAGTCGACCACGACCTGACTAACCACACAAGTCTCTAGTCCAGGTTTATCGCCTATTCGGGTTCCATCCGCGAGGAGATCCGGCCGGGGTTTCGCTCACAGCCCCAAACGATGTGTGTAGGGTTCCCGAGACACCAAACGGGCGCCCGGTACACCGGGCCACAGTGTATCTACCACATCATAGCCCACCCCTAGGGTCAGCGCTTCGCACGGCCTCCAACACATGTCCTACAAACACCAGAAACTAGTTGCAACTCCTGGACAGAGATCAAGGCGGTTAATAAGTCGATAGGGTCCATTGGTTTCGGGCCCAACGCGTGGTAGTAGCTGTTCATGGATCACAAACACAGAACTCAGTTGCTATGAACAATTTCAATGAGACAACCCACCATGTACTCCTACATGGCCTCTCACCGCTACCTTTACCAAATCGTGTTCACACACTTAGCTCACACACAATAGGACATGTTCATCACCATTCCAATTCATTCCCGATGAATCAGACCCGACTCAACTCTAAGCATTAGCAGGCATGACAACAAGCATGAATGAGTAGGCACATCAGGGCTCAAACAACTCCTACTCATGCTAGTGGGTTTCATCTATTTACCGTGGCAATGACAGGTCATGCAGAGGAAAAGGTGTTCAGCTATCACAGCATGTAATAGTTGAATCGTTGTTGTCCTAATGCAGGAAAAGAGAGCAGAAGCGAGAGAGTGGGATTGTATCAGAATAAAAAAGGGGGGTTTGCTTGCCTGGCACTTCAGAAGATAGAATAGTTCTTCATCGGTGTCATCGATCTCATCGTCGAAACCACGTCTAACAAGAGGGGACAAACACCGGCAACCAAGGAAGAACACAATCAATGCAATGCACAATATGATGCATGATCATGACATGTCAATATGCTGTGAGTTGAGCTAATGCAACTAGCAACAGGTTAAATGAGGTTGGTTTGAATCCAAGATTCAAATTCAAACTCCATATGTGGAAATTCAAATGCCATTTACATGATTTGTCCTAAACAGTAGCTATAAGTTGTTCTAACATGCATGAAAATGGTACAGATGGATAGATTGGATTTTTCTGATCATTTTCATATATAATTTATCTTATTTGAAGTTATAGATAATTTTCTATGAATTTTAGAAGTTCTGGCATTTTCTGGAATTTTTTGAATTATTTTAAATCCAGAAAATTATTAACTGCGTCAGCATTGCGTCACTGTGATGTCAGCAAGTCAACTGCGGCTGACCAGGTCAAACCTGACCAGTGGGGTCCACTGGTCAGTCACATAGTGCTGTCTGGGTCACCGACAGGTGGGGTCAGGTCAACAGCCACGTCGGCAAGTCAACACTGACATGTGGGGTCGGTCAACAGGTGACGTGACCAGGTCAAACTGACCTGTGGGGCCCGTGGTGTTAGTTTAATCTAAACAGAAATAAAACCCAGGTAAATTAGGGCATGGGCCCCAGGTGTCAGTGAGCTAGGGGGGTTAGTTAGGGCGTCATTGATACGTCTCCGTCGTATCTACTTTTCCAAACTCTTTTGCCCTTGTTTTGGACTCTAACTTGTATGATTTGAATGAAACTAACCCGGACTGACGCTGTTTTCAGCAGAATTGCCATGGTGTTGTTTTATGTGCAGAAAACAAATATTCTCGGAATGAACTGAAACTCCACGGAACATCTTAGAAAAAATCATAAACAATCCTCGCCAAAGATGAAGACTAGGGGGCCCACACCCTGTCCACATAGGTGGGGGGCGCCCCCCCCCTCTAGGGCACGCCCCTACCTCGCGGGCCCCCTGGATGCCCTCCGACGCCAACTCCAACTCTATATATTTGCTTTCGGAGAGAAAAAAATCAGAGAGAAGAAATCATCGCTTTTTACGATACGGAGCCGCCGCCAAGCCCTAAAACCTCTCGGGAGGGCTGATCTGGAGTCCGTTCGGGGCTCCGGAGAGGGGGATTCGTCACCGTCATCATCATCAACCATCCTACATCACCAATTTCATGATGCTCACCGCCGTGCGTGAGTAATTCCATCGTAGGCTTGCTGGACGGTGATGGGTTGGATGAGATTTATCATGTAATCGAGTTAGTTTTGTTAGGGTTTGTTCCCTAGTGTCCACTATGTTCTGAGATTGATGTTGGTATGACTTTGCTATGCTTAATGCTTGTCACTACGGCCCGAGTGCCATGATTTCAGATCTGAACCTATTATGTTTTCATGAATATATGTGTGTTCTTGATCCTATCTTGCAAGTCTATAGTCACATACCATGTGTTATGATCCGGCAACCCCGAAGTGACAATAATCGGGACCACTCCCGGTGATGACCATAGTTTGAGGAGTTCATGTATTCACTATGTGCTAATGCTTTGTTCCGGTTCTCTATTAAAAGGAGGCCTTAATATCCCTTAGTTTCCAATAGGACCCCGCTGCCACGGGAGGGTAGGACAAAAGATGTCATGCAAGTTCTTTTCCATAAGCACGTGTGACTATATACGGAATACATGCCTACATTACATTGATGAATTGGAGCTAGTTCTGTGTCACCCTATGTTATGACTGTCACATAATGAACCGCATCCGGCATAATTATCCATCACTGATCCGGTGCCTACGAGTTTTCCATATACTAGTTTACGCTTATTTACTTTCCCGTTGATACTATTACAATCACTACAAAATACCAAAAACATTACTTTTGCTGTCTTTACTTTTGTTACCGTTACCACCACTATCATATTACTTTTCTACTAAACACTTTGCTGCAGATACTAAGTTTCCAGGTGTGGTTGAATTGACAACTCAGATGCTAATACTTGAGAATATTCTTTGGCTCCCCTTGTGTCGAATCAATAAATTTGGGTTAAATACTCTACCCTTGAAAACTGTTGCGATCCCCTATACTTGTGAGTTATCAAGAACTTTTTCTGGCAACGTTGTCGGGGAGCATAGCTCTATTCTTTGAGTCACTTGGGATTTATATCTGTTGGACACTATGAAGAACTTGAAAGACGCTAAGACAACAATTTATCCCACAACTACGAGGGGAGGTGTCAGGACTGGTTTTTCGGGATATTAATTTCCCAGAAAATGGCCCTTGTGCTCACCAGCCCCAGGATTATTGTTAGCTGATGAGGCACCAACTTGATACAGAAATTCCAAGCAAAGTACATAATATGTAGTACAAGACCATTCTGGCCTATGAGTACAACAATTGGTTTCTAGTGGTTGATGGCGGAAGCGGTTTGCGTATCATCTACGTCTATGGGACTCCATTTCCCACAGGAACAGCTGACCAGGATAACTCCTATCTTCGCGAGGCTGCTATCACCATTGCGTAGGTTCCGGGGCTGTCATCGTAATGCTCCTTTCCACGCAAGAAATCTGGCCAAGACAATAGCCAGGGACAAGCCAGTGAGTACTTTGAATGTACTCGCAAACATTAAGAACACAGGTATAATATAGCCACAGATAATCATGTTATGAAATATTCTATGATCACTTCGTCAGTTATGAAATAAGGTTCATGATGCACGCAAGTAGATCATTTAAATAAATCATGAGTAAACAATCAGGGTGTAAAATATAATGCACCAGTCGGGTGTCTGAAGCGACGCCTCAAAAGGATAATAATATGAAGCATGCCTCAGTCGGGCGTCTGAGCGACACCACAGAAAGGGCTTATATATAAAGGGAATAACAAGCATGCCACAGTCGGGCGTCTGTGCGACACCACATAAAGGGCTTATAAGTAAATGGAATAACAAACATGCCACAGTCGGGCGTCTGTGCGACACCACATAAAGGGCTTATAAGTAAATGGAATAACAAACATGCCACAGTCGAGCCTCTGTGCGACACCACATAAAGGGCTTATAAGTAAATGGAATAACAAACATGCCACAGTCGGGCATCTGTGCAACGCCACATAGAGGGCTTATAAATAAACATAATCAAAGTGAATATCCAGGAGGTGGTACCGTCCCAGGAATATTCATTATTTCAAACAATGCAAACGGTTAATCCATAATGATAATAATCATAACCATCATATATCACAAGTCATAATCAATATTCTGGTTTAGTAGTTTTTCCTCCGAAGACCGACACTAAGACCGACACTTGACCCATCCCAGACTGTAGTCCTTAACCATGGACACGGCTATTCGAATAGGTTTAATATCTCTGCAGAGGGTGTACTCTTTACCCACGAGTAACGGATTCCATTAGTCGATCGGGACTAATTCCATCTACGATCTTTTAATTGAAAACACACCTAACCACACGCACCAGCCAAACTCACCGGTGTCTGGAATCAACCTTGACACCTGTTAAGCAAAACTCTAAGTGGGGAGGCTACAACCTCAACGTAGCATGGGATCACAAAATTTATACCACGCGCAAACTGGGGGAGCTACACCCTTCGGCTACAACCGAAAACACCCATGCCCCCGGACCAGGTGGCATGCCTACCGGAGGCCTCCGGTATCTTCCACCATGGCCTCTCTGTACGGCGTGTGCTAGGAAAGGGGTTGACAACTTACTGAACTGTACCCTACCTGTGGCAGGGACAAGTGGTAGCACGAAACAAGTATGGGGGTTACTGGAACAAGACTCGATCTATGGTCGACTCAGGAGGTTTAAGTATTTCCTGCATGGTTAGCTCAAGAGTAATATTTCATATCCATCAGACACAACCACCACTCATAATACCTCCCCTGCCCCATCGGTCATAACCGTCTCGACGAGGGACAAGCTCGTGTCTACCCAAGACAGCGACTTTCCCAGATCTTTCCCGGTAGGCATGATGGCATATGAGGGTGATTGCTATCACAAGTATATCCATTACCAACAACAAGAGTTTCCATTATGCACTCAAAGCATATGATCATATCGTCACATAAAAATAACTAATGCTCCATGTCGAGGTGGGGTATAACCGTATCAAACAACCCACAAAATATTATGCCAGGGTTCAGAATGCTTGCCGTCAAGTTGTGGAGAGGCAGGGTGCATTCCAAAACTTTTTGAAAGTTTTCTCCTTCAAAATCCTATTTTTGAAAATATTGAAACGACGCATACTTTAAAAACAGTACAAACAATTGTTTGGAAAATTTTGAAATAAATATGAAAATAAACTAGACATTATTTGGGAACCAACAGAAAAAGAATCAAGTCATTTGGGTTTATATTCAAAAAGTTATAGTCAGTCAAAGTTTAGTCAAATCTGTTTTTTAAAATAAAACAGAAAAGAAAACGTTTCAAAAGGAATACATTTTCGGGGTAGCGAAGACGTACTCTGGGGTTTACGTCTTCACTTATCCAGCGTGGACCGGCTCGTGGTCATTGATAGTGGGTCAAGCGGGCCCACTGGTCAGGTTTGACTGGTCTCCACTCCCTCCCCTTCCTCTGCCCGAGCGGAGGCGGGGCTCCGGCGACCGTCGCTGGCGAACAGCGGTTCCTCGCAGGGAGCTAAGGGCGGGGATGGATCCGCGGGCCTAGGGCAGTCCTCCCGGTGGTCGTTAGGTAGGTGGGGGCGAAGGGAATCGCCGGTGGTGAGCTTCGCGGCGGAGATAGCTTCGGGCCGATTTGGGGGTCCTGGCCAGGGTGGTGCTCCGTCGTAGCTGGGGGTCTGGGCGGCTGCGCAAGACGAAAAGGAGTCGGGTGGTGGTGCTGGAAGGGTGGGGGAGGCCCTGGTGGTGCCGGAGTGGCCGAAACAGGGGCGGCGGCTGTGGTTGCCGGAGAAGGAGAAGACGACCACTTCCGGTCTATCCACTGCTACGGGAGGGTCAGTGTGGGAGCGAGATGAGTTGCTTGAGGGCCTGACGAGCTCGGGGCTTCTTATATAGGCGTCCAAGGGCGGTTCCGCGGCGACCGGGGATAAGATCGTCGGCGACCGCCGTACTCTGCTGCAGGGCGACGTGGCGGTGGTTTGGGCTGGCCGGTGCATTCCGACGAGTTCCCTACTGCTCAAGGGGGCGAGCTGGCGCGCGTGGGTGGCTCGGGCGGCGCCGCCCACGGCAGGGCTGCTGTAGCCGGCCGCTTGCGGCCACGGCCGACCTGATGGCGGCCCTGTGGAGTGCCAGGGGTGGCTCTGCGGCGGAAGGGTCGGGGCGTCGACTGGGAGAGGGGAAGGGCCAGGGCGAGCGCGGGGCGTCGGCAGCGGGACGCGGCGACTCGCGTGCACACACATGCAAAACGCGCGCTCTGGGCGCGCCCAGTGCATGCACACAACGTGTTTGCTGAAATGCCAGCGTGTGCTAGAGGGCATAGGGGAGGCTGGGGGTTAGCAGGCCTGGGTTAGGGTTAGCTAGGAAGTTAGTAGACATGCCAGTATGTACATGGAGGCAAGATCACAGTGCAAAACAAAAATCATGCCAAAACTGGACATGCACACCAGGTGTTTGACAGAATGCAAATGGCATCTAGGCAACTCTTGGGGTGGCCCAAATTTCCAGATTGGGGTCTCTTTAGTTGATACAGAGGGTGGTGAGGTTAGTTTGCCAAAAGCAGAAACTTGTTAGTGCAAGTTTTGCAAAACTACAGTTCTGGGCAGAAGGAAAAAGGCATGTTTGCATGCATTTAAAATCCTCCAATGAGTCCACTCTCCTGGACTTAAGGGTTTGGTATGGTGTACTACAAGCAGGAAAAAGCTCATGGTCACTAGAGCAAAATTTAATAGGGATGCAGTAGAAAAAGTCAAACTGGACCAGAAAGTAAAAGAGGTTGATTCACTCAAATTTTTCAAAGAACACCACTGGGTTTTTGCATAAAGTTGAATTAAATACCACTACTAACATCCCACAATTTTGGTGGAAATTTTAAAGAAATGTTTGAATAGGTTGTAGTGTAAAATTGCTCTCTGTACCAGATTTTAAAACTTGGTGTAGAGCTCAAAATATTAAAAGAATGGAATATATTTCTGCATAAAAGTGATTTACAAACATCACATGAAATCTCCAAATTTTGGTGGAAATTTTAAATAAATTTATCAAGTGGTTGTAGTTCAAAAAGAGCTCCAAAACTAATGAAAAATCATTTTAAGGAATAAAGCTCAGAGAGAAATAATTGTGCAAATAAATTCTACTGATAATAGAAATGTTTTTCTTGAAAGGGCAAACAAGTCCAATAATATATTTGGAAAGTTTTTCACTTGAGGTAAAAACTCCAAAATAATAAGGTAAAGAAAGGCCCTGAAATCCAAAAGAAAAGCCAGGAAGTAAAAGTTCAAATTTCCTGGCAAAATTTTAATTAATAAAACAAGGTTAAAAATTTTGGGGTGTCACAACACTACCCCCTTAAAAAAAATCTCGTCCTCAAGATTTGCTAAGAGTCGTTTTGAAAATATTGCTCCTATCAGCTGAAACCAAACATATTACTCACAACACATAATTGGGTACATCTCATAAGTTGCAACACCTAAATAAACACAGCTATGACGTTTACATTGAAAACGGTAAAAGGACAGGATCTCGAGAGAACATCTCTGGTATTGGGGCACACTCTTCTTCTATCGGGGAAAGCGGGTTGATCAGTCGATGTATGCGTCTCTCTTGGTCGGGCCTCAGTGGTCTGCCGATGGCGATCTGAGGATTCAAATCAGCGAGGCTCTGGAGATAACCCATCACTCGCTGGGTCAAACGTTCTTGAGCGATGACATACTGGACAAGGTTGGCCAGTACTGGGTCTCTCTCAACTCGTCCACCGGGGAAGGATGCTACTTCTCCGGGTGCTGCATGGCTCGGAAAGTAATAATACCCTCGTTCGCTGGCATAGGGCACCGCGAACCGAAGGCGAACAATCGCTTCGTGTGCAGCTGCTTCTATGGCCATCTGCGGAGTTGGCATAGACTTCCCTAGGAAGGAGACTTCCGTTGGGTCTTGGTTTGCGTTTACGGAAGGGATGTGCACTACTGCCCAATATTTCGAGGTGGAAGAGGTGATCCTCGTTTTGAGCAGCTCGTACTGGGGTGGCTGGGTAGAACCCATGGTACTGCAGGTAAAGTCCCACAATATTTTAACAAAACTACCCGAGGTTGCATTTGGGGTTCTCAGATAAATGCTAGGGCTCGGCATGACAAGAAATGGTTGTGAGGGTTGCGCACAAGATGAGGGGTACTCGGCAAGGTCACGGGGTGGCCGTTTATATAGCCTCCAGGCTGGGTTATTTACCGCGGTGAGGGGCAACTGTTTTGTGGTTCTCCTCTCATGGGGATCGGGGTCAAAGCCACAGATACACACATCTCGCAGAAGTGACGTGTTACTATGGGTGCCGTCGGGGTTGGTTTTGGTAGCTACGCCCGGAATTAAAAATGCAACCGTACATCAACACAGCTACTATTTAAATTAGGGGCGCATATGCAGACAACATAGCGGTGATACAAGGTCACACGGTTACAGGTTGTGGGCATACTGAGACTCGGTACTACTCGAGTGACTTAGTCCACCTGGTTTATATCTAAGCGGGCGTGCCTCGTGGCTGTCGAGGTTTCTCCATTGGCTTCACCGTCGGGGTTAGCCGGAGGGGGTTGAGGAACTGCAGGGTCGGGGTAGCGATGGTGACCATCACGGGGATTATTGGCCACAATCCCGTTGGAGTGGGTTCCCAAAAGGCGACGAAGCACTTCTGGGGTCATCAAAGCACCTTGGTTGATGGCTGGGGCTGACCTCAAGGTCTCGATCGGTTGCCTGAACAGCACGACTGGGTTGTCGACATCAGGCTCATCTTCTCTTCTTGTTGGGGCTCGGCGGATCAGTTCTCCACGAGTTGCGATCAGATCAAGGGTGATTTGATCGAATAGTCCCTCTAGTGCACTTACATAGCACACCAGATGCAATAAGGCAGGATCCGTCTCGTGATCTCCGTTGGCAACCTGGGGTGGTCTGCCATACCCGTCACGGCTGGGGTAGTAGTAGAAGGAGCGACAGTTAACTCTGGGCGACAAGTGCCGGAGTTGAACTATAGCTTCTCGGGCAGCTAGTTGGATGGCTTGTGGCTCAAAGGAAGTTGTCCTTCCGGTGAACCTGTAGGGGCATTCTGGTGATAGGCCCCTACCATAGACATGCACACTGGCCCAAAATTGACGGCTCTCGCCGCTCATGGACCCTTGGTACACAACATACTCTGGGGGCTCTTCTAACGCGAAGGCACGGCGGGTGAGGTTTGCTAGCACGGTCACAAAACCTCCAAGGTTGGTTGCTGTGGTCTCATTGTGAACAATGGGGCCAGGCATTATATCTTAGTTTGGGGTAGAGGCTGTGTTGTGCTGGGTTGAGGCGAGTGTGCCCTTTTTATAGCAAAAGGGGCCGGAGTCTTCCTTCGCACGCTTGCGAAAAAGACTATTCAGGGGCCGTTCACTTGCGGGTGATCGACAGGCTAGGCTGATAGGTTGGGCACCGACTGCCAAAGGTGTCGGGTCACTGTGTGGCTATCTTACGCGAGAAGCTTGGCCGGGGTTTGGTTAAGGTCTGATGGGTTGGTTTACCTAGGTTTTTCGACCTGGCTAAGATAGGATTAGCCAATGGTCAGCCTGGCTCTGATACCAAGTTTGTTAGGACCGGTTTTTTGAGATATTAATTTCCCATAAAATGGCCCTTGTGCTCACCAACCCTAGGATTACTGTTAGCTGATGAGGCACCAACTTGATACAGAAATTCTAAGCAAAGCACATAATATGTAGTACAAGACCATTCTGGCCTATGAGTACAACAATTGGTTTCTAGTGGTTGATGGCGGAAGCGGTTTGCGGATCATCAGCATCTATGGGACTCCATTTCCCACAGGAACAGCTGACCAGGATAACTCCTATCTTCGCGAGGCTGCTATCACCATTGCGTAGGTTCCGGGGCTATCATCGTAACGCTCCTTTCCATGCAAGAAATCTGGCCAAGACAATAGCCAGGGACAAGCCAGTGAGTACTTTGAATGTACTCACAAACATTAAGAACACAGGTATAATATAGCCACAGATAATCATGTTATGAAATATTCTATGATCACTTCGTCAGTTACGAAATAAGGTTCATGATGCACGCAAGTAGATCATTTAAATAAATCATGAGTAAACAATCAGGGTGTAAAATATAATGCACCGATCGGGTGTCTGGAGCAACGCCTCGAAAGGATAATAATATGAAGCATGCCTCAGTCGGGCGTCTGAGCGACACCATAGAAAGGGCTTATATATAAAGGGAATAACAAGCATGCCACAGTCGGGAGTCTGTGCGACACCACATAGAGGGCTTATAAGTAAATGGAATAACAAACATTCCACAGTCGGGCGTCTGTGCGACACCACATAAAGGGCTTATAAGTAAATGGAATAACAAACATGCCACAGTCGGGCGTCTGTTCGACACCACATAAAGGGCTTATAAGTAAATGGAATAACAAACATGCCACAGTCGGGCGTCTGTGCGACACCACATAGAGGGCTTATAAATAAACATAATCACAGTGAATATCCAGGAGGTTGTACAGTCCCAGGGATATTCATTATTTCAAACAATGCAAACGGTTAATCCATAATGATAATAATCATAACCATCATATATCACAAGTCATAATCAATATTCTGGTTTAGTAGTTTTTCCTCCGAAGACCGACACTAAGACCGACACTTGACCCATCCCAGACTGTAGTCCTTCACCATGGACACGACTATTCGAATAGGTTTAATATCTCTGCAGAGGGTATACTCTTTACCCACGAGTAACGGATTCCTTTAGTCCATCGGGACTAATTCCCTCTACGGTCTTTTAATTGAAAACACATCTAACCGCACACACCAGCCAAACTCACCGGTGTCTGGAATCACCCTTGACACCTGTTAAGCAAAACTCTAAGTGGGGAGGCTACAACCTCGACGTAGCATGGGATCACAAATTTATACCGCGCGCAAACTGGGGGAGCTACAACCTTCGGCTACAACCGAAAACACCCATGCCCCCGGGCCAGGTGGCATGCCTACCGGAGGCCTCCGGTATCTTCCACCATGGCCTCTCTATACGGTGTGTGCTAGGAAAGGGGTTGACAACTTACTGAACCATACCCTACCTGTGGCAGGGACAAGTGGTAGTACGGAACAAGTATGGGGGTTACCGGAACAAGACTCGATCTATGGTCGACTCAGGAGGTTTAAGTATTTCCTGCATGGTTAGCTCAAGAGTAATATTTCATATCCATCAGACACAACCACCACTCATAATACCTCCCCTTCCCCACCGGTCATAATCGTCTCGACGAGGGACAAGCTCGCGTCTACCCAAGACAGCGACTTTCCCGGATCTTTCCCGGTAGGCATGATGGCATATGAGGGTGATTGCTATCACAAGTATATCCATTACCAACAGCAAGAGTTTCCATTATGCACTCAAAGCGTATGATCATATTGTCACATAAAAATAACTGATGCTCCATGTCGAGGTGGGGTATAACCGTATCAAACAACCCACAAAATATTATGCCAGGGTTCAGAATGCTTGCCTTCAAGTTGTGGAGAGGCAGGGTGCATTCCAAAACTTTTTGTAAGTTTTCTCCTTCTTCAAAATCCTATTTTTGAAAATATTCAAACGACGCATACTTTAAAAACAATACAAAAAATTGTTTGGAAAATTTTGAAATAAATATGAAAATAAAGTAGACATTATTTGGGAACCAACAGAAAAAGAATCAAGTCATTTGGGTTTATATTTAAAAAGTTATAGTCAGTCAAAGTTTAGTCAAATCTGTTTTTTAAAATAAAACAGAAAAGAAAACATTTCAAAAGGAATGCGTTTTCGGGGTAGCGAAGACGTACTCTGGGGTTTACGTCTTCACTTATCCAGCATGGACCGGCTCGTGGTCACTGACAGTGGGTCCAGCGGGCCCACTGGTCAGGTTTGACTGGTCTCCACTCCCTCCTCTTCCTCTGCCCGAGCGGAGGCGGGGCTCCGGCGACCGTCGCCGGCGAACGGTGGTTCCTCGCGGGGAGCTGAGGGCGGGGATGGATCCGCGGGCCTAGGGCGGTCCTCCCGGTGGTCGTTAGGTAGGTGGGGGCGAAGGGAATCGCCGGCGGTGAGCTTCGCGGCGGAGATAGCTTCGGGCCGATTTGGGGGTTCTGGCCAGGGTGGTGCTCCGTCGTAGCTGGGGGTCTGGGCGGCTTCGCAAGACAAAGAGGAGTCGGGTGGTGGTGCTGGAAGGGTGGGGGAGGCCCTGGTGGTGCCGGAGTGGCCGAAACAGGGGCGGCGGCTGTGGTTGCCGGAGAAGGAGAAGACGACCACTTCCGGTCTATCCACTGCTATGGGATGGTCAGTGAGGGAGCGAGATGAGTTGCTTGAGGGCCTGACGAGCTCGGGGCTTCTTATATAGGCGGCCAAGGGCGGTTCCGCGGCGGCCGGGGATAAGATCGTCGGCGACCGCCATACTCTGCTGCAGGGTGACGTGGCGGTGGTTTGGGCTGGCCGGCGCATTCCGACGAGTTCCCTACTACTCAAGGGGGCGAGCTGGCGCGCGTGGGTGGCTCGGGCGGCGCCGCCCACGGCAGGGCTGCTGTAGCCGGCCGCTTGCGGCCACGGCCGACCTAACGACGGCCCTGTGGAGTGCCAGGGTTGGCTCTGCGGCGAGGGGAAGGGTCGGGGCGTCGACTGGGAGAGGGGAAGGGCCAGGGCGAGCGCGGGGCGTCGGTAGCGGGATGCGGCGACTCGCGTGCACGCACGTGCAAAATGCGCGCTCTGGGCACGCCCAGTGCATGCACACAACGTGTTTGCTGAAATGCCAGCGTGTGCTAGAGGGCATAGGGGAGGCTGGGGGTTAGCAGGCCTGGTTTAGGGTTAGCTAGGAACTTAGTAGACATGCCAGTATGTACAGGGAGGCAAGATCACAGTGCAAAACAAAAATCATGCCAAAACTGGACCTGCACACCAGGTGTTTGACAGAATGCAAATGGCATCTAGGCAACTCTTGGGGTGGCCCAAATTTCCAGATTGGGGTCTCTTTAGTTGATACAGAGGGTGGTGAGGTTAGTTTGCCAAAAGCAGAAACTTGTTAGTGCAAGTTTTGCAAAACTACAGTTCTGGGCAGAAGGAAAAAGGCATGTTTGCATGCATTTAAAATCCTCCAATGAGTCCACTCTCCTGGACTTAAGGGTTTGGTATGGTGTACTACGAGCAGGAAAAAGCTCATGGTCACTAGAGCAAAATTTAATAGGGATGCAGTAGAAAAAGTCAAACTGGACCAGAAAGTAAAAGAGGTTGATTCACTCAAATTTTTCAAAGAAAACCACATGGTTTTTGCATAAAGTTGAATTAAATACCACTACTAACATCCCACAATTTTGGTGGAAATTTTAAAGAAATATTTAAATAGGTTCTAGTGTAAAATTGCTCTCTGTACCAGATTTTAAAACTTGGTGTAGAGCTCAAAATATTAAAAGAATGGAATATATTTCTGCATAAAAGTGATTTACAAACATCACATGACATCTCCAAATTTTGGTGGAAATTTTAACTAAATTTATCAAGTGGTTGTAGTTCAAAAAGAGCTCCAAAACTAATGAAAAATCATTTTAAGGAATAAAGCTCAGAGAGAAATAATTGTGCATATAAATTCTACTGATAATAGAAATGTTATTCTTGAAAGGGCAAACAAGTCCAATAATATATTTGGAAAGTTTTTCACTTGAGGTAAAAACTCCAAAATAATAAGGTAAAGAAAGGCCCTAAAATCCAAAAGAAAAGCCGGAAAGTAAAAGTTCAAATTTCCTGGCAAAATTTTAATTAATAAAACAAGGTTAAAATTTTTGGGGTGTCACAGGAGGTAAGGAACTGCCATCTAGCTCTGCACTTGATTCACCTTCTGTTATGAGTAAGCTAGCGACACCTAAACCTGCTTCTGCTATTCATTCCGATATGTCGCATGTTATTGATGATGCCACTTCTGCTATGCATGATACTTATGATGAAACTGCTTCTATGCCTGATACTACTGTGCCCCTTAGTGAATTTCTTGAAGAACAAATTGCTAGGGCTAGAGAAAGAGAAATTGATGAATCTGAATACGATGATGAAAATATGCCTTTTATTCCTCAGGGTTATATTTTTGATAAAGATTCTTCTTTAGCTATTTTAGCCTTCAAAGATAGATATGAGCTCAAGAGGTTATTGATTAAATGGAACAAAGAATCACTTAGAGATAAAATGAAACCTGATCCTGCTTTTGCAACTTCACCTATCTCTGTTCCTGATAAGGATTATGAATTCTTTGTTGATCCAGATATAATTACTTTGGTTGAATCTGATCCTTTTTATGGCTATGAATCTGAAACTGTTGTGGCACATCTTACTAAGTTAAATGATATAGCTTCCCTGTTCACTAATGATGAGAGATCGCGTTACTTCTATATACTCAAAATATTCTTGTTCTCATTAAAGGGTGATGCTAAGATATGGTTTAATTCTCTTGATCCTTGTTGTGTGCGTAGTCCCCAGGATATGATTTATTACTTCTCTGCTAAATATTTCCTTGCTCATAAGAAACAAGCTGCTTTGAGGGAAATATACAACTTTGTGCAAATTAAAGAAGAGAGTCTCCCACAAGCTTGGGGGAGGCTTCTCAAGTTACTTAATGCTTTGCCTGATCATCCTCTTAAGAAACCTGAAATACTTGATATCCTTTATAATGGACTAACCGTTGCTTCCAGAGATTACCTAGATAGTTGTGCTGGTTCTCTTTTCAGGGAAAGAATACCGGATGAAGCTGAAATTCGATTGAATAATATGTTGACAAATGAAAATAATTGGGCACCTCCTGAGCCAGCTCCTGAGCCAGCTCCTGCTCCAATTACTGAGACTATTCCTAAACCAACTCCGAAGAATAGAGGTGTTCTATTTCTTAGTCCTGAAGATATGCAAGAGGCAAATAAATCTATGAAAGAAAAAGGTATTAAAGCCGAAGATGTTAAGAATTTACCCCCTATTGAAGAAATACATGGTCTTAATCTACCGCCTGTCGAAGAGGTATATGATCTTAATTCTTTATTCATGGAAGAACCTCCTAATCCCGATATCCCGACACAGGTAGTAAAGGTAAATTCTCTCTATAGATATGATAAAGCTGAAGTCCCTCCTACTAAAATTGCTAGTCAGTGCTTGGATGAGTTTGATAACTTTATGTTTAAGCAAGACGACTTCAATGCTTATTTTGGTAGACAATTAAAAGAAAATGCTTATATGATTAGATGCTTGGCTGATTATATGGCTAATATTAAAGGTGAACTTAAACTTGTTAGCAAACATGCTTCTATGGTTACCACTCAAGTAGAACAAGTACTTAAAGCTCAAAAAGAAGTGCTTGATGAAATGAATAGTAAGAAAAATGATTATGCTATTAGAGTGGCTACTAGAACTGGTAGAATGACTCAGGAACCTTTGTATCCTGAAGGCCACCCCAAGAGAATCGAGCAAGATTCTTAAAGAAATAATATTGATGTTCCTAGCTCTTCGTAAAAGAAGAAAAAGAAAAATGATAGAACTGTGCAAACTTCTAGTGAACCTATTGCTAAACCACATGATAATCCAAATGATATATCTATGTCTGATGCTGAAACACAATCTGGTAATGAACATGAACCTAATGAAAATATTAATGATGATGTTCATGATGATGCTCAACCTAGTAATGATAATGATGTAGAAATTGAACCTGCTGTTGATCTTGATAACCCACAATCAAAGAATCAACGTTATGATAAAAAGACTTTGTTGCTAGGAAACATGGTAAAGAAAGAGAACCATGGGTTCAGAAACCCATGCCCTTTCCTCCCAAACCATCCAAGAAAAAGGATGATGAGGATTTTGAGCGTTTTGCTAAAATGATTAGGCCTATCTTTTTACGTATACGATTAACTGATGTGCTCAAAACAAATCCTTATGCTAATTAAATATATGAAGGATATCATTACTAATAAAAGAAAGATACCGGAAGCTGAAATTTCCACCATGCTTGCTAATTATACATTTAAGGGTGGAATACCAAAGAAACTTGGAGATCCCGGAGTACCTACCATACCTTGCTCCATTAAAAGAAATTATATTAAAACTGCTTTATGTGATCTTAGAGCCGGTGTTAGTGTTAGGCCTGTCTCTTTATATCATATACTTGACTTGAATAAGTTGACACCTACTGAAATATATTTGCAAATGGCTGATAAATCAACTGCTATACCTGTCGATATTTGTGAGGATGTGCCTGTTGTGGTTGCAAACGTCACTATTTTAACGGACTTTGTTATACTTGATATTCCCGAGGATGATAGTATGTCTATTATTCTTGGAAGACCTTTTCTTAACATTGCAGGGGCTGTTATTGATTGCAACAAAGGCAATGTCACTTTTCATGTTAATGGTAATGAGCATACTGTACACTTTCTAAGGAAACAACCTCAAGTTCATAGTATCAACTCCATTGGAAAAATTCCATCGATTAAATTTGGAGGTTTTGAATTTCCTCTTCCTACGGTCAAAAAGAAATATGATATACTTATTATAGGGGATGTGCATATCCCCGTTGAGGTAACTTAGTGTTATTCGAAATTTCTCTGGTTTCATGATTATCGGAATGAGTTTGTTAACAAGACTTGATCAACCTTGTTAGTGGATTCTTTTTGATGAGCATGAGATGGATGGAACTAGAAGCACAAACTTCTGTACCCTCTCTATATTTTCTGTTAATTAGTAGAAATAAGTAAAAATAGTATCTTTCTGTCTATTTCCTGACTTATCCGAGCAATATAAAAATATCCCGAAAATAGAAGTCCTCGGAATGCCATGCCAATTTAATATGATTTTTTCGGGAATATTTGAGGATTTACTATGAAAAAATTACCACGGGAGGAGCTGCCACATGGCCACGAGGGTGGTGGGCACCCCCCCTCTAGGGCGCGCCCCCTGCCTCGTGGGCCCACGGTGGCCCTCCTCCACTTATCCCAGCACCCATCTTCTTCCTCTGTCTCACACAAACCCGAAAAACCAACTCAAGCACGAGTTCCAACCACTTTTGCTGTGATTTTCGATCTCCTTGCTCAAAGCACCTCTCGCAAAACTGCTTGGGGAGATTGTTCCTTGGTATGTGACTCCTCCATTGCTCCAATTAGTTTTTGTTCTAATGCTTTATTCTTTGCAAATTTGTGCTGCATAGGTGACCATGTTCTTGAGCTTGCATGTCAAATTTATATGGTTCCAAGTAGTTCTAATGCTTGATATATGCTCTAGGAACTTGTAGGAGTAGTCGCTATCAGTTTTACTGAAGTTGGTTCACTTTTGTTTGAAGTTACTAAAAATTTTAGAATTTTACAGAGAAAAAAATATGCTTAGGAAGATGTTCCAAGGTGGTTCCTCTAAGAAGCAAGGACCCAGGATTGCTATGCGCGATGCTGACGAGGATCCACCAAGAGACGCTCCAGTACGGCCTTGTGAATGGACGTCGGAAAATTTTATGGACCGTGCGGGAATTAAAGAAGAATTCAAAGCATATTTGCGCAATGTCGGTCTTGAGGATTTTGAGGCCAACAAATGCCCCCAGTATCATGATCTCACAAGTTCATTTGTAAGGAGGTTTGAGTATTCATCTTCGCGTAATTCTCCTTCAGTTATGTTTGATCTCTATGACAAATCTTATACCATGGACTTAGAGGATTTCACTTCTGCTTGCAAACTTCCATCATGGGGTAGTTTTAGGGATCCCACTAAATCTGAATTTAGAAACTTTCTTGCTAGTATAACTGTAGGGGAATCTAGAGATATAACGCAAGCTACCATAGGGAGCATTCACTTTCCTGCTATACATTATTTTGCTGTCTTCATCGGTAGATGCATAAATGCTAAGGATGAAGCATGTCACATGTGTGTCCCGGACCTTGGCATTCTTAGGAGTGATGTGTTAGGAGACCAATCTTATCATTTGGGAGCCATTGTAGCTCGTAGGTTGCATCATAATATACATAATGGAGATTTCTTTGGAGGAATTTATGCAACCCGCTTAGCTAATTTTCTTGAGATAGACATCCGTGAGGGTGATATGGAGTTGCCCACTGCATATTTACATTATGACTCCATGGCCTCACATCATTTTGTCGAGAGACCCGAATCACCTCTTTTATATCGTTTAATTTTTAACAAACGGCATGTTGTCCGTGTTACTCTCCATGCTCCTGCCCTTTTTGATTCACAGACAAAAGGAAGATATACTATTACTAGAGAGGAGGCAGATGAGTACGAGAGGAGAGCGGAGGCAGCCCGACTCCACGCTGCAGCTCAGCAGGCGATAACCGCTGCACATCAGTATGATCCCAACTATTCTTCGTCGCAGTACGACCCCAGCTACACCTGCGGGTATCCGCCAGGTTATCCCTGGCAATAGACCAACTTAGGCCAGAAGCCTAAGCTTGGGGGAGTACGTATTTCTCACCGACATTACATTTATGCTCACACACACTCATTGCTAGATGTTGGTGCTCATACTCTTTCATTGTAATATCCATGCTAGTTTATTTTCTTTTTCCTGCTTTCTTCTTGTGTGTTTGATAAACCTTAAGAAAACCAAAAAAATAGTAGTAATTTACTTTCCTGCTGTAGTAGTAACTAAAAAGAAAACCCAGAAATATTTCTCGTTCTTTTTTTGCTTGTTGGGAGCTTTCCCGTGTAAATAGTTTTCTTTTCATTTCTTTTCTATGGGGGTCAGTAGGAGAAGACCATAATTAAATTGTTATAGTGGCTCTTATATGCTTGAATGTTGATTTAACCCAGAGCCCATATTGCCTTGTCTTCTCCTGTTTCTTCAATGCTCGCAGATTCCAGCTTAGTCCAATGCATGTGCACTCTTATTATTATTCACACCGTTCGGTCGTGCAAGTGAAAGGCAATTATGATGATATATGATGGACTGACGGAATGAGAAAAGCTGGTATGAACTCGACCTCTTTTGTTTTTGTAAATATGATGAGCCCGCCGTTCTTGATTCAGCTTATTATGAATAAACATGTTTTCAATGACAATTAGAGATCATAGTTGCTTGTGCCATGCTTGATTAGCTATGAGTTATAATGGTTTACCTTGTGTGCCAACATGCTATTGAGATGATTATGATGTGGTATGATAGGGTGGTATCCTCCTTTGAATGATTTAAGTGACTTGACTTGGCACATGTTCACGCATGTAGTTGAAACAAAATCAACATAGCCTTCATGATATTTATGTTCATAGTGGATTATATCCTACTCGTGCTTGCATCCAATGTTTATTAATTTTAATGCATGTACATGGTTGTTGTCGCTCTCTAGTTGGTCGCTTCCTAGTCTTTTGCTAGCCTTCACCTGTACTATGCAGGAATACTGCTTGTGCATCCAATCCCTTAAACCCCAAAGTTATTCCAGATGAGTCCACTATACCTACCTATATGCGGTATCTACCTGCCGTTCCAAGTAAATTTGTATGCGCCAAACTCTAAACCTTCAATTAAATATTCTGTTTTGTATGCTTGAATAGCTCATGTATCAACCAAGGTTGTCCTTATCTTCCGTGTTAGGCGGGTTATTCTCAAGAGGAGTGGACTCCGCTCCTCACTTGCGAGAAAATGGCTGGTCACCGGGATGCCCAGTCCCATGCTTTATGCAAACTAAATCAAAATTAATTACAAACAAAACTCCCCCTGGGACTTGATGTATGTTGGAGACACTTGTTGTTTCGAGCAAGTCATGGATTGATGCTTGTTGGTGGAGGGGGAGTATAAACTTTAGCATTCTGTTTGGGAACCGCCTATAATGTGTTTAGCATGGAAGATATCGCCATCTCTTAGTTGCTACGTTGACAATGAAAGTATACCGCTCAAAATGCAATTTATCTCTATTTCAAAACCGAGCTCTGGCACCTCTACAAATCCCTTCTTCCCTCTGCGAAGGGCCTATCCATTTACTTTTATGTTGAGTCATCACCCTCTTATTAAAAAGCACTAGCTGGAGAGCACAACTGTCATTTGCATTCATCACCATTAATCTATGTTGGGTGTGACTATGATTGGATCTCTTTTACCATGAACTACAATGTCTAGTCAGTCGTTGATATTTAAAGGTGCTCTGCATTTATGTTTTGCGGTCTCAGAAAGGGCTAGCGAGATACCATCTTGTTATATCATATTATGATTGTTTTGATAAAGTGTTGTCATCCGAGATTTATTATTATGGCTTGCTAGTTGATTATGCTATTGATATGAGTAATTATGAGACCTGAGAATTATTGCAAATGTGGTTAGTTATGATCTTTGCTAAAAACTTGAATGCTGGCTTGACATAGTTACAACAACAAGAGCAAACAGAGTTTGTAAAAGTTTTTCTTTCTTTCTTTCAGTTTGTCAACTGAATTGCTTGAGGACAAGCAAGGGTTTAAGCTCGGGGGAGTTGATACGTCTCCGTCGTATCTACTTTTCCAAACTCTTTTGCCCTTGTTTTGGACTCTAACTTGTATGATTTGAATGAAACTAACCCGGACTGATGCTGTTTTCAGCAGAATTGCCATGGTGTTGTTTTATGCGCAGAAAACAAATATTCTCGGAATGACCTGAAACTCCACGGAACATCTTAGAAAAAATAATAAAAAATCCTCGCCAAAGATGAAGACCAGGGGGCCCACACCCTGTCCACAAGGGTGGGGGCCCCCCCCCCCCTCTAGGGCACGCCCCTACCTCGCGGGCCCCCTGGATGCCCTCCGACACCAACTCCAACTCTATATATTTGCTTTCGGAGAGAAAAAAAATCAGAGAGAAGAAATCATCGCTTTTTATGATACGGAGCCGCCGCCAAGCCCTAAAACCTCTGGGGAGGGCTGATCTGGAGTCCGTTCGGGGCTCCGGAGAGGGGGATTCGTCGCCGTCGTCATCATCAACCATCCTCCATCACCAATTTCATGATGCTCACTGCCGTGCGTGAGTAATTCCATCGTAGGCTTGCTGGACGGTGATGGGTTGGATGAGATTTATCATGTAATCGAGTTAGTTTTGTTACGGTTTGATCCCTAGTATCCACTATGTTCTGAGATTGATGTTGCTATGACTTTGCTATGCTTAATGCTTGTCACTAGGGCCCGAGTGCCATGATTTCAGATCTGAACCTATTATGTTTTCATGAATATATGTGTGTTCTTGATCCTATCTTGAAAGTCTATAGTCACCTACTATGTGTTATGATCCGGCAACCCCGAAGTGACAATAATCGGGACCACTCCCGGTGATGACCATAGTTTGAGGAGTTCATGTATTCACTATGTGCTAATGCTTTATTCCGGTTCTCTATTAAAAGGAGGCCTTAATATCCCTTAGTTTCCAATAGGACCCCGCTGCCACGGGAGGGTAGGACAAAAGATGTCATGCAAGTTCTTTTCCATAAGCACATATGACTATATACAGAATACATGCCTACATTACATTGATGAATTTGAGCTAGTTCTGTGTCACCCTATGTTATGACTGTCACATGATGAACCGCATCCGGCATAATTATCCATCACTGATCCGGTGCCTACGAGTTTTCCATATACTTGTTTACGCTTATTTACTTTCCCGCTGCTACTGTTACAATCACTACAAAATACCAAAAACATTACTTTTGTTGTCTTTACTTTTGTTACCGTTACCACCACTATCATATTACTTTGCTACTAAACACTTTGCTGCAGATACTAAGTTTCCAGGTGTGGTTGAATTGACAACTCAGCTGCTAATACTTGAGAATATTCTTTGGCTCCCCTTGTGTCGAATCAATAAAATTGGGTTAAATACTCTACCCTTGAAAACTGTTGTGATCCCCTATACTTGTGGGTTATCAGGCATTACCACCAAGCACCCAGGGATTAGGCCAGAGGTGACGCTGGTGCTCGGGATTGCACTACCAGGCATGGTTCGAGCCATGGCTGGGCGCGTTGAAGAGCCCTTGCCGGTGCGCGTCCAATGGTGGTGGTGGCCAGGCCTGTGGTGGCCGGAGTCGACGGCGGCGAGCTCGGAAGCGGCGGTCGGTGTTCGGGTGTGCACGGAAACACGGCTGCGGTGGCCTAGGCAATGTGTGCGCGGAACCTAAACCGTCTACGCGACGCGGCGAGCAGGATGGACGTGTGCCCGAGACCAAATGGTCACCGGAGCATCGTCGACGGCAAGCATGGCAGTGGCGGGTTTTCGGTCGTCGGCAAAGCGGCAGCTACGGCGTGCAACCAAGAAAATGGAGAGGGGGAGAAGGAGCAGCAGCTCACAGCGGTTGCATTGGTGCATACGGTGAGCTCATAGGAGGACCGGAGCGAACAGGGCGGCAGAGGCGATCTCGGCAGCCGCAGGTTGGAGACGACGACGGTGAAGATGAAGCGGGGTTTCCCGAGGTGCGTGACTCATTGTAGGGGTAGTGGTCGTCACGACGGAGCTTCTGGACCGCTCGAGAGGACGAGGGAGAGGCGATGGCCGCGGTGGTGCTCGTCGGCGCGCTGGGCTGTGCTCGAATGCGAGGTGGAGAGGGACCAGAGGGGGGAGGCACTGGGAGAGTGAGAGAGGGTCGAGGAGGTGGCGTGGCTGCACCAGGGAGGGCCAGGGCGAAGCGGCAAGCAGGAGGTGGCCGTCGGTGGCCGTGCGTGTGCTGGCGCACCGCGGGCACACGCCCTCATGCCTTCTGGCACGAGGGTGAAGGAGGCGGCGCTGGGCTGAGCCACTACAGCGGTGGGCTGGGCCAACAGTGCTGGACCAGCATAGGAGCTGGGCCGGTTGGTGGGCGCCAGGTTAGTCCTTCTCTCTCTCTTTTATTTTTCTTTTCTATTTCTGTTATTTTGTTTTGATTTAGTTTTATACACTAAATCATTTTTGTTGCTTCTGATAATTCTTGTAGGGACTAGTTGCATTATTCCAAAGCCCTTCACCAAAGATCAGAATTATTGGACATATATTAATTAATTAACAAATATATATCCAATGCAAATAGTTATTGATTTAATTCAAAGGCCCAAAATAAATATCTCTGAGATTCCAAAAACATAGTTTTGAGTTTTACCTCTTGCCAATATTTTCAGAGACTAAGAGGAACATTTTCTTGGACTTCTTTGAAAAGATTTTAATGTTAATTATTTCTGAAGTGATTTCTGAGGGTTTCAACTAACCTCAATTCAAATTTCAGAATTTAGACATGATGCATGATGCTCACTCATGTAATTAGCTACAAGCAAATTCTAGGGCTGTGACAGGCCACGACCGAGGTGGCAGCCCTCAAGATGGCGTTAGCTGAGGCCGAGGACAAAGCGGCCAAGGAACACGCCGCGCGCGAGAAGCATGAGGCCCTGGTTAGGAAGGCCCAGCAAGAGCTCCAGGACGCCGTCCAGAAGTTCGAGTCCTTGGAACGCAATTTTAAGACGCAAAAGTCCGAACTTGCGAAGGCCCGCCAGAGCGCACAGGATGCCCGAGCCAAAGCCCAGAGCGCCCTCCAGGAAATTCAGGCGGCCAAGGAGGTTGCGGCGGGTAAGTCTTTCCCTATACAAAGCAAGTATGCGAAGGAAAAAATCCTTGTACTTACTCGAATTTGCGTTTTCCAGGCGAGTTTACGGATCTGCCGCGCAGTATATCAGATGCTCCTGAGTTTTAGCAAGCTGAAGAGGGGATGTCAACGGAGAAGCTATTCTGGTCTCAATATCTTGGACCAGAACATCCGGTGCCCTTTAGCGACCAGCTGAAACAGCTGGTCGAGCTGCACAGGTCGGCCGAGCTAGCCATGAAGGACCTAATAGTCCGGTTGTGGCCTGCCGAGCCCATCCCCAGCAGCTACTTCGGACTTGTGAAGCGGCTTGTGAATGCCTGCCCACGGCTCGAAGCCGTGAAGCGGTCCGTCTGCATCGAAGGTGAGCGGATGGCATTTGCCCGCATCAAGATGCATTGGGCGAAGCTGGATGCCAAGAAGCTGAATACCGAGGGGCCGCCTGAGGGCAAGGAGCATCGTCGACCCGAGCTATATTTTGGTAGTGTCCTGGAGGGGTCCCGCCTTGTGGCGGAGCAATGTGCGAAGGACGTTATATTCCCATGAAAGCATTCGGGTTACTGATACGTCTCCGTCATATCTACTTTTCCAAACTCTTTTGCCCTTGTTTTGGACTCTAACTTGCATGATTTGAATGGAACTAACCCGGACTGACGCTGTTTTCAGCAGAATTGCCATGGTGTTATTTATGTGCAGAAATAGAAGTTCTTGGAATGACCTGAAACTTCACGAGGTGCCGCTTCGACTGCGAGGGGGGGTGTTGAGTATATGTGTTATGTGCATATTGTGTATTGGGCCCGTCTTCTAGTTCCTTGTATAGTTGAGATCCGTGGCCCACCGTACATCATATATATACGTGCCTATGCACGAGAGCAATACATCGTGCAATCCTAATCTCCTACACCAATGCCTCTCAAAAATTAATAGAAAGGAGTATTAACGCGATACAGGGAACCAAATTACATTTGTTAACAAAGTTGCTGACAAGAAAAACATCAGGATAAATGTGCTATCAGTGTTTTGAGCCTTTTTGCATCATAAATTAAACACGAGACCACAAATTTACTTGTAGAGTATTCATTTCTGCAGAAATATTCTTATTATGATATTATTACAACACTTCTTCATATTTTGCAGAGTGCGTTTAGGCACCCAAACTTGGTCGAAAGTGCTTTCAACACCGAAGCATGGATCAACTTGGAGAAGAGTTCAGTTCTGGAGGGGGCTAACTGAAAAGTGCCAGAAGAAATCATGCACGAGTGCATATATCCACTGATACGGGCATTGATATGATACTGTGATACAAGAAGTTGTGATCTGTGCCCAAGGTAGAGGTTTAAATAGTCAGACATCCATTACCAAATATACAAAACAGACCTTAAACTTTTCTATATTGCCGGTTGCAGCTTTGCATTACACCATGTCAAACTCGCATCTCGTTTTCAGCTTGGGGCATTTCTGTCTCACGGGCACAATGATGAACTAAAAATCTACCTATCACCCTGGAAAGACGGTACTGACACACATCTGAGTGAAGAAGAACTTGTATGCAGCTTTCAAGAAAAGTGAGTAACGCAAAAATAGGGACTGCTTCTGCTTGTGATTATCGAGTATTAGTGTTTTAGAAAATTATGACGTACTAGTTCATTTGGAAACAATCGGTAGTTGTTCATCTGGATTAATATTTTGAACAACTGCTATGATTTTGCATGTAGGCACAACTTTTGGGGGGCTAGACGCAAAATATCCTGTATATAAACAAATGAGTTGATCCTATGCCTTCGATGCAGATCTGACGCACCATGCTAAGCACGATATCATGTTTTTTTCGAGAGTATGCAAATTGCGTACCATATTTTTATAGAAGGGAGAAAATTTGATTACAAGAGGACGATAGTAGTGCGGAGACCACCATTAGCCCACCCACACCATTACAGGAGAATAAGCTACACTCTCACGAATCTTTGTAAACCACCTACTCCACCTCTAGCAAGTTTCCATTTCTTAATTTATCAAGAATGTTACTCGTCAGGGCCTGCGCATCTAACTGTTGCTCTCTCCGATTGGAGACACGGGCGTTCCGCTGCTTCCACATGGACCACGTGGCACAGATAACCAAAGTTTCAAACCCACGCCTCTCCTCCTTTTGGAAGGCTTGTCTCTGCATCATCCACCATTCCAGGAAGCAATCCTGAGGTGTCGTAACCGCGGTAGGCAGGTTCAGAACATCAAAGCAGCGATGCCAGGTCTCACGGGCATAGACGCATTGTGCAAGGATATGATCAACATTATCCACCTCCTGGAGACATGTGTAGCATGCAGAAGGTTCGTCCTGAAGGCCATGCCTGGTACGACGATCCGAAGTCCAGATTCTCTTTTGCATGGCCAACCAAGAGAAATTTTTGCACTTGAGTGGAGCCCAACTCCTCCAAATGGCTTTGGCATGGGGGAAAGAGACCAAGCCGTGGCAAAGAGTGGCATAGGTGGACTGCGCCGAATAAGCTTGTGAGGCAGTGCAAGGCCAAGAAAACACGTCCTCCGCGTCGAGGTCTCGCTGCACCGTGGAGATGGCCAGCCGTAGATGCATGGCTTGTAGAAGCACTTGGAAGGAGTTGCTGTCCAGGATGTCCAAAACCCATCTCTCATCCACAGTGGCCTGCTGCACAGTTCTCTGATTGATCGTCCGAGTGTCGATTAGGGCATGAGCCATGGGTGCAATGTCCTTGACCGCAAAGCCATGGATCCATCGATCTCTCCAGAAAAGTACTTTATCTCCTCTCCCAACAGAGATATGCACCAGGCTGTCGAAAATTGCTCTAGCATCATCATCCACAAGGAGAGAGAGCCCTTGCCATGGCATGTTCGGATCTGTGCGTCGGAGCCACTCCCACCGAACCCTAAGGGCCAGCCCTTGCCGATGCAAATCCTTGACTCCCAACCCACCAAACTTCAAGGGACGGCAGATAGAGTTCCATGCCACCAAGAATTGGCCACAATTGACTTTATCTTTGCCAGCCCAAAAGAAGACCCACATCCAACTATTAATGTCTTCCAGCACCCAAGCCGGGGCTTCGAGGATGAGCAGGTGGTGGATCGGCCTCGCCGCAATGACAGAGTTCACAGGAATCAGACGCCCAGAACGCTGCATTAGGCCACGCTGCCATGCAGGGAGGAATTTTCTCACGAGATCGAGCAAGGGTTGCCAATCAGCCTTGGTGAGCTGCTTGATCGCGAGCTGGAGCCCGAGATATCGGCACGAAAAGTTGGTCAGCGGGCACTGGAGGTTTGCCAGGATTCTCTCCTTTTCCTCGTGAATGACTCGTACCACAGGATATTTTCCAAGAGCGCTAGCATCTGGTGACCAATCGAAGAATCGAGAGGCACGACCCACCGAGAGATGCTACACATGCTTTTATGAGATAGTTAGGATCTGATTGGCTTAGATTTGATAAAGTGAGGCGGACCCGCCACTTAAAATCAGGGAGGGACAATTAGTGAAGGCCACGTAGCAGGGTCCGTGAGAGCCCGTGACTTTTGCGCGTGTGTAGTATTATCGCGACCCACCAGACGGCAAGCGGTGGGCGTCTGATCCCACGCGCGGCTGAACCCACGAACCAGAGGAGGGGGTCCAAGCGCGCGACCCACCAGACCGCTGTCTGATCCCACGCGCGGCTGAACCCGCGAACCAGAGGAGAGGAAGGGGGTCGAAGCGTGCGACCCACCGGACGGCCGTCTGATCCCACGCGCGGCTGAACACCGAACGGGAGAGAGGTGGCGCGCTCCACCCGTGCAAGAGGCCAGGGCGGCTGATCTGCTCTCTGATGCTTCTCTTCTCTCACCACCCCCTGCTGCTTCCCTCTTCTTCTTCCTGAGCGCCCCTGCTGCTCCTTCTGTCTTCCTCCCCTGCTGTTCTTCTTCACCAAACCGAGCCTGTTGTTGTTGTTCTGTGTGTGTGTGTGTGTGTGTAATTCATAAAAATTATTGTTGTGCGATGATGATATTTGTTCAGTCCGAAGACATGCGCCGTTCTTACTTATTTTATTGATCAGTGAGAGTTTGTACCCACTAGCAATTACAAGTGTGATCAGATGATGTTAGCTCTGGAGAACGATTTGAGAATCTAGTGCTATCGTATTTTCATTCTATTTCATGTTGTTGAGTGCACTGCACTTTCAATCTACTAAACTGTCATGTCTCTTTAATCATGCAAACTTGTTATGCTTTGGTTGCAGCATGTTTCAAGTACCTGGAAATGATTTTAACTTTGCAAATAAAAAATCAGTAATACCATAACCTTGCAAATCAAAATTTAGTACCATCACAACCTTGCAAATCAATATTTAGTAATGAACATTTTAGAAAAAACTGTGCATGGCTCCACTATGGAAGACAAACCAAAATGTAAATCAAAGTTCTGTCATGTTATATTTATCTTCAAGACCTCAACATGGGAAATTGCCGCGGTTGCAAGGGGAAGGCACCCGGCAGTGCCTGAGGGCTAAGGGCACTTAACTCTACAAATCAAAATTCAGTACTAACATAAACATGCAAATCAGAATCCAGTAATTAACCTTTTTGACAAATAGTAAGTCTGCAACTCCATGGCTCCATTGCAAAGTCAGTGTACATCAGGTTCCCAGATACAACAGCAGTTACCTACTCGTACAAATGAAAGAGCAACATTACACTGACTACCCTGATGACCCAAACAGAGCAAAACAGAATCCAGGTTCATATATAGCTTCACTAGCTAATCCATGTAGAGGCCATTGTAATCAGGTGTGGTTCGTCGTCTTCGTGCAGTCGGCAAGCCACTGACAGCTCTCTTCCATGTAGAGGCCATTTGCAAGGGATATGTAGCACCATTGAATTGCTCACAAAATAGACGGGGAGACATGTCCATCACCTAACTGCGAAGAATGATATAATGATCCATAAAGCATATCGCAGACAATTAATACCATGGCTGACTAAAATATCAACAAGCTTCAGTAAAAGCCTTTGAATAAAAAAGAGCAAATACATTTTGCATAAGAATAAGGGAACAAAGAAGAGATGATTTTAAGATCACAAAACTGTTATAACTCTGATAAGACACCATTTGAATAATATGGTGATGTGCCTACTTCTTGCAGTGAACATAAAGAAGGCTTTGCTATCATTTGGTGGAACAATTAAGCTGTACAGTACAAATACCAGACTTGAGAAGAAATTCCTTTGTTCTTGATTATGCAACAAAATTGACAAGCTCTTTCTTTCCCGGGAAACTAAACTAGTAAAACTGAATGGAGGAAACTAAGCAAATTACATTCCTAGAGATTGTAGGAGGCAACAACAGAACTAAGAGGATAAATGGAAACAGGCATACCAAATACCATCTAAGCCCTCCACAATAACATCAGTACAACTTCAAGTAAGAGGTATCAGTGAATATTGGAAATAAAAAATAATTCTACTTGAGCATGATAGTTTTCTACCTTAAGGTCGCCATTGTCCATTTAACCACGGCCATACTCGTTCTACAGATTATTCTAATTCATCTGTATATCTGTATATGTGTGATCAAAACAACAACTTCAGAAATCCTCAGATCAAGTGATCAGTTCGCACAAAAATGGCAGCTAACCTGCTGCCCCTGGTTTCCTCTATGGCTCTATGTGTTTTGTTTCCTCACCGGGACTGCGAACTGAGGAAAGGATTGGGCTGGCAGCGCCACCACCACTCGATAGAAAAAGCTCCGCTGAACGATCGGGAGTTTCTTTTTTATTTTACCGAACAATGGGCAGCTATCGACCCCTACGGGATGATGGGAAAGTCCAAAGTAGTATTGGTAAAATGACTAGTTGCCCTTTATCATGGACAACTTCATTTGCTTGGTACTCCGATATGGGTGATTGGAGTACCAGGGTACCGTAAAAAATCTCAAATAAAATCATTTATGAACGTTAGTGCAAGTCCCTGTTACCACACAAGATCGCTTCAAATCTCAATTACAGGAACACCAAGCAACAAGCCACCTAGCTGTTCTCGGTTTCTATGAGTCTATGATGATCCCACACACGACACTTCATTCTCGGTTTCCCTAACTCCCAACTCCATGAAGGTGCACTCACTATCCTAGTTGTTCTTTCTGGACCAGGAGCGTCCAAATTGATGCTAGTCTAAGAATGTTTACTACAGTGTTGTACAGTCCTAATGAGGCTTGGCGCCGAATGTTGATTCTGACACTATGCAGTGTTGTGATGGCTACAGTTCAACACAAATAAAAATTTCTTGCACACTGTTTTTTCTCTCATAACTATGTTTTATGGGATTCTCTCCTTTTGTCTGCATTTTTTTTGTTGTGTGGAGAAGCACTTCAACGGTGCAATGCATCAAGAGAAAAAAAAGAAAAAAATCAAAGTGAAGAGGAAAAGGTATACTCAATAATTAAAACATTATCTTATTTAAAAACATTGCATCTGATGGGAGAAAATGTGAATGGGATATTAGTAGACGTTCAAAGTGGATGTACCTACATAAGGAGCTCGGCCACATCTTTCCCCTCCACGAATCATTGCTAATTTACTTCTGATAGGAGTAATTGCAATTCTTGTAGCACTCCCAAACAGACTCCAACCTGTAGATCATATAATACCTAGCAGTTAATAAAACTAAACAGAAAATAAAATAAAATTTAGTAGTGGGCTGCAACGACATACATGTCTTTCATTCCCGATTTCTTTAACAAAGAAGTTAAGGCAAGCATCACAAACTCTTCGAGATAATAAGCACCTCCGACCTCCAGTTCATCGAGATTTTGTACCAGTTGCTTGCGGGGGCCATCAACATGGCAGTCAAAGGATTTCTCAATGCCATGTACTGCAAGATGCCTCAATAATTCAATCATGTACTGTAGCTCATCTTCATAATATGCAGCGCCTTTGTACTCGAAAACATCAATAATGATTTGATTAACAACCGCAGTCATCTTCCCTAACCATAAAGATCCTTCGACCTCCTTCAAGATCTTCTTAAATAAAGGACTTGTATCATTCTGATCGAACGATCTCCATGCATCAAAGATGCCTACCAGCAAATTCAAACGAGCCCTTGAAGGCTTGAAAAAGGGATAATGGAGTATCAGTTCTCGCAAATCCTTTGTCTTGAGTCGGTCCGACCACCAGGTAGCATATAGTCCCATGCCACTCAAGAAAGCATGAAAAGGTGACAAATAAGGAACGTAAATCTGAGACTGCATGAATTTTTGCACCACTTTTGTTGCAATACTTTTAAAATCCTTCTCCATCGCAGTGACCATCTCGGGCGATATTTCAGGCTGTATATCAAATAACTTCGGACTTTTTGTGATGACCACCTTGCCATCGTAGGCATCCATATCATTTAAGCCAAAATCACCTTCCCACGAGTACCCAACTTTATGTTTGCTAATCACATGTTCGACAAGTGCCTGAACCAAGGCGCATTTATCAGGCAAAGGTGTCATGATTTGCTTCTCAACATGACCATGTACACTCATTTCTCTAAGCAAAGCAGCGCCAAAACAATCCTCTAGCTTTTCATGCCTAAAAAAATATATACAGCAGTCTCTAATTAAGCACTAAAATAGAACTGAGTTGCATAAACAAATAATGATATAAAAGGGAAGGGATTGAGAACATTACTTTTTGGACATTTCAAGAAATTTTAACTCGAGCTGCTGGATTAAATTCCTGTTGCATTCTGTCAGCTTTATTTTCAAACTTGTTACAAGTTCCAGCATATACTTCCGGGCAATTTCTGTTAACTTCACCCTCAGCCTGTTTACAGTATTTAGTAATTAGTACTATGATATTAAAATCAAGGAATCATAAGGAAAATAAGGTGGCTACTAATTTGAAGGGAAAGTGATGGCTACTAATTTAAAGGGAAATTTCAGCACATATCAGCACACAATCTTATAGCTTGGTTTTCATGCAGGTGATTGTGATTTGTCCCCTTTTGAAAAAAAGGTAATTGTGATTTCAGAATTGGAGCATACTTGTGCTAGTACTGGTAAAGTAACAGGAAAGGAAGCTTCGAAGGGGGGAGGATATCTTCAGGAAAGATCCAACTGTTGGTGCAAAAAAACTACAGGATAGGATACCAGAACAATTACTCAATGTGGATCATAGTTAGCCAAGAAACATCCAAAGCTTGAAAGAGTGGTGCCTCTGTACTAGCTGTATGATTGAAACAAGGATACATTGGTCCTAAATAACTGCCTTGGATGGAGAATATGACACCGTGCTAAACAACTAAAATGTGTAACCTTTGTAGTGTTATTTAAGTGTACCAAGACATTTTGGTGCTAGCTTTCCAAAGGTGACCTATTTGGGTGCTACATAACCAATTTTTCCAAGATTGAAGAGATAAATTTGTCAAAATTATACCTTTCGCCGCCATTGCAGACTCCCATTGCAAGGTCCTTTGACCGATTCAAGAGATGCGAGTAGAGGATGTGCAGTTCCCTTGATCCAGAACCTCTCACAAGCATGCCCCACAATTGAAAACGGTAATATGACATCGTTTCTCCGGATAGAGTAAACCTATCAAAACGAAGTTGTCTGGATTAGAACCCGTTGAGCAGAACAATAACAACAACAACAAAGACTTTAGTCCCAAACAAGTTGGGGTAGGCTAGAGGTGAAACCCATTGAGCAGCATGAGACAAAAAACATAGAAAAGCGAGATAAACATACTCATCAAGAAACTCCCAAAACATAGGTAGCAATGTGACATTTTTCTTGTCCGCTCCCTGTTCTCTCCTTTTATCCCGGCTGGGGCTCCTCTGCTCATCCCATGGGACCAAGTCATCCATGGATGGAGGAATCAAATCACTGACAAGATTGGGCAACATTGGCAGAAGGTTGGCAAGTCCAGATTCCTCACTCGTGACATTGGCAGAAGATTGGGCATCATGATTTGAACACTGCAAACAGAACATTGACATTTAAATAAACATGCCAACAAACACAGAATAACTTATAAAGTCTTAGTTCCCCACCCTTTCATAAAAAAGAATGTAGGCCTCGCAATCAAGAACGTCCTGCAAGCTGGCTTCTCTGATCATCTCATCGCTTGCATAAAACCAAGACTTGTCATTGCTTTGATGTTCCTGACCATTCATCTTGCTAGCTCTTACATACACAATATAATGACCTCCTTTCCGATCTCCAATGTGTTGAGCAACACCAACTAGACGGTAGGTGTTATTGTCATTCTCGTCAAACCTGAAAATTACAAGAAATAGTGATGACCAGAGCAGTCGTAGAGCTGTACAGTACTGTCGCTCGCTCATAAATCACAAATACTGAGATGCCAAATTCAAAAATATTCAGACCCAGTTCAGTCTGAATAATTGTCTGAAACTACATAAGGATGATTAATAGCTAGGTAGTGGTTGGAGATCTTCTTTGGTTAGGAAGGGAGCTGAGAGTGTAGAGTTAGTTAATAAAAGGTTAATTTTCAAAGCTAGGAACAGTAAGTATGCATGCCTTTGTTTGTCGCTAACGAGGGACAAAAGAATACTAAGTCAGCAATTATAGTTCATTTTCATGTCATGGGTCCTAGCTAATCTAGCTGCTCCAGCTTTTTCATTCATGGACCTAATTAAGCTGAGCTAACTTCAGTTATACTAGTTTCTGTTTTGTTTAATTTGGACGGACGTTTGGTTTTTTTATTGATCAATTATTTCTAAATTTGAGTTGTATTTATTAATTAGTTACTGCTTCATGCTTGAAGATAGCTGGAGTAGTTACTAACACTGCGCTACTACTCTGGTTGATGCATGGATCTATATTCAGTCAGTCAAGGAATGTTTTTTCCTATAATAGTCGGTCAAACAAGTTTTCAGATTCAGGTATTTCTTATCCATTCGAACAAGACTATTAAAAATGATTTCATATTCAGTCAGTCAAAGAAACAATACCTACCTTTCGCCCATGTATGGCTGCATATTAAGAATCTCCTTGAAACACACATGTCCTTCCAATTTATCATATCCAGCAGGATTAGGAGCCTTTTTTGCCTGATCAAACTAATCACCATTACATCTGGAGCTTTGGTTATAATCATTCTTTTCCTTGCAGCTCTGAAAATTTTTGTTGTTTCCTGTTTCTGTTTCTGGTCATTTTGGTTATCGTCACCACCTGACTCCACAACAAGTTTTGTGTTAGCTGCATCAGTACAAGACTCACAGAGCCAATCAGATATCAACTCTTCCTTGGTGTATAAGGAGAAGCAATCCTTAACTGATACAAGATCACCGTCATCATGTGCCTCAGCATCAGCTTTATTGCTCCTCGAAGCTACAGCAGGGAGCTTCCTATCTGGAATTGCCAGTCGGAATATAAGGGTCTCTTCATGTTTCTCCTTGGAACTGTGTACACATTCTGTGCTGGTTAGAGCACTACACTCCTCGCCTGCAAAGATGGAATTGACAATTGTGACCTTCTTTGAAGCATCCATTGAAGGTTGATGTGCTTCATCTTCCTCTTCATCCAAACCATGAAGAAAACATTGGATGAGTTCTTCGGCATCCTCCATTCCGCCGGTACTGAATTGGGGCCACTTTGAGCAGACAGATGCAAGCAGTTTTGTTGGGTCAAGGCAGCCTTTTGCATTGCTTGAAGGACTTGTGTTGACAAAGAGCTCTTTGAAAAGCGCAGCAATTGGCCCTTTGCAAACGTTTTGTCCCATCATTACGCTGCGCAGTGGGTCAAGGGCCAATAAGCACTACAACATGGCATTGAAAAAACAGGTGTTGCCGAGATTCCGCAGCCCCCTGATGACATTATATTTGGCAACGTCCTCCTTGGCTATCTCCTCTGACTGGCATATGGAAACAGGCTCCTTGGTTATGTCCTCAGAGTGAGGAGATGATGGACTGCTGGATCCCTTGTCCTCCGTCTCCACCGGTTTCATCTACGGTGTCACCACCTCCTTCTTGCCCAAACCTTCATCATCCTCCGAGCGAGGAGATGACGAACTGCTGGATCCCTTGCCCTCCGCCTCCACCGGTTTCATCTGCGGTGTCACCACCTCCTTCTTGTCCAAACCTTCATCATCCTTCGGATCAAGTGGGTTGGTGTTTGCCTCTAACTCAGTTGAAGCTTCTGCTGATTGTGATGGACGATACTTAAAAACCTTGAGTGGAACCTTCTGGTTACACTCACAACAGTACAGTATATCTTTATCATAGGTGTTGGCAAACCACCGATGCTCAGGTTGCTCCTTGTGATGTGCTCTAACATGGCCCTCTGCCTCTCCTGCACCACCACAAAAAAAGCTACCGCACTCCAAGCAAACCCAGGAAGCGCTGTTGTTTGGTTTTGCAGGCTCCTTGGCAGCAGTGCGTCTTGCTGACCTGTTCTTCTTCCTCTCCATCTTCTCCTCACCACCCGAGCGGTGGGCAGTCAAAGCCTTAAGATCACACGTCAAACAAACATCGCAATGTTTGGTCCGCAGCCGCTTTTCATTCAACTTAGACATATGCTCACGATCGTAGTGCTGAATGCACTTAAACTCCTGCATTGGGTCACTAGGAACATAGAGGATACACGGTGAGCTTGGTCTGGATCGGTCACTAATGGCCCCGCATCGCATCCAAAAAGGAAAGGTTGGGGGAAAGTTACCTCGGTGTGGCCAGCGATTTCTGGCGAGCCGACGGGCCTTGGGCTTGGGCCCCATGGCGCCGCCGAAGCCGGACGAGTGGATTCGGCGCGGCGACGCCGGAGGGGGCGGGTACGGCCGGCGGCACGCGGACGCAGCTTCCTGTGAATGCGAAACGAAGGGGAGGGAGGGAGGGAGGGAGGGAGAGAGAGAGGGGAGGGAGACGCTGCGGCTGGAAACTTCACATGCGCCGGCAGCGGCAAATCAGGGGCACAGGGGTCGTGCAACGGAGCTACGCCCGGTCCATGCGCCGGTGCCCAGCGGAGCGCTCGATGCAATGGCACGTTTCGCGGCGGTGCGCAGTGGGCCGGGTGCATACGTTCAACAGGGTGCATCGCGCGTAGGGGTAGAAGCGTACTTGTCATTTGGACTCGTAGGACGATGCGTCAAGCCGTCAATGCCCATGGCGTTGTAGTCCAATCCAGAAATTACTAGGAGTCCTTTATATCTTTTCTTGAATGTAATGTAATGTTGAAGATATTCCTGGGAGTCTATGACAGGTGATTTGGACTTGTGCCCATACAGCAACAGCAGTAGCGTGCCCATACGTACGTCCCGAGCTAGGGTTAGCACTAGTACTAGCTAGTAGCCTTGTGGGATGATAGGACCGGTAGCTCACCGGAGAGGCCGCCCCGGCGGTAGGAGTGGTGCCCAAAATACGTACGTAAGCAGAGCAGCCTCGCTCGCTCTATGGCCAGTTTGCAAATAAAGTGCAGTTTTCCAGCGTCTACCATTGCTGCCAGTGCCAGGACCCAGGAGAGAGAGAGGAGAGTTTGGAGTTTAGACTAGCTTGCTTGGTTGCACTAGCAATAAATAGCACGGCTTGGTAGCTCATGACCCTCCCTACTCATGCACAAATCCTACTACTACTACTACTAGTGCTTTGCTTATGGTTATGGTTTAGAACGACTATAGCAATGTCATCATATTGACCCAATCGACCTAAGAACTGCTATATAGTATGGTGATTTTGGACCAAATTAGTAGTATCTAGCTTATGATTTTGGACCTAAGAACATCGTATAAATACGCATGATGAATTAACTATTATATTAACTTAAACATCATATTTTGGATCTTCATCGATTAAATATGCGAATGATCTCGTAAAGAAAAGAAAAAAATCCCACTTATAAGAAAGAAAATTGTCCACCCATCAGACGGTGTGACCCTAATATACTTTCTAACAATATATAATATAAGATCGATATACTCATATATAGTTTGTCATCTCTATTCACCACAGCGGAGAAACCAGAAGCCAAGGTGGTCGAGGCATGGTTCGATAATCGGTGGTTACCCAGATTCCGCGGGCCTCATGAAACCGGGGAAGCCCTTGAGTGGGACCAGATGCGACAACAACTGGCGGGTGTTAGCCTCTCCCTTGGCAGAGATGAGGTCACTTGGATGCTTGAGCCACCCGGGGATTTTTGGACCGGGTCCTTGTACCGAGAGATCTTCCGTTCGGCGCCTCCTTGCGACTTAAGTGGGCTATGGAAGGCTAGAATTCCATCAAAAACTAAAAAACATATTTCTTTAGCAAGTGGCGAGTAATAGGATCTCAATTGGGGATCAAGTGAGAAAACGCAACGTGCCGGGTGATGGCAAGTGCGTATGGTGTGGCGAGGATGAGACATGCGATCATACCATTTTGCGATGCGTCGTCGCTAGATTCGCGTGGAGTGTGCTTCGGGCGACTACGGGTTGTACGTGGAATCCGAGATCTTTCTTGGATGAGTTCCGTTTGATCAAAGCCTCGAGTGGCCAGGATCGTAAGCTTGCTTGGGTGGGGTTTGCGGCCCTTGCGTGGTCTCTTTGGAGAACCCGTAACAAAGCACTTATCGAGGATATATCTTTTTCCAACATCTGGCTAATGTGATGTACAAATTGGTGATCCTTTTGCAGCTATGAAAGCTTCTGGCGAGCAAGGGTGGAGCAACTCGCAGGCAGCCTTCGCACAAGGTGCTATGAGCTACGGCACGCAGGAAGGAGGGACACCACCGGTTGCGGAACCACCCGCCTTGCCGCCCACATCTAGGAGGATGGCTTTGCACACTGTGTCGTGTCAACTGGTCCTGATGGACCTTGCATCGCTCTTTGTTTCGTTATGTTCTGCTTTCGTTTATCTTTAGTACTTGATGGACTTGTCTGTGAGGGCTTCAGTTTAAGTCGGGGCATCTACCTCCGCTCTAAAAAACTCATATATATAGTTCCATATAGTAGTATCATTTTTTTCCTTTTTAGTGGAAGCAGTATGTAAGTTGTTAGTAGTAGTATTATTTGATTTATTTATTTTGCTAATCAAGTAGTAGTAATAATAGATTGAAACAGTGCAGGGGGCGCATTTCTTTTGTACCACACCGAGAGGGTGGTCTTTTCTTTTTGAGGTAAATACACGGACAGTCATAGAACTTGCACGTGACGGTCAGTTTGGTGCATAAACTTGTAAAATACATGTTTCTAGTCATCAAACTTGTGTGGGCATGCAAATACGGTGCTTTCTATCGTAGCTGGGCGTATTACATGCATGTGCGGCGTGCCAACATTACATGGGCCCGCTGTCAGTGGCCGAGGAAGTGGGTAATGCGCATGCGTTTTTTTTCTTCAAAAAGTACCCTTGCATTTCATTTTTTTACACAGAAAAATCTGAAATAAAACGGAAAAAAAGATGGATCATTATGGATGGGATTCGACCACACCTGCAATTCGCATGCATATTGCCCGCCAATCGGCTAACTGATGTTTGACATCTAAGGTGCACAATTAGCTTTATATACGAGGACTGTTCTAATTAAAATAGAAATCAAAGAAAAGGGTTCGTGAAAAGGTGGAAGCCCCGTTCGAACCATCCGGCCACAATGACGCATAAAAAGAAAACACAATTTATCTTATGTATTTTGCTATTGTTTTTTCTATGTAAGAAAACAACTTATATTCTAGATAATTTTTTTGAATTTGAGTATTTTTCGGAATGAATGCATGTATTTTTTACGGACAAATCAACCAATTTCCGTTAGAGTATCTATAGCAGACCCCTTATATGCGGACCCTTATAGTGTGTTTACAGTGTCTGTTCAGACAACTTTTTGGCGCAAAACCGTAAACTGGCGATTATTTTATGGGTCGGCGCGATATGAGGGATTTGCTAGAGATGCGCTTAGAATTCAAAAAAATATATTAGAAAATCTAGATAAAACAAAATATAGTGCATAATGAATGTATGTTTGCGGGCAAATCAACTAACCTTTAATGACAAGTTTAGCATGAAATGATCCAAGTTGGAAACTCTTTTCACGGTTTAACTCTTTTTGCTACCACCACCCACCACCCACCAAGACGTGTACAAGGCCTACCACAAGAGATATTGGCGTTATCCCCTAGTCCATGCTCGGTCAGTCGCTGTGCCCTTGACCAGGCCGTGGTGACGACGTGACGTTGCCAAAGGCTACTGACACAGGCTAGGGTGTTTGCCCACTAGCCCATCGGCGGAGTAGAATGTAGAGCAGCGCCATACCTTTGTTTTTTCAGGAACACAGTGATAACAAAAATAACTCAGGTGGCTCATTACAATCAGCATGAAGGATCTTCTGTTCAAGTGTAGCTGAGCAAAGCACGTATGGGAAGCACCGGGCATTCATGAATTAATTGAGAGATCTTGTCTTGTTCATCGTCCAGGACAGTCGGTTTTAGAGGAATTGTTGTACTCGTGCCCTCATCAGTCACTGGTTTTGGGACAGGCCCCATTGCCAGAGATTGTTGCGGTGGCCCGTTGGTATCTATGGTCGGAGAGGAGGCAAATTAGCGTGATATTCAGGTGCAGTCCCCAGAAAGATCTGCGATGGCAATCAAAGTGTTATCCTCAAATTTCAGGTCTGCTGAAGTCTCTCATGCAAGGTTGAGAAAGGATAGATGGGCTCCACCAACAGGTGATTGTGTTAAGATAAACGTTGATGCTTCTTTCGATCCAGATATGTTAAGGGGAACTACAGGTGCAGTCATTCGTGATAAAAAAGGGAAGTTCATCGCCGCGTGTAATGCACGTTTGGATATGGTTCAAGATGTTCTTTCGGCCAAGGCTCTCGCTCTCAAGCATAGTTTGTTCTTTAGCTGAATCCATGGATTGTAATAGAGTTGTTATGAGTTCTGATAATAGTGAATTAATAGAAATTATGATGAATGAGAGGCCTCTTACAGGTATTGCTGCAGCGATTCTTCATGATTGTTTTTCTATGGAGCCAGAATTTGTTAGGGTCAAGTATGAGCATGCGAATAGGGAAACGAATTCTGTAGCTCAGGAACTAGCCCAGTTAGCTAAGTTCCAGACCAGTAGGGTCTGGTTGGATGGTCCTTCCCCTCTATTGTACCTCTCATGGTGAACAATGTAACATTATTATCTATTAAATAAAGAGGTCTTTTTTGAGGTAAAAAAAACAATCAACATGAAGGATTCCACGCAGGTCATCAGGAACATTCGCCACCAGGTCTTGATCTCCTTTTTCCCTTGAAATAAAGGTAATAGAGCGTTTTCTACCTCATATAACAAGCTAGAAAAGCCTGGATGACCAAAGGTCAATTACATGGATGGTTGTGTGAGCGCTGCACCACACAACATATGCAGTAGGCCATAGCCAAACCTTACAAGAAAAAACTGAACATCAAGGTGTGCGGATGCCGCCAGTCAATGACATCAAGGTGGTTCGCATCCAGAAGCTGGCTACGCTCTTTGACGACACGCGACCGAAATCACTATTTTGACCCTTTTGGCTAAGTTCATGTCGATCTGGTCCTGTTTTGTAAATTTTTTGAGATTTGACCCTTTTCCCTACTGCCACGGTCCTTGGCGGTAGAGTAACACAGCCTATCACCATGGTCTTCGATGGTAGAGATCTGCTCAATGTAGACGGCGCCGTCTGGCCTGCTGACGTGGATAAGTACCCTACCGTTAGTGGCCTCAGCGATAGGATTTTAGCCCAAACCCTTTTGTTGCCTCGTGCACTTTTTCTGGGCGGTATGGCGTGTAACCCTACTGTCGGTGTCAAAACCGGCAGACCTCGGAGTAGGGGGTCCTGAGCTGTGGATCTCGGATCGAGGGTAACAGGAACGAAGGAGATGATAATTACCCAGGTTCGGGCCCTCTTGATGGAGGTAAAACCCTATGTCCTACTCTTGTTTATATTGATGGAGATGTATCAAGTACAAAGTTGATTTACCTCGAGATTGTAATGTGTAGTCTAACTCTAGGGCTAGGTGAATGATTTTGCGTTGATATTCCCTCTACGGGCTAAACCCTCTGGCTTATACACACGCCAAGGGGGTATCTAGGGTTACAAGGTCGGTATCTAGGAGCAAGGCAGCAGGATAGATATTGGAGTACATGTCAAGCCTTCGGTGGAGGTAGTCCCGATTACGCCTCGAGCGTACAGCTCCTGGAGTCCATCTTGATTATGAATGAGGGCCCGTCAGCCCAAATTGAGGATCGTGGGCCAACCAGGTTAGCACCCCCCAATCCAGGACACTGTCAGTAGCCCCTGAACAGGTCTTCGACGTCGAAGACATCTTCGTGGGACTTCGGATCCGGAGTCTTCGGCTCGACAGGCGAGTTCCCCTCTATGGAGTCTTTAAATACCAACAGTCCTGCCATGTGGACCCGGACTTACCGCACGTGGCTCTAGTCCATGACCTTGGTAACCGTGCCTTTACAGGGAAGCGAGTCGCTTTATGGAGCGACGATTTACCGCACCAATCCAACTCTTCCTTCCCAAACCAATCGCGCCAACGTTCCCTCCTCTCGAGTCCATCCTCTAGAGTTCCTATGGCGAGCAATGCAGGATCCTCCAGGCGCCTGCACGACCCTGTTAGAGGCGATTGGGGCAGTTGTGCAGTCTCATGCCTTCATCTGGAGCATTTAGCCAAGCAAGGTTATCTGCCAGATTCAGATCTGACAGCGACCCACGCATGATTGACATCCATGAGCGGTCAAGTATATGCAGAGAATCACCCGTCCCCTCAAGAGGGCGAGAGGGTATGTTTTGTCTACTTTTTGCTACGGGAACTAGGGTTTCCTGTTCACCCCTTCCTCCGGGGTCTGCTGGAGTTTTATGGGTTGCAGGTTCATCACCTCAACCCCAGTGCTATTCTACATATCGCGGGGTACGTCGCCCTCTGTGAGATGCACCTCGGATGCGAGGCACACTTTGAGTTGTGGCGGAGGTACTTCTGCATAATGCCTTGTTCCCCAACCGAGAAGTTATATGAGTTCGGGGCACCCGAAGTCTTCCGAATCGAGGGGACATAATACCCGCCCGGCTCACCTAGGGAGGATACCGACGTCTAGCCGACCGAATGGTTTTATATAGACGACGTCCCTTCATGGAGCCAGTTCGGCCAGGACTTCCATTATTCTCTATGGAACCCCTGAAGAGGCGATACAGCTCGAGGCCAAAAAACACTACAAGAAATATGTCAACTTGTGACCTTCTGTCAGTGACCCTAGAATAATTGGTTATAAATCTACGACCATTTGAAACCAATTGGTCAAAAGCTGTTCGGGGGGCTCCAAACCCTAAACTATATCAACCATTTTGGTCAGAAAGGTTGTAATTTCCTTACACAAAATGGTCATAAAGCAGACATCATTGGTCCGCTGCCTTATTTCTAGCTTATCACGACCAATATAGATGGTCATAACCTTGTAAATTATGGTGGATTGCTATGACTAGGCGCCACCTCATCAGTTTTGCCTATGTGTCATGTCCATGTGTCAATTTTTGCCCTAGGTTGTGAAGCAACCTATATTTCTGTCATTCCCAAAAATCCCAAAAAAATTGGGCATTCTTTACTATCCAAATCGTTGCCTCATGACAGTATTCAACTCCATTTGCCTGGTAAATCTTCCTCGGCAAATTTCCAAAGTTTTTGTTCAGCTCGAACTGTTGTGAAGGAAGTACTAGCTAGGAATATCCTAATGACCTGAATTTTTGCCACATCTTCTATATTCCCAAATCATAGCTCTCCACAAAATTTGAGCCCCATCTAACAATACATGTGAGTTCAGCATCCAATCTTTATTTCTAGTGATATTTTCAGTTTGTGAAGCAACTATATTTTATGTTAATTTATAATTGGTGCAAATGTACCACGACATGACCCTGCCCATAGAACTTCCATCCACCAATTTTTTGCTCATTTATTCTAGCCAATTTCCCTCAGCATTTTTCCTAATTTTCTGTTCAATGGAGAGCACTGTGAAGAAAGTACCATTTTTATGTATCCAAATGGTATGAAGTTTTTAAAGTGGCTTCACATGCCCAAATTATCCTCCTCCTCCAAATTTCAGATCAATCCATTCATTCATTTGAATCTAGCTTCAACATTCATATTTTTGTCCAGTGTGGTACGTTGCAAAGAAAATGCTACCTAGGCTCCTCCATTTGAGCTGAAAATTTGTGAAGACAGTCTTCTTAGTAGATGATCATGCTCAGCCAAATCTCACGCCCATTGGCTAATCAAACACTTGGCTGCTAATTCATATTTGAGCATAGTTCGGTCTCCTCATTAGATTCTTCTGTTGTCATTTTCTTCCTAGCACCTACCCGGGGAGTTCCCAACCCACTAGACATGCCTATACGTCCAGAACGCAGCGCAATGCCACGGTCACGTGATGACCACGCGGCGGTCATGGGAGTTTACGCGCTCTGGAGTTGGGGCCCTCGGCCACCATCCAAAACTCGACGTATTGCCACAAAACCATGTATTTCTGATTAAATATATACTTATGTATCTAGAAATGATTTTTGGAAAAAATAAAGAGCAACCTATAAGGCAGCTGCAGTTCAAATTTGACCCACTTCCTGTTGAATCGGCGGAAATTTGTTTTGCTCACCAGAGGTGGATCAAAACTTTTGACACCCAACCATTTTGTCAATTGTGCATTAAATATGGCCTAGTATTTTAGAAAATTGATTTTGTCCAATTTTGTAACAAATATATGGTAGGTCCTTCACAAAAAAACTCATGTTGGGCACTCAGAAAATTGATTTTTCGTCCAAAGAAAATGAAAAATCCCTTAGGCAACATTGTTTGCCATTCCAAGATGCACCCTTGTGAACAATATGAGATCATTCAAACAAACTATGCCATGAATATGGCCATAAGATCGATCATTTGGCTTGAAAACCATGAATCTTCACACATGATAGCTCATTTCTGAGAACACTTTTTCAAAAGAATTGTCGTATTACAAGTTTATTATTTTTCCTGGTAACTTGGTCACGTGTAATGACACAATGCAAAGGTTTTCCAATTTTGTTGATTTTTTTAATTTTTTATGCTTGTTTCAAAATGCGGTCAAAACGACAGGCATGACCGTCCTAGCTAGTGGTTGAATCTTGAAAAACTTTTTGTGTTTCTCTGATTAAATAGATACTTATGTACCTATAAATGATTTTTGGAAAAAAAGAAAGAGCAAACCATGAGGCAGCTGCAGTTCAAATTTGACCTGCTTCCCGCTAAATCGACGGAAATTTGTCTTTTTCACCAGAGGTGGATCAAAACTTTTAACACCCAACCATTTGGTCAATTGTGCATTATATATGGCCTAGTATTTTATAAAAATGATTTGGTCCAATATTGCAACAAATATATGGTAGGTCCTTCACAAAATACTCATTTTGGGCACTCAAAAAATAGAAAATGATTTTTTCGTCCAAAGAAAATCAAAATTCCTTCGGCAACATTGTTTGCCATCCCAAGATGCACCCTTGCGCACAATATGAGATCATTTGAACAAACTATGCCATGAATGTGGCCATAAGATTGATCATTTGGCTTGAAAGCCATGCATCTTCACGCATTATAGTTCGTTTTTTAGAGCACTTTTTAAAAATAATTATCGTATTACAAGTTTATTATTTTTCCTGGTAAATTGGTCACATATAGTGACATAATGCGAAGGTTTTCCAATTTTTTGATTTTTTTTGAATTTTTTATGCCCGTTTCAAAATGCGATCTGATACGTTTCCAATGTATCTATAATTTTTTATTGTTCTATGCTATTATATTATTTGTTTTGGATGTTTAATGGGCTTTATTATGCACTTTTATATTATTTTTGGGACTAACCTACAAACCGGAGGCCCAGTGCAAATTGTTGTATTTTTGCCTATTTCAGTGTTTCGCAGAAAAGGAATATGAAACGTAGTCCAAACGGAATGAAACCTTCGCGAGGATCATTTTTGGAACAAACGCAATCCAGGAGACTTGGAGTGGATGTCAAGGAAGCAACGAGGTGGCCACGAGGTAGGAGGGCGCGCCCCCACCCTCGTGGGCCCCTCGTGGCTCCACCGACCTACTTCCTTCGCCTATATATACTCTTATACCCTGAAAACATCTAGGAGCACCACAAAAAACTTATTCCACCGCCGCAACCTTCTGTACCCGTGAGATCCCATCTTGGGGCCTTTTTCGGTGCTCCGCCAGAGGGGGAATCGATCACGGAGGGCTTCTACATCAACACCATACCTCTCCGATGATGTGTGAGTAGTTTACCACAGACCTTCAGGTCCATAGTTATTAGCTAGATGGTTTCTTCTCTCTCTTTGGATCTCAATACAAAGTTCTCCTCAATTCTCTTGGAGATCTATTCAATGTAATACTTTTTGTGGTGTGTTTGTCGAGATCCGATGAATTGTGGGTTTATGATCAAGATTATCTATGAACAATATTTGATTCTTCTCTGAATTATTTTATGTATGATTTGATATCTTTGCAAGTCCCTTCGAATTATCAGTTTGGTTTGGCCTACTAGATTGATCTTTCTTGCAATGGGAGAAGTGCTTAGCTTTGGATTCAATCTTGCGGTGTCCTTTCCCAGTGACAGCAGGGGCAGCAAGGCACGTATTGTATTGTTGCCATCGAGGATAAAAAGATGGGGTTTATATCATATTGCTTGAGTTTATCCCTGTACATCATGTCATCTTGCTTAATGCGTTACTCTGTTCTTATGAACTTAATACTCTAGATGCATGCTGGATAGCGGTCGATGTGTGGAGTAATAGTAGTAGATGCATAATCGTTTCGGTCTACTTGTCGTGGAAGTGATGCCTATATACATGATCATGCCTAGATATTCTCATAACTATGCACTTTTCTATCAATTGATCGACAGTAATTCGTTCGCCCACCGTAGAATATGCTATCTTGAGAGAAGCCACTAGTGAAACCTATGGCCCCCGGGTCTATCTTCCATCATATTAATCTCCCGCCAACGTGCTATTTCTGTCGCCATTTATTTTGCAATCTTTACTTTCCAATCTATACCATAAAAATACCAAAAATATTTACCTTATTATCTCTATTAGATCTCACTTTTGCATGTGGCCGTGAAGGGATTGACAACCCATTTATCTCGTTGGTTGCAAGGTTCTTATTTGTTTGTGCAGATACGAGGGATTTGCATGTAATCTCCTACTGGATTGATACCTTGGTTCTCAAAAACTGAGGGAAATACTTACCCTACTTTGCTGCATCACCCTTTCCTCTTCAAGGGGAAATCAACGCATGCTCAAGAGGTAGCACGGTCAAAACGGCGGGCAGGACCGTTCCTAACTAGTGGTTGAATCTTAGAAAACTTTTTGTGTTTCTCTGATTAAATAGATACTTATGTACCTAAAAATGATTTTTGGAAAAAATAAAGAGCAAACTATGAGGCAATTGCAGTTCATATTTTACCCGCTTCCCGCTAAATCGGCGCAAATTTGACATTTTCACGAGAAGTGGATCGGAACTTTTGACACCCAACCATTTGGTCAATTGTGAATCATATATGTCCTAGTATTTTTATGAAAATGATTTGGTCCAATATTGCAACAAATATATGGTAGGTCCTTCACAAAAAACTCATTTTGGGCACTCGTAAAATAGAAAATGAATTTTTCGTCCAAAGAAAATGAAAACATCCTTATGCAACATTGTTTGCCATCCCAAGATGCACCCTTGTGCATAATATGAGATCATTTGAACAAACTATGCCATGAATGTGGCCATAAGATTGATTATTTGGCTTGAAAGCCATGCATCTTCACGCATGATAGCTCATTTCTGAGAACACTTTTTAAATATAATTACCGTATTACAAGTTTATTATTTTTCCTGGTAAATTGGTCACATATAATGACACAATGAGAAGGTTTTCCATTTTTTTTGTTTTTTCTTGAATTTTTTATGACCATTTCAAAATGCGGTCAAAACGGCGGGCATGACCGTTCCTAGCTAGTGGTTGAATCTTGGAAAACCTTTTGTGTTTCTCTGATTAAATAGATACTTATGTACCTAAAAATGATTTTCGAAAAAAATAATGAGCAAACTATGAGGCAACTGCAGTTCAAATTTGACCGGTGAAAATTTATCTTTTTCATCAAAGGTGGATCGAATCTTTTGACACCCAACCATTTGGTCAATTGTGCATTAAATATGTCCTAATATTTTAGAAAATTATTTTGGTCCAAATTTATAACAAATATATGGTAGGTCCTTCACAAAAGAACTCATTTTGGACACTCAAAAATGAAAAAAATGATTTAAAAGAACTCATTTCTCATAACTCTTTAAAAAACTATTTGTCTTATTTCAATTTGTGATTATTCCTGAAAACTATAGTCAAATTTGCTGAAACAATGAGAAGTTTTTTTTTTCAATTATTCAGGTCATAATAAAATAGCTAACATGATTTAGCACCTTAATTTTAGTCGATTACGACCAATTTAAATGATCAAAATATCATACTTGTATACTGCGTTCTGATTGGTCCAGGGGCCTCTCACGCAGAACGTGGATAAATCACCGTCGGATGCTCCTGGATCCAACGGCCCGGACCTCACCCTCTCACCCACCCACCGCGAGATACCTCTCTCTCCCCGCGCAGCGAACCCTAGCGCTCTCACCCACTCAGCCCCGCACTTCCTCATTCTGGATTTCGATGCGCCGCCGCCCCCACCCCACTCCCTCCCACGCTATCCACCGGCGTTCCCCTCACACTCTCACCGCATGGCCCTCTCATCCGCCTCCCGTCCCCTCGGCGGCGGCGCCCTCCCCATCGCTATCCCCCAACCCCGACAGTGATCTCGTTTCCCTCAACAGCCAGATCCCGCTCACGCTCCTCATCGTCCTCCTCGACCTGCTCCTCCCGCCGGTGCTCCTCTCCAACTTCCTCTGCGCCGGCGTCCACCATGCCTCCGCACACAGCCTCCTCACCCAGGCCAAGGGCTTCCACTTCCGCTCCTCCCTCGTCGACCTCCCCACCATTTTTGCCGCCCGCTCCCTCCTCATCCTCTGTAAGCACCCTGCCCTGCCCCCTCTGTGTTACGCGCGTGCTGTCAATTTCTTGATCTCGAATCGCCATCTAATTTCCTTCCTGGTTACTAATCGATCGCTGTTTTTTTCGTGTGTGTAGGCGCGTACACGGCGTGCGGGGGCGGCGCGGCCTACCTGTGGGTGTTGGCAGCCTGCAGCTCGGCTCCCTCTTCTACATCCTCGCCAAGGCCGTCGGCAGATCGGCCATGCGTATGAATCCGTCAAGGTATGAATCGAACCCCTCCCCTCCCCTCCGCCCGGCTCGGCTCCTTCCTCGCATGCTGTGAATCTCGACCCGATCTTGGCCGGCATCAGATTGAGGTTTGAGTGGAGTCCGATCTTGAGAGGGGATAATTCAAAATAAATAGGCTCATCTTTCATTACTTGCTATATATACGGTTTTGTCGTATGCTTGCAAATCTGTTTGATTTGGTTGCTGTTTGTGCTTGTCCAATATGTGTTCGGTGGTTAGCAATATGTTTGTTGGTGCTATATTTTCATTTTGATGGTAGAATGCGTGCGTTGTACATGGTCAAGAGCATTAGTAATAGGAGATAAAGGATGATTAGAGCATCTCCACCCAAAATAAAGCATTGTGGGTTTTGTGGCAGTAATGAGAGCCTTAATCGTCTCTTTTCCGTTAGTCCACTCGCTAGTGCAGGGGGTCCTCTTTGCACTCAGGATTCAGGACTGGGCGACGACACCGAATGGCCATGTAGTAACAAGGATCAAGCAGCAAGCATCACTCTGCTAGCGTTTTTATTTCGATACAAGGGCTATGTTAGGTTTGAATCCCAATTTTTATGTGGTAGCACAACAACTATTGTGTCGCTCCTTATGTTATCCGTGTTATGCTTCTGAGTTGGCCGTACAGACACCGATGCCCTGCTGGCCTTTTTTGGACACTTTGTCGTTGGTTCTCATTTCACCTCATTTTATTGGTATATACCTGCAGAATTGTTTCCATACCAAGGGCCATGTTATTGTTTGAATTTCAGTTTTGTTCTGGTAATACAGAAAGTGCTCGGTTGGTTCTCATTTTACCTCCTTTTATTGGTATCTATACCTGCAGGCGGAGCAACGGGTGGGGGAGCGAAATCAGGCGATGGCTAGCAAGTCCAGGCAGGTTCCGACCGTGGTCTCCCTCGTACGTCAGTTAGCAGCGTCGGAGCGGTGTCGGAGCCATGTGCTGGGCATGTCGCCGAGACTGACCAAGACGCCGCGGCTGCAAGTGCTGGGCATGTCTCCTGATGACACTACGCAGCGAGCACGCCTCCATCAATTCACACACCTGCACGCACACCTCCCCGTCTTCCTGCGCGGAGGACTGCTCGCACGCGTCCCATCGACTCACGCCTGCTCAAACGCCACACGGGTCACACGGTGGCACATATATTTTTCTTCTATTTGGATGACTAATGCTGCCGCTTTAAGCATGGCACGTATCCATTGTTGGTCTAACGATCACGGTTCGAATAAATAATCCGTTTGGGATATTGGTTCTCAATTATTAATAATCTCCCCAATGTAATTAGATAAAGATTACATCAAAACTGGTCTCAAATTTGACAAAAAAAGTACAATGCCACTTTGTATTGGTGTCCATATGACAACACGATAAGTTTCATGAACTTCAAATAAGTTTTGGATGTACTATAATTTAAAAATCAAGATTCTCAATGTTTGAAATTTGTTGCACGAGGAGTAAACATGCACCCAGTGAGATACATGTGTTTTTGCAATCCATTTAGGTGCACTGTCACGTGTGCACGTAGCTCAAATTTGGTTTTTGCACATTATACCCATAGAAAATCAATCAATCAATGTACTAAAACGTCTTAATGATCTCTGTGATTTTTTTGAAATTAAAATGTCCCTCCTTTGATAACATGTATGTTCACCACGAGATAATTAATTTAACATGCATCATAGTTGCGGTGGATTCGTGGTGTGTGTGTGGGTGTGTGCGTCTGGGGTGGCGGGTGGCTCGCAGTACACTAAGAGTTGTGAGCCACCATGTGGGTTGGCCGTTTTGTTAGGCAGGCTGGTGCCACATCAGAGTCGTGAAATCGTTATTTAAAACATTACACAACCCTTTCATACATAAATATTTTGGCCACATGCAGTCGATGGTTGTCCTACATGACACTCGATACTTGCGTGTGACGCTTTCTGTGGGCCTGCGAGGCCGTCGTCCATCACTTTGACGAACAGCCGACAGTGAGGTTAAATTAACCAGCAAGGTAGAATCTTTTTTGTTTGTGTTATGGTGGTATATAGTACGCGTCTAAGAGGTGGGAGGGGACTATCATATATACTATACGTATGCGTCCGTGAACAAGTACACCTCACTCAGTGTCGGGACTTTTTGGTTACCGAGGCATGTGCCACATTGAAATTGTGAAATTGGTTATTTAAACATCACACAACACCTTTTTGTGCCACATGCATATATATCCTAGCTAGGACACTCACGTGTGACGCTTCCATCTGTGGGCCCACGAGGCCATCGTCGGTGCATGCATGCATGCATCACTTTGACCTACATTAGGAGAGGTTAATTAATTTCACCATCGATGAGGATTCTTTTGGGTTGTACATATATTATGGCAGGAGCATATAGTATGTGGTGAAGAGGGGGAAAGGGGACCATCATATGTAGTACGCTTGATGAACCTCGCTCTGTGTGGGTGCATGGTTTACGGTTTTTGAGGCATGTGGCACATCAAAGTTGTGCATTTTGGGTATTCAACATATATATGTTTGGCCCACATGCAAAGCAGTGGTGGTTGTCCCCTCGCACCCACTCAAGCGGTTATCAGCGATATCGATGCTTTCCATCTGTGGGCCCACTTGGTCCATCACTTCTTTTTGCGTGACAACAAAAGAGATTAATTTGACTTAAGAGGGGATTATTATTTTTGCTCTAGGATGACATGCATGATACACTTTGAGCACACACACATGCATGTGTACGCATGAATCCCTCCCATCGAGTCGGAGTGGCTAGTACAACGACACCATCATGAACCGATCTCGCTCTGTGTGGGGAGCTAGTGTATGATTTTTGACACACGCGCCACATCAATGTTGTGTATTCAAACATGCATGCACGCATCACCTCCATACATATGCATGTGGTGGTTTCCTTTGAACTTTACACTCCCTCGCGTGGTTATCGGCGAGAAGCCTATATATTCGTGGGCCCGCGTGGACATCCATGATCACCTTGACCAACAACAAGATAGGTTACCATGGCGGATTCTTCATTTGGTTTGTGTTATCGTAGTATAGGTCATGGTGAGATTCAGACCTAATTAAGTTTGAGCGCATATACTATGCATGCATGCATATATGAATCCCCGTCGTTGGCTTGAAGTGTGGTGTAACATACATATGCATCGTCAACCTAACCCTCACTCAGTATGGGGATTTCTAGTTCAAAATCATGGTGCCACATCAAAGTTGTTCATCGTTACTCAAAAACACACCTCTCCATACATATGTTTGGGCCACACGCATGCAGTGGTTGTCTTCAAAGACTAGCTACTTGCGTGATTATTGGCGAGCTAGCCCATCTCCGTGGTCGCATGGACGGCCATCACTTTGACCAACAACAAGAGAGAGGTTGTACGACCAAGGTGGATTATTCTTGGTCCGTTTTGTGATCCATCTTGGTAAGGTATATGCCTCTCTGGCCTGCCGACTGAAAGTGTGTGTGTGTGGGGGGTGCTACATCACACTTTGCTAGGCGAACCTCGATTGGGGGGCATGCATTCATAGCTTAATTAGGATTCCCTTCGCGGCGACACGAGGGGG